>NC_141163.1:123279101-123594924 GCF_053477565.2 Lygodium microphyllum
CTTTACAGAAGTTCCCATGGAGACTCAAGGTCCCCTTCCTAGTCAAATTTGTCCTGGAAATATTGATGACAGGACAGCAAATGTAGTCCCATTGCCAGTTTTTAAGGGAGAGTATAATAAAGACCCTGATCTTCATGTAGCAGAATTCATGGTAGCATGTGTGGCTAACAATTTCAGAACCCCTGAGCATTGGTTAGAGATATTCCCCGCCACTTTCAAGGGCGTGTCGTTTTAGTGGTATGAGAGACAAGCAGCAAGAAATTTTGGCACATGGGATGACCTGAAGTTGGCCTTCCTCACTAAATTCAGGCGTGAAGGTTTTGAAGAGCGGATGCGAGAGGAGTTCATGAACCTAAGTCAGTCCACTGGAGAAAGAGTATAAGCTTATGTCTCGCGAATGGAATCCATCTTGAAGAGATGGACTAACCATCATTTGGATGAAGGCATTCAAAAAGGAGAGTTCCTTAGAGGCCTACAACCAGAAGTTCGCAAGTTCGTGGAATTGAGAAGACTAGTCAATCTGCAAGCTGTAGTGGAAGGTGCAAGATTGTATGATGAAGTTGAAGTAAGGCTGTCAATGACTCCAGGAAGAGAATTCTTACCTTCTCCCATGCCAAGAATGGTATACCCACCAAATGTAGTTCCAGGGACAGTTCCCTACCCCTATCCCTAAATGCAAACAGTGTCGTAGTATAATCCACCTAATCCATTGTGGTCACCACAAACGACAGTGCCTCAAATGATGGTTCAACCACAACAACAGTGGCCTTAAACAGTTCCTCTAATGGCGACTCAACAACAGTGGAACCCTACCAACTAGAATCAACAATCCCAAGTCTTAGCAGGAGCTCTGAATCAGAATCAGAACAGAGGATCTTTTGGATCAACCCAACCAGTGTATGCAGTAATTACAGAAGCTTCCCAAAACCCTACTACAAGCACTTTAGGAGGTGAAATTTTGAAGGACTACTTATCCAACTCAGTTGCAAGTATCAAGAAAGAGCTTCTGGATGTGATTATAGAGCAGCTACAGATGCTAAAGGTGAATACCACCAATATATCCACTCCTGTGGGAGCTGGAAGAGATGTGATGTGCTCTAATACATGGTGCGAAAAGTGTCATCAAGCGGGACATTTAGCCACTGAATGTACCCAAAAACCAACCATTCTTGGAGCCTTCTGTTCCTACTGTTTGCGGAAGAACCATATAGAGGATATTTGCTCTTTGAAAGAGATGCACGAGCGAAGACAGAAGGATGAAAATGCAAGATTCAACTTGCTAGAGTCCAAAATGACAACACAAGATATTGGACCAAAGAGTAGGGAGTTTGGTCCTAATTTTGGTCCAAGGAGATTTCCCTCTCAAAGTTACAGAGGACGACAGTCTGGAGGTGGTCAGAGATCAAAAGTGGAATGTTATAGGTGTGGAGAAAAGGGACATATCTCCCCGAATTGTCCAAACCCTAGATGATCTGTGGATTACAAGCCCTTATGCAATTGATGCAAAGGTGAAGGCCACACTGCAAAGGACTATCCAAGTCTAGCCCCTATAAAGGCCAATGGCACTAATAGCCAACAGAAGGTACAAGAGCCTGCCTCCAATTTGGTAGAGTTGGAAGTTGCCACTGTCATGCACACCAAGAAGAAGGAACCAGTTGTTCAAAACGAAAATAACTCTCCTTCCAAGACTGTGAAGTTCAACCTACCAACAGAGGGACGGAGCAATACAAAACAAAACAATGCAGTACAGAGCACTATAGTGCCACAGAGAGTTACAAAGATAGTCCCAGAAACAAGACCAGAGGTCTAGGAGATAGACGATACAGAAGCACCTCCAGAAATAGAAGAAGTGCTAATGCTGCAATTACTAGAAGAAAAAGGAAAGATGAAAATGCGCGTAGCCCCACTCCCTAGTAGGCTGGAGAAGCCTGTGGATCCTATCAAAGATTATGACTTGGTAAAAGACCTAGACACTTTTAAACCTAACTTAGCATTCTGGCAGTTGCTAATGCTATCTCCCAGCTACCAAAAGAAATTCAAAAGCATCTTGACAAGAGGACGTGGACTAAGGATTGCTTTCCCAACAATAATAAAGTCCAACAGAGCCCTAGAGCCTATAAAGGAAATAGATGTGGCTAACGCCTTCCTAGATTTGGGACCCCAGAGATTAGTGTATGGGTAGAAGGATGCTTTATTTTAGATGCATTGATTGATGGAGACTCATCGGTAAACATAATGACGGATGTGACAATGAAGGACTTAGGGTTGCAAGGAATGCAACCTACACAGTGGCTTATCAGATTGGCGGACCAAAGCAGAATCAAACCATTGGACATCCTCCCATACGTCAAAACAACCCTTGCAGGAAGAGACTATTGGGCTGACATATTTAGTGGTTAAACCAAATTCTTATGGGGTCTCATACCCTCTGCTGTTGGGAAGATCTTGGCTTTTTGAAGCAAGAGCCAAGACGGACTGGTTCAAATGGACCCTAACCCTAGGTAGAGGACCCAACAAAGTGGTGTTGAAGTTGTATGGATTTCAAAAATGCAATGGATCCACATCCATCAAAGTCATAACTGACTCCTTCAACGAGGTAACAGATGGTACATCAAGAGACGAAGAGGTTGTTAAGCAGATCTTTCCTAAGAAAACAGAGGCACAGTCCCTAACAGTGGGCACTGTAAGCCAATTACCAAGGGAAGTAAAATCCTTGTCCATGGGAGAATACCTCCTACCTCAACTAGAATTAACTTTTGAAATCACCTCTGACAGTGAAATAGAAGCATGAATGTATTGTTCTCCCTGTTACATGACAGCCGCAAAGACAGAACACAGACAGAACAGATACAGAGTAGTAACAGATACAGAGACAAAGCAGATGCAGAACAGAGACAGAGTGGATACAGAGATAGTAACAGACGCAGGGCCAGAGACAGAAGCAGAAGCAGATGCAAAGGCAGAAGATCTGTTCTTCTCCTACAGAGCCTCTACAGAAGCAAAGATAGAGCCTCTAGAGAAAGAGGATGAAAACGATGAGGAAGAAAATGAAGCAAGTTATGAAAGTGCAGATGAAGAATTTTCTCTGATAGGGGATGATCTTGCTGATATCCCTATAGAGACCTTAGAGATCGAAGATCTCAAGGTATTGGATAGAATGACCATGGTTCCATTTGGATTGACCAATGGACCACCAAATATGCAAAATCTGTATAAGCAATGGATTAAAGGCATAAAAATTAGTTTACCAATGGCTCCTATCGCCCTAACCATTCATTCTGGAGAAAAGATGATGATAATGCTCCTTGTCAACAGAAGCCAAAGCCCTCAGAGTCACGGCCTCTAGAACGTCCGTGCTATGTGACATTCCTGGACGCATCCTCTGAAGATGAATCCCTGAGTCCTGAAGAGGTCACCATTCACACAGAAGCAAACAAAGCTCTGATACCCTTCCAACAACCTCAACAGACAAATGAGTCATCTGTTCAGAAGGAGGACACTAGTTCTAGTGGAACATTAGATGAGGATACTACTCTCTTGAAAGAGTCAGACCTTTATTCAGAAGCCATCCGTGGGACATTTATTCGTGAAGTGGAAGGTTAAAGACAAGTAATGTTCTTGGATACTGACAGTACCAAACATACCTGAAAGTGGACCTCAATCTTCCAGAAGAAGAACTAGTGGTCCTACGAGATCTACTAAAGGAGAACTTAGATGTGTTTGCTTGGTCATACAAAGATCTAAAGGGGATTGATCCCATAGTATGCCAACATCACATTGACCTAGAGCCGGATGCCAAACTTGTAAGGCAAAGGCAAAGGCGTATGAATCCTAATTATTCTGCTTTGGTGAAGGCTAAATTATTGAAACTTCTTGAAGCTGAGTTCATTTATCATGTGGTTAACAGTGATTAGGTTTCGCCCATTGTGGTAGTACCCAAGAAGAATGGGAAACTTTGAATATGTGTGGATTTTTGGAAGCTCAATTCGAAGAAGAAAAAGGATCATTTCCCTATCCCTTTTACAGACCAACTATTGGACACAGTGGCATGCCATGAGCTCTATTCCCTCTTGGATGGATTCAACGTATATAATCAAGTCCAAATTGCAAAAGAGGATCGATCCAAAACAACCTTCACCACAAAATGGGGGACCTATGTCTACAGAGTGATGCCATTTGGGCTCTGTAGTAATGCTCCTACCACGTTCCAATGAGTAATGATGGTTTCCTTTCAGAATCATTTACATGATTTCATTAGGTGTATCTTGATGAATTTTGTGTCTATAGCTTAATCCGTGAGCATTGGGGATACCTAGAGCAATGTTTTGACAAATGCCGAGAGTATGGGATTTCTCTCAACCCCGACAAATGTGTCTTTGGCGTCTCATCAAGAGTTCTTTTGGGCCATATTGTCTTTGCACAAGGGATTGCAACAAACCCAACGAAGATTGAAAAGATTACCACCTTAACAACACCAACAAACCTCAAGCAATTGATAGGATTTCTTGGCCATGTGGGCTACTACAGAAGATTTATTGCACATTTTGCAACCAAGGCAGTCCCTTTGCACAAGCTCCTAAGGAAAGACGCGGATTTCCTTTGGACTGATGAGACTGCGAAGAAGCCTTTAATACCCTAAAATAGTGCCTTCTCCAAGCACCTATCTTACAACCTTATGATTAGACAAAGGAGTCCCATGTACACACAGATGCATCGGTTGAAGGGCTAGGTGCTGTCCTATGTCAAAAGGGCCCCTCTATATTAGATCAACCCATTTATTATGCAAGTCAAAAGGTCACTGATAGGGAACAGAACTACATAGTGACAGAGCTTGAGTGCTTAGCAATGGTGTTTGCACTGGAGAAGTTTCGACACTATATACTGTCAACACATTTTAAGTTCTATGTGGATCATGAAGCCTTGTCCTTCTTGATGAACAAAGCAGATGTTAAAGGATGACTGATGAGATGGTTACTCCTATTCCAGGAGTTTGACTTTGAAGTAGTCACTAAGCCTAGCTGTTCCCATGTCCTAGCCGATCATCTATCACGGATCCCTCAAATAGAAGAAGAGGGACAAGATGATCCAGACCTTCCTGATGCTTCTTTGTTTCTAGTTGAAACAATTACTCCCTGGTATGCAGACATAGCCAACGTCCTAGCAACTCAACAGTATCCACCTGGCATCTCAAGCCGTGAGAAGAAGAAGCTTCTTTTAGAATCAGCCCCCTACACCTTGCTAGGCGGTGCATTGTACAAGAGAGGCAAAGATGTGTTGCAGGGGATGAAATCGGTAGAGTATTGAAAGCATGCCATGACGAACCATGTGGTGGACACTTCGCAGGAGAAGCGACAGCCAGGAAGGCTCTGTTAGCAGGATACTGGTGGTCGACCCTCCACAAGGATGCATATGATTACTGCAAGAGATGTGATGCTTGTCAGCGAATGGGGAAGCCCACCAAAACAAGTGCCATGCCATTGCAACCCATTCTTCTGCTAAAGCCATTTGAGAAGTGGGGGATTGATTTTGTGGGTCCCATTGATCCACCTACCAGATGGAAGCAGAACAGATACATCTTAGTATGTACGAATTATGTCACAAAGTGGTGTGAAGCTAAATCCCTAAAATGGAACGATGGTAATAGCGTAGCCTTGTTCATGTACGATAATATTATCACCCAATTTGGCAGTCCCCTCGAGCTGGTAAGTGACAGAGGTACTCATTTCCTTAATAAAATCATGGAGGAGCTGACAGAACTGTATAAGATCCGCCATCCCAAGTCCACTCCCTATTACCCCAGACCCAATGGCCAAGTTGATGTCACCAATTACATCCTTTGCTCAATTCTGACAAGAACGATTGCAGCACATCGTCGCGACTGGGACGATCGACTTACAGAGGCCCTCTGGGCATACAAAACCTCCCATAAGGCAGCTACAGGACAGACCCCTTTCCAACTAGTGTATGGTATAGAAGCCATCTTCCCTGTTGAATTGGAATTGCCCTCTTTGCGAGTGGCAGTTAAAAAACGCTTGGGAGATGTTGAGTCACTACAACGCCGTCTCTTGCACTTGGAATGCTTGGATGAGATACAACGGATGGCCCTACAGTGCATGGAAACCACTTAAGTGTGATGCAAGGACTATCATGATAGTTTCATTAAGCACAAGGAGTTCAAAGAAGGTGATCTTGTCCTAGCCTATGATTCAAGGTTTGGCAAGTTTCCTGGCAAGCTTCAATAACGGTGGATGGGCCCGTACAAGGTACTTGCTGTAAATCCTAACGGCTCCGTTCAAGTGCAGACCGTTGATGCCTCTGATGACCCCTTTCTAATCAATGGCTATCATCTGAAGAAGTACTTCCCTCCTTGGGGATCTTGACAATCACAGTCGACCTACCCTTCCTTTTTTGGATGGTGCACTATCCTTCTCGTCGTGCTTTTGATAGCCCTTATGATTCTCCTTATGAGGCAGTCTCGTTGTGCTAGCCCCTCGTAGATACATCTCAACCTGACCTTGTTCTCTTCTTGTCTGATTCAACAACGGTGGCGAGGTTAGTCCTGACCCATGTTATTTCTATCAACGTCCCCACACTTAAAACATGACCTTCACTGAGAAACAAAAAGTGGAGGGTTAGAAAAACTTGGCCCATATTGTCGAGGAGGAATGTCGACTATCGAGGTTGCGTCTTGTATCGTTGTTGGTTGCAGGAGGTAACAAGGTGTCTTCACAACACATGTCCGTCATGGCAGGGACTACGTGGTAGCACCCAGGGAGGTAGCTGGTTGAAGGAATCGCAGAAAATTCGTCGATGACGAGGGATATTGCACTCAACGCGAGCACTCAAATGGAATGAAAGAGCAATCAGTCGCCCCATTACTAACATCACTTGATGAAATAATGATGAAACCCATAGCTCACACCCGGTTTAGAAATCGACAAGGGGGTGGTGTAGAAAGAGTATGCCAGGGTGCACAATTGATGGTGCATCAGTGCGTCCAACCCGGTCTGGCATAAGTGCAAGGAGAAAGGCTAGGGAGCCTTGCAGTACAGTGTACAGAACAGAGTGACGTGTCCTATGCTGATGGCAGAGACCCATCCCGTGGGTGCAGAGGGAAACGAGAATGTACCTGACTCCAATTGTCGTAACGTCCCTCAATCCTCGCCTCTCGATAATTGATTGAAGAAATGCCAGTCACACTCATCCCACCCTCTGTCTCACACTCTGTTGAAAGATACAAAGGGCAGCCCATTCGTGAGACCCATTGATGTAATCCTCACATTCACTTGTGCAGAGGTTGTATGCCTTGTGTGCGTTTGATGGTGCAACTATGCATCCCACCCTGTGTCGACATATAGTGCAAGAAGGAAGGCTAGGGAGCCTTATGGTGTAGTGCACATGAATAAATCATGCATTGTGCATTGAGAGGCCCATCCCGTGCATACAACACTCTGTTCACACATCTCACCT
Source organism: Lygodium microphyllum (assembly GCF_053477565.2). Lineage (NCBI taxonomy): Eukaryota > Viridiplantae > Streptophyta > Polypodiopsida > Schizaeales > Lygodiaceae > Lygodium > Lygodium microphyllum. Next base: position 123,286,572 of record NC_141163.1, read on the forward strand.
CTCAGTTGATTTAAAAGGAAAGACTGGTCACTCACCCACCCTCTGTCTCACTCTTTGATAGATATAGAGGGCAGCCCATACTCACATCCCCATCTTGTTAGGATGAAAGCTTGCATCACTCAAGGGATTAGTGATGAAGATCATAATGGCTGTGGTTGTCATGAGAAACTTGAAGATGAGGCGTATCCAGGGAGGCAGCCTATAAGTCTCGTACTTCAATGATTTGAAGAAAGGTCGTATGTTAAGAAGGACAGACGGACTGATATTGTAGAGACAGCGCACCAAGGGAGGTGGCTTCAAATTACTTGCTGGAAAGGTGTGATGCTGATGAATCAGCTATCCTAAACTGCAGGGTGTTACCACCTTTTCCACAGTCAGCTTCCTGCCCAAGGGTGTTTCCACCTTTTCTTGGAACGAGGTCTGTTATGACAGGGAATTTCTTCCTTTTCTCCCATTACAATTTTGTTTGTTTTTTTTCTTTCTTTCTTTCTTTTTCTTTTTCTTTTCTTTCTTTTTCCGTGAAGAAATATAGTGTGGGGACGCGTCCCTGCGCGTCTATGTTGCATACCCCCATGCATATACCTTGCTATGATCATGCATCTATCCCATGACTTCATTTTACCCTTACCCTGTTGGGATCCCTTCCCCACTCTTTTTTTCTATTTCACCTTGTCCCCGGAGCCATGACTTCATTTTACCCTTACCCTGTTGGGATCCCTTCCCCACTCTTTTTTTCTATTTCACCTTGTCCCCGGAGCTGTTCCTTAACCATTTGTCTTTATTCTTGATTTTGTGATTTTTTCATGCGAACGTACCCTACGTTCACTGAGACTCATGTCCAACCCTACAGCCATGTTTGTCCCTTTGAACTATCCATTTTTCCTTTTTACCAACCCCTATTTCGACATATGGTTCTTAAGTTATTAATTTTTGAAGCAATTCCCGTAAAATGGATGGTTTTCCATGTGAACGTATCTTTATTGCTTCGGAACCCTGATCTGATGTGACAGCCCTATCCTACCCATTCCCCTTGACATTTTATCTTTTTATTCCGTGTCATTCCAATGCACGATTGGTTCATTATTAATTTTTACGGGTTTTCGAGCCCTTTTTGTGCTTATTTTTCACATTTTTCCATGTGAACCTGCCATATTTTCACCAGAATTCCAGTTTAATTTGACAACCGTGTCCCACTACCCTTTTCCCCACTTCTTTTTCCTCCCCTCTCTTCCAATTGTTGGATTTTTAGTTATTAATTTTTCAAAGTGTTTTTGGGTGTATTTTTTGTTTTTTTCCCATATGAACCCCTCCTAATTCCCTCCCAACTGAGTTTTGATGTGCCAACCCTGTGAATCACTTTCTTTTGGACATTTTTTACGTTTATTGTCCTCTATTTCGATGCACGGTTCTTCTCATATTAATTTATGAGTCCATTTTCGAGTCTATTTTGGAGTTTTTCCCATGTGAACGCATCCTATCTTGATCGGAACTGTGTTTTGCCATGATAAGTTGTTGGACACCTTATTCTGCACACTTTTCCTTCTTTCCGCACTTCGTTCCGATACGCTGATTTTTTGGTATTAATACACGTATGTATTTTCAGGCTTATTTTTTGTGTTTTTCCCATGTGAGCACCCTGATTTTGCCCAGGACCCGGTGTTACATGTTTCCATCATTTTTCCCTTGTCTCTCGACACATTTTTCCTTTTTACGGATTTTCGATCCGATGTACGGTTTGGGTTTTATTAATTTTTCTTCCTTTTTGCCGTGTGGCCGCGTTTCTCATGTCGCGCATGAACGTGCTTGATTTGGGTTTTACGTCCCTTGGGACGCCCCCGTGGCGTTTGTGACTCGCGCGTCGCCGTCCCCACCCCGTCTGATCCTGCCGATGCAAATTTTTTTACTCCCGGCCGGCGCATACACACGGGACGGGGGTGCATTCCTTTTTCACACCCATACCTAATTTATTTTTATTTTTTTAAAAAAAAGAGAAACAAAAAAAAAACACAAAACACCACAACCCAAAAACAACACACACCATTTAAAATATATATATACACATAAAAACAAAACAACCCACATTCAATTTTATTTTAAAAAAATCAACAAATTAAAATACTCATAAAATAAACTAACAAAAAAACAACAAACACATTCATTTTTACAAAAAAAAAATAACGGTTTACCTATTTTTCCACGCGCTCCCTACGGCCGTCCACATCCTTGCTTCCTCTCCTCCACGTGCGCAGGCCGCCTCCACCACGTCCTCCCCTCCTCTCCTCGCCCTGTGATGCCCTTTTGCACCACGTCGTCTTGCGACGCCCTTCTGCACCACGTCCTCCCCTCCTCTTCTCACCCTGCGACGCCCTTCTGCACCCCGTCCTCCTGCGATGACCTTCTACATCCCGTCCTCCTGTGACGCCCTTCTCTTCCACCTCCACCTCTCCCTCTACCTCCGTCTTCCTTTCCTCTCCTCCTCCTTTGCTACCGTCGACACCTGCGCCCCACCTCTGTCTTCCTTTCCTCTCCTCCTCCTCTGGCGCCGTCAACGCCCACCCCACCTCCGTCTTCCTCTCCTTTCCTCCTCCTCTCCTCTCACACTGCCGCCGAACGCCCCCACCCCCCCTGGTTAGTCCTCCTACATTCCATTTAACTTAATTTACTTTAACGTAACTTAATCAATTACCATAACTTAATCAACTTAACTACCCTAATCAACTTAACATAACTTAATCAACTTAACTAACCTAATCAACTTAATTCACCTAATCACCCTAGTTTACTTAATTTACTTAATCACCTTAATTAACTTACCTAACCTCAGTTCCTTCCCTCACCTAACTTTGATCCTTTCATCCTCTATCCTCCCCTCACCCCCATTTTCCCCCGTGCTCGCTTTGTTCCTGCCTTTTTTCCCTCTACCTTCCTTGTTCACAATGCAAAGCGCACACGTGTTCATGAGCTGCTAGCGAGCGCTCACGTGCAAGGACGCGCTTCCGAATTGTTCATGTGGTGGTTGCAGCCGTTCCTATGCAGTGACAGGTATTTCAAAACCTGCAAACACCCTTAACAACAAACATAAAAACACATAAAATAAACATAAAATACCAAAAAATTCAAAATTTTCATTTAAAAATCATTTAAAATCTAAAAAAATTGCAAAAAAAAACTTTTTTTTTCAATATTTTTTAAATCATTTGGAATATTTTCTAAAGTGGGAATTCAAGAAAATAAATTGCAAAAAAATTAAAATTTCAAAATTCTTTCAAAAATACATGCAAAATGAGTAAAATTCATTAAAAATTCAAAAATATTTCCAAAAAACCCAAAAAATTCTACAAATCCCCTTGCCCCTTTTGCCAATAATTTCTCAATAGAAAATGATTCCATAAATGGTCAAAGTATTATTTGAAGCCCAAACCCTAAATTTAATACTTCACCTCATGAAAATTCATTTTAAAATTCCAAAAATTAGTTGAAAAATCATGGATAAATTCAAACACATTGTTGACACTCGTTGGATTGTTGAAATTCCACCTTTACACTTCACAACATATTCATGTGTCCTATATCCCGTTTTAATCATTACAAAAAATTAAAAAACACAAAAAAGAGAAAAAAAAACACACATAATGTACAAAATATAAACACACCTAAAATTTAACTTTAAAAATAAATAAATAAATATTTTTTTAAAAAAAGCAATCAAAATAACACAAAAACACTAAGGTGCTTTATTTTTTCCAGTCTCAGTGGTGTTTGTTTTTTTTATTGGATTCCTTGTATTTGGGACTACTCAGTGCGCATTCAGTCTCTTGCATACACACCCCTACCATGTATTTATTTTTTGAGATTTATTCATTTTCATTATCGCTTTACCACAATTAATTGCTAAAATAAACTATATTCACCCACTTTTTCACGCGCACTCGTGGTAAACACACTATGTTTCTAATAATTAAAAAACGAACCAGCCGTTCACTTTGCACGCGCTATGCGCACTTCAGAGGCATCTTAATTTTTATTAAAAATGAACCAGCCGTCACAAAAAAGCACGTGCTAGCAAAAAAGTGCTCCACATCACCATTATTTTCTAATTAATGAATTTGCATTTAGAGACCCCAATCTGGGTATCGTAGCTTGGGTTTTGTTAAAGCACCATTTTACCCTAATAAATTGTAATTGAAATTTTAAGAAGGAACCTCTGTTTTCTTATTAAGGTTTATCATCTAATAAAATTTCACCCATTGTTAATAATTTCTTAAAATGAATCCTCCATTAAAATCATTTCTCCTCACTACACTTTTTTTCTCTTTTTAATAAACACGCTTCGTGGGATGGGCATGTAAAGTCCTCTTAGCTGAAATTGTTGGTCAAAGTTATGGTCAGGTCCTGATTAGGTTTTTTATGGTATTATGGTTTGCTTATGTGCTACGATTACGGGTGCGGTTTGTAGTTTTTTTTTCTTCTTTTTGCCTGATACGGGGTCTTGGGTGCTTGTTTGTTGCATCGCATGAAGTTTTTAGTCGCATATGTGTAGAGGTCATGCCAAATTTTCTCTAGGATGTGGGTTGTTTGGGGTGGTAAATTGGTTAGCTACGTTTATGTGTGTCCTTCTTTTGATCGATTTCTTTTTTATAGCTATTTCGGTTGTTTTGTAGGCATTCTTTGTGATTGTTTGTGTTTGTGGTGTGTGTGTTTTCCATTTGAATGGCGCCTCATGGTCCTCCTCCTATCCAATATGTCCCGTTGATCAGTAGAGTTCTTTGGACAAATAATGGGATGGTGTTTTGGTAGGTATAAACCTATCTTGGAGGAATTGGCAGACTAACTTCCAAAGAGGATCAGTGATCATGGAAAAAGACACTCCTGAAGTGTTTATTACTTTCTTGGCATTCAGAATCTCTTTGGTCTGCTTCTGTAACAACTTGATAATCTCATCATTGGAGAATAATTGTCTAGCTGTAACAAAGGGCTCTCCTTTGTAGGGAAGAGACAAAGCCTTCCCTAACCCTCGGGGTGTCAATACCATGGAAGCACCATGAACCAGGCCCGACTTCTTATTGTATGAGGCAAGAAACTCATCACACAAGGATGGATCATCTGGAATCAATGGGAATGAAGCAGCCACGAAAGTTTCAAGTCCTGATTTCACTATAGGCTCAAAAGCTACTAGGGAAGTTTTATCGGGGTAACCATTGATTGGAGTACTTACCTACTTACAAAGATGGACCAACATTTTGTCAAAGTAACCAGAGAAAATGTCACAAATGTCACTTATGGTTCCTACTTATATGCTTTCTTGACATACTAAGGCCTTAAGAAGGGTGTGCTACCACCTCCTCCATCTGATCCAGTTCCTCTCCCACCACCTTCAAAAGAGTTAGAACCTATTGACATAGAGGATCTTGATTCCCCTCCTCCATTGGTCATTCAGCGAAAGCAATTGAAGTGTGTGGCAGATAAAACTCCCTCAGTCATTCCTTCAGTCACAATTCCCGCTACTTTTGGTAGCAGGGCACATATAACATATCTCACATATAACAATTTATTCAGGGCACATAGAGAGGGTTCTTTGGAAATATCAGTCCCTTCACTGAACAATTTATTGTCAGGAGATGCTATTCCATTCCTTTGTAATGACATCTAGAGTTGGATTGAGCTTTCAGTGACAGCTTGTGTTCAACAGCTGTATGCTTCTTTCTATGAAGAATTGATGCAGTCCAAAGACCAGTTGCATAAGGCAACTACAGAATTAGCCTCTGCTAAAGACACACTTGCAAATCTGCTTAAGCAGATGAAGTAGCAGACCCAAATGATTGAGACCCAGAGAGAAGAAATATCTTCTTTGAAGATTTAGTTATTCCAAGAACCATCCATTTGATTCATCCTTTTTTTATGCCTATCAGAGAATATCTGTTTTAGGTCCCTCTATTCCTAGCCTATTGTACTATCAACAAATGGCTCATCGCTATGATACTTATCTTTTCCTTTATAAAACCAACTCAGCAGCTATCTTACCTCTTCTTTTTCAACCTCAAGGTTTTCTTCAAATTCCTATATTTACCTATTGTTCTTTCATCGAAGATCGAGTTTTTCCCCCTTCTCCACCATGCCCTTCTCCATCTATCCATATACCTTCTACTTTTCCTGTTTATCAATTGACACCTTTCCTAACTGGTTCACTTAAATTTTTAACCACTCCTTCTTTAGCTTATTCCTCCTTTTATGATTTTGCCTACCCATCTCTTCATCCTCTTTTACTTATTCCACTTCCATCTCCTGCCACTTCTATTTCTCAACCCCCTCAGTTGGTTAGTGAGTATGAAGGATTTGATTAGCAAATTCCAAGAAGAAGAGGATGGAGCTTAACTAATTCTCTCACAGGACCACAGATTAACTGGCCATTAATTCCAGGGGATGGATAACTGTCAGTCAAGCATACCAGAATTACCTTCATTTTGTTCACCAATATTCACAATCTCTAGATCCTTTAGTGAGATTGACAGCTCATTTTGCTTGGTATCTAGCATATATGCATAGGCATTCCCATAATGAAAAGGCCATTCCAAAGCTTTGTATGAATATCAATGTGAACATTGATTTCCAATAGTTGGATGTCCTATATTTTCATGCCCTATGTCTACCTAGCAGATACCTCGTTTTGCTAGAAAGGATGTGCTGCCTTCAGTTCTTTCAAAATCCTCCAAAGACATTTGTGGATGAGTCCTTCTCCATGGATCGTTTTCGAAACCACCAAGCTTTCAAAAGGGATCACCTTCATTGATGCCTTTGCAATGTATTTTGGATGATTCTTAATTATATATATATCTCTTTTTGGAGGTATCATTCAGATGGTTGTGTTTAGTGTGTGTGCTGTAATTATTTGTATGTGATGAGTGCATGCCCATTGAATAATTTGTTCGAGAGCTCTTTTCAACAATTGTTGTTGATAGATGGAACACCTATGGTGGAAAGCTGAAGAAGAACCTCTTGTATCCTTTACAAATTTGTTATGACTTTTAAATGATTATCAGATGAGTTTATAAATAACGAAGTTTTCCTTTAGTAGTTTTTTAAAAGAGATACAGGTGATAAGTTGGGGTCGTGGTTTGGCGAGATTATTGAAGATACTGCGGAAGATAAAATTGAGCTCTTTAGTGAACTTATATTTTTCTTTTCCTAAGGTTCGCAAGGACGCTTCCTTTTTAAGTCTAGGGATATGTTGAGAGTGAAAAAAGACTAAATTTTTGACTGATTTTTGTTGTTTTTGAAGTCTGAATGATCGATTTTTTATGGATTTAGAGTGATGTATGGTTATTAATGGAATTGTTTGAGAGTGTTTTGGATGATATTGATTATGTTTTGGAAGTTCATAATGATTTTTAGTGGAGATATAAAGCTCTATGATGTTCTGATAGGTTCTGTTGAGGTTCTGATTGGTTCTGTATACCTTCTGTAAAGCTTCTGTTTTGTTCTGATTTTCGTCTGTATGAAGCATGGATTGATGATTGATGAAGATTGAAATATTTTGGAAGCTTATTGAATAGTTTTTGATAATTTGGAATGGTTTTAGTATGAGTTATGAGGATTTGATGTTCTCTGATGACGTTCTATAACCCTCGGTAGACCTTCTATAGAGCCTCTGTCTCTGCTCTGTAAAACTGTTCTATAAGCTGCTCTGGTATTGTATTGTACTGCTCTGTAGATCTTCTGTAAGTGTTCTGTAGAAAGTATGTGTGACTTTGGGAAAGTTTTCTAACTTTTGGAAAGGATGAATCTAAGTTCAAAAGAGCTAAAACAAATGGAAGAAGCAGCTGCTGAAGACTGAATAGAAGACAGGAGTGACAATGATAGTAGTGAGCTGTAAGAGACACTGTAGTGGCTCTAGTGTCTCTTCACATCAGACATACCTCTTGGGAGGTGCATCCATGACCTAAGAAGGATTATTGAGAGTCATTATTAGAGTATTGTAGTGAGGAGATGATGTACTATTGAGAAAGAGAGAGAAAGAGCCAGAGATAGCCAATTATATCAAAACAGTGTAACTACATATGAGAGATTGAGAGAGAGAACTATGAAGACATTGAAGATGAATATTATGTGATTGATTTCCATTCAAAAATGGTGTATTCTTTTATATTCCTTATTCTATTGAAGAATTCTATGAAGATGTTGAAGATTATGGTTGATTCTATCAAATCCGTGGGAGATATTTACTATGATGCTGCGTGAAGATTTGCTGCTTTCTTTGTTTTGATGATCAAAAGAATGAAATAAAAGCTTGTTGATATTACAAGATAGATTTTCTTGCAGAAGAATCCCCTTTTCCTTGGTGTTCCTCCTGGGGCTCCATGGACAATTACTACTACTACATCTTTGTTGACTACAAAGAGAAAAGGGACTTACAAATTTTTGAAAAAGGAAATGATTTTGTGAGAATTTATGCTATTGTTTTGTTGAGATCTAAGCTTCTATTTGTATAAATTGTAACAACTAGTTACCACTTTGAAGTTGCAACTTGTCTTAGCCAAATTTCTGATTGACTAAGGCCTAAAGCATAAAAAAGGAGCCATGAGCAGTTAAGAAAGGATACAAAGGAAGGATGCTCAAGGGGACATGGAAAAACCCTAACCCTAAACTTCATGTATAAAAATAATGGAAAAGACTATTCATGTGTGTGCAAACTTTGTCTCCTTGATTTCTTACAATTGTTGACTTTAAAGTAAGAGTGAAGGAGATGAAGTTGAGAGAGCTTGTGAGAGAGTGAGAGACATGGAGTGTGAAGCTCTTTGCATGCTATCTTCTCTTTTCTATCTTGTCCGATGAGTGCCTTTGTTAGGAAGAGCACGAGTCAAGAGTGCAAGAGGTGAGAGATGTGAAACAAGAAATATCTTCTTGTCTTCTTCTCTTTGAGCTCATTGTGGGTATCTCCTTTCCATTGTAGCTATAAGGAAGTGAGATCAAAGGCGAAGGAGCATGCACTCAGATCAAGAACGAGGAAAACCAATACATGGAATACAAGGAATGTTGTAGGCATAGATAAGCAAGTTCTCCCATTTTAGATGGATCCATCCTATGAGTAGGCTAGGTGAGAGTTAGTCATAGATTGCATATCTCTAAACTCTTGAATTAATAAGAGTGTGTTTAATGGTGTCAAAGTCAGGCTTGTAGAGCATGACTTTTTGGTTCCTTTTTCAAGACAATAGATACATTGATGATGAAGCCACTCATGTGCATCAAAACCATGAAATAGGATAGGATACTTGCATGTGTAGTTTGAAACATGGATAGTAAGTAGGTCATAGTCTTAGGTTTGGTGATTAAAACATATTATTCATGCTATGAATTTCATAGAGAGTACAATACTATTTGATGCTTCAGCCATGGAAACCTGAGCATTAGACCTTGAGGGATAAGAGAGAGGTAGAGAGAGTGTGTGTGCTATAGGTTATTTGAACTTTTGTCTTCTCGAAAGAAAGAAAAATTGCAAAAAAAAGAAGAAAAGCATGAAGAAATAGAAGAAGCAACTATATGCTTTTTTGGATAGCCTTTGAAGTCTTGATCTTCTTCATCTCAACACAAATGATTGTCATCTTTAGGAACACTTACAACAGGAGAAGTAGCAAGTGAAGCATCAATAACATCATCAACATCTATTATACCTATTGTACATGTTGTTGTCCCATGCTACCATCAAACAAGCTGATGTGCTCACACTATCTGCCTATGAAGCATCATCATCATCTTCTACATCAAAACTAGTAGTAATAGTAATCCTTTCACCAACAAAATCACCATCATGATCCTTAGCATCATCAAAACTAGCTACACCCTATTTCTCCATGCTATTGCCTACTATCCATGCTGCTTGAAACATGCTACTGCTTGAAACATGCTACCCTACTATCCATGTGATCAACTTGGTTTGTTCTTCAATAAATAATATCTGGTTAATAATCAACATAATCATCTTCTTGATCTTCATCATCTTTATCAATTGCTGGATTCCTTGTTACCTACTTGCCTTAATTGCCATGCTCATAGATTGTGCATCTACAAATTGCACCTATAAGCTATCTACAATTTGACACCACAACCATCATCTCTTTCATCATAGTAATCATCATCATCACTATCAACAATAACATAATAATTAATACAAGAATCATCAGAGGCATCATCATCATTATGAACACAAATCCTCTACAAGGCTTGAGAGATTGCAGTAACAATTGTAGCCCCATCCTCAATTTCTTCATCTCATGTTGGAGCAATAGAAGCATAAAATGTTGTCTTCTTTAGTCTTCCAATTGTATGCAATATCTCTTTCACCATTAGCATCTTTTGTATTACCCCAATCTTTGACCTAGAGATAAGGTAGGTAAATCCTCTTAATATAATTTTAAATGCACTCACTTCTTGGATAGGAGCATATGACTCTTCAGTGGTGTTGCAGAGCAATTAAATAACTCATGGAGAGCCCACTTTCTTGAGCCCTATTGAAAGCAAGAAACTTATTTTCAAAAAGGCAACCTTAAGCTAAAGTAGTCTTTACACGAATTGGACTTAGGTAGTAACTCCAAGGTGGAGTGCATGTGCCACTAGGCATGGGAAATGTGGTGAGCTCTAGGTTACATCTGAGAGTGTCCTTGCCTAGATGCACTATACAATGGGATAAGATGGTACATTCAAGCATGCTCTAGTGATTAGGACATAGCATATACTTGCGCTACTAGGATCTTTGTGCAAGGAGATCTTACAATGTGAGTATTGTTTCCATCCTAGAGGAGAATTCCAAGCAATATGTTGAGGGTTTTGCTATTATCACAATACACCAACATGGGTTGGAGTGCTAAAGGTGTAGTTTGGGCTCCAATGTGATGGACACTTAGGTTGAAGAGTCTTGTGCCTTTGAGGCAACAAGTTTCTAAAAGCAAGGGTCATACCCTTCAAGCAAAGGGTTTCAATATGTCCTTAGTGGCCCACATCTTACACCTAGATTTCTCACTCAAATTCAATTGATTCCACTATACTAAGCACCATATGTGCTCTAATAATGAGGGGTAGCTAGGTTGTTTGTTGTGAAACAATCATCCTATGATGGTGATATGAAACTGTGCCTAAGGCTCTGGAGGGTGAGCAATTAAGTCTCAAGGTATATTAGTGATACCTAGTATAGTCTCTGTGGATGCATGCCTAGGGAGTACATGATTATACAAGTGAATGTGTCAATTGTGTGTGCAATGATGTGAAGCGAGATTATGTGTGTATGTGTGTGATATGTGTGATAAGGTGGGGTGTGGCATTTGTGTGAGTGTTACCTGTGTGAACAGGCGAGCGTTGTGACTTCCAATGCATTATGCCTATATGCACATACCATTGGCATGTGATACATCCTATAGTGAGGGTGTCTTGTGTGGTGATAGTTTCATTTGATCACAACACATACCCTCACTAAGTGTATAGAGGCTATAGTGTGCAAAGGTTACATGAGGAGTACAAGAGCTTATGGTAAGAACATTAGGCAAGTACACATTTAAAACCTAAAAAAGTCTATCAGAAAATAAGCTACAAAGGAGGGACTGGTGAGTCCTATCCTTTTGTTCTTGGATGTCTTATTCTTCTTCTTCTCCATTGTTGTCTTCATCTTCTTCTGATTGTTGCAAGATATGCTTTTTGAGATCTTTTCCTAATGACAAAACTTCTCAATATGCCCAGTTCTTTTACAAAAATCACAAACTATGCCCTTCTTCTCTTTGTCCTTCACATAGAGGAGTTGTTGGTCTCCTCTTGGGGTGCTTGCTTCTCCTATACTCTTGGTCTTCTTTTCTCCTTCAAGGAGAGAAGCTTTGATATCCACAAGCTTTGGCTTTGCCATGTTGATTAATGTTGTAGACACATTATCATACTCAGGTGGAAGAATTTTGAGAAGTACTCCAATGAAAATGTCTTCGTCCATCTTCAAGTTGAATCCAAACCATGACCATAAGTTAATCCATAGAAATCGATACATCGAACATATCTGAATGCACACAAATAAGCTATCTAATATGACATTTTAGGCACATTGAAATAATAACTAAGCAATGATATCAAGTAAGCTAAATTTGGACTAGTATGAATCAACCAAAGTAATTTCCCTACAACAAATCTACATGTGTGCTCATCGAAGGGCTGCCCATAGGGATCCTTAGATAGTTTGGTAGTGGGATCAATGGCCACTGGCCATGACTGATTAATGCAAATTTATGAGAGTGCACAACGAAAAGGAAAGTGAATACAAAGAGGAGACAAAAACAAAGCCCAGGTGAGAGAAGAAAAATTCTAACAGCAATGGCTGAAAGGTACAAGGCTGCAAAGGTCAACCCCAACACATAGTTCTATGTGCCAATGTAGGCAAACTAGGGACACAACTAGTAATAAAGTGGCATTGCCAATAATGTGGGTTCCCAAGACAGCCAACAATGCCCAAAAAGAAATACACTAATGTGCCCTCCATCTAAAGTGTCTAAAGAACATAAAATGATAGATAAAGATAATGTTAGAGCTCCTAATGTCCTTGTCTAACTCAAACTGAGACTCATAGGTTTCAAGAAATAATGATGATGATACCTTGTGCAAAAGAGCATCAAAATCTCAAAAACAAAGATAACTTGATATTCCTTATTATGTGACATTCCTAGATGCTTTGTTAGACGATGAACCATCTAGTCAAAAAATAGTTGCTCCTAGGATGCAATAAAAAATAACTTAGTTTCATTCCAATCCCCAATGGCATTAAAAAAATTGTAGTCAAGTACAACAAAGCATGTTCCAGTGATGCAAGAGTCTTATCTATATCAAAAAGCTTTGTCTTTTCCATTCCAAGTCTCATATGGAGTAACAGACTACTAAGTCTTATTGGGACAATTGTTAATTATATAGGGTGCACAAAAAACAACCTCAAGCCAAAAATAATGTGACAAAGCTTGACTCTTAATCATGTATCATGACATCTTTGTGAGTGATTTTCTTTTTCTCTCACCTACACCAATTTTTTGTGGTGTATATGATACTATATATTGGTGTTTTATCCCATGTTTAGCCAAATATGCATTAAAATTTCTTAAACATAATAACAATAGTTAGTGAAAAGGTTAATAGGTTAGCATAAGTAATATAGGATAGTAGGGTTAGTACCATAAAAGTTAATATAGTAAATGATTAGAAAAAGAAAAAATATAAAAGAGTTGCCTTTAATTTTGGGAAAAAGGGAAGAGGGGGTTTGGGGGGGGGGGGGGGGGGGGGGGGGGGGGGGGCGGGCCCACTTGAATAGGCCACTGTTTCCTATCGATGACTCCCTCTTTCATACATGCCACCTTGTCTCCTAGTGGTGCTAGCTTGGTAGGTGCCCCCCCCCCCCCCCACACGGGGCCCCAAACCTCCTCCTATCATATGTACAATAGTGCTCCCTAACTTTCTTTTTAAATAAATTTATAAAATAATAATCACCTTCTTAAAATCCATATTGGGGTAAGCCGAGAGAGAGAGAGAGAGAGAGAGAGAGAGAGAGAGAGAGAGAGAGAGAGAGAGAGAGAGAGAGAGAGAGAGAGAGAGAGAGAGAATATTTTGTGTGCAAGGATGTGTTGTCATCAAATATATGAATAATATGTGGTATCTTGTGCATGCACAAATGTGTTGTTGTGACAGATACGGATCATGCAACAATTGTATCAGGTTGAAATGTTGTGATTGGAAGTTGGTTGTTAAAATGGAATTACTACATAGTAGACATGCTTGTGCCTCAGTATGGTTGGTTGTGGATATGGTTGAAGAGTTCATGGATGTGATATGATTAAGAGGAATTGAAATATATACAAAGAAGTGAGACTGGTATTGTACTCCCTCCCTATGTCTTGCCAAGTTTAACTTTATCACTTGGTCGATTATTATCATTTCGAGTGTGAGATCACCACCTAGATGATAAGGTTAAAGGTCATGAAGAAGATTCCCTTCCATAGTGGCATTGGGCTAGATGGGGGCTCTAGTCATATTAACAATAAATATTTCTTGTCTAAGATGAGATAAGAAATACTTGGCATGCACGACGTACATGCATTGGAGAGACCTTGATGCTAGAAAGGGGTAAGACTGAAGGACCATAATTACATAATTAAAATTGTTGGATGCATTGAGTGGATATCATTAGAATGACATTATCCACACATGGTATTAGAGCAAAAATAAAAGAGGGGTCATAATGCACAAATTGTGATTAAAAAATACATACTCGGATTCTTCTCCAAATGAGGTTATCTTGATTTTTCTAAGGGAAAGAGAATGCAATCTACTTGAAAATTGCCTTGGTATACATGTAGATACCTATTCAATACATGTATGAGTAGAAAAAGAAAGAAAGAAAGAACAAACCATAATATTAGTTTGGTTATTCAAGTAGGTTAGTAATTTTAATTAAATTATGCATTAGATAGTTATATTAATTAATCAATGGGATTATCCCAGAGCCAAGAAAAAACCACAATGGCATATAGATATCCTAGTTTTAAGTGAGAACTAGACAACCAAGAATTTGAGGATATCCTCATCACACAATTGATAAACCACTTAATCAAGCTAGCAAATAAAGAGTTAAACCAAGGAGAAACTAGCAAGATGGCAATAGAAAGAGATTATGGAGAGGTTCTCCAATATTATTTTTGAGTCCTTGAAAGGTTTTGAGGTAGCAATGAATTTTGATGTAACAAGGATGATTGAAGAAGCCATCCACACACAAGATGCACTCTCTAAAAGACCAAGGGCTAAGCACCCTTAGTAGACTCTTGGACTTTACAATTAAAACACAAAGTAGAGAAGAAAAAAGAAAAAGAGATAGAAGGAATTAAGAAGTTGTTGTCAAACTACTCACAAGAAATGGTAATACATCGTAGTGTAAATGATCACAAAGCATTGGAAGAAATGCAATGCTTGCCGATCTTTGTATGGGACATAGCATTAGTAGCATTGTCAAAATGTTGTATTTGAACAAGAGGAGTGCACAACAGAAGAGAAACACGAACATATATATATATATATATATATATATATATATATATATATATATATATATATATATATATATATATATATATATATATATATAGAGAGAGAGAGAGAGAGAGAGGAAGCAAAATATGAGGGAAGAATACTACATTGACTGAAGAAGAATGTTGATACAATGATGATGGACTAATCTATCCTTGCACGCAACCCACAGCATCAGTGAGGGCACTAGTAGGGTTGATGATGACGGCATCACAAAAGACAGAGGAAGACGACGGAGTTAGAGTGTGCACCTACCAGGGAAGAAGGAAGATGATGATATGATTGACTACCAAGTGGGGAATGGATATAAATAGCCACAAAACCCCCAAACTGACCTGTTGAAATCTTTAAATGTCATAAATGTTGGCCGACCAATATTTAATGCTCGTAGTGGAATAATAAATGCCTGGAAAACACAGATGGCCACTAATAAGTCAAGCTGGTAAGGACAATGTCCAACAGGTGTGGACAGCCTGGGAAATGCAAAAGCTACACATGGAAAACACAATGGAACTTGACAAATAAAAGAAATCTACCCAAATAGCCACTCTAAAATGAGTAGCCTCCCCCATCAAAACACATGATAGACTTATTAGAGATCTAAAACTCCTCATCTGCTGACTTAGATTGAAGCTCATAGGTAGGAGGCGATAAGGCATGACAAACATGAGTGCTAACACCCCCTCTCAGATCCTGGATGTGGCAAAAGGCCAATGCAGAAACAGATCCAAGGGTAATAAGAGAATGCCAATGTCGATGAAGTCCATTGATGAAGTTTGATGAAGAAGCTCCCGATGATCCTAGAAAGCCCCCTTTGAAACACTAGGGGCTAGGAAATCCATAGTTGCATCACCAAGATCATCCCTCTCTAAAAGGGATGGGGATATGAGGGAACCACTAAAGGAGAGGATGGGGGATGGGAAGGAACTTGTGGAAAAGATGGTGCACAAGTGGGAACGATGGTAGCAAGAGATGACTGCCTCGAAGGACCCTACATAAGAGAAGGGAAATGGAGCCTATAAAGCCTGCTCTCCTACCAACCTATCACGATAATAGCCCTTGCCAAAGAATCCTCAATACAAAAGGCTTGCTTGGTGAAGACAACCTGGGTACCAAGCCTAGTAAGGCCATAAACTGGGAGGAGTGGAAAGTGTAAGTCCGAAACATAAGGGCCTATGAAAGGGAGCTTGACGTGTAGTTGCAAAATAAAAGTAAAGTACCAACATCACAAATAGGTATCGAAACAATGTCATCAATAGTGAACTGAATCCTCAGAAGGACATAGATCATGCAACATATCACCTCGTGGAGTCATATGTCTAGAAGCTCCACTATCAACCAACCAAGGCCTCTCCAAATATGAGGCAACCACTGAAGAAGGCTCCTCCAAGTCAACAATATGAAGGAATGCTGACTCATGGGTAATCACTGAAGTAGAGGTAGAAGGCTCGAATGTTTTAGCTCCATCTTTCACTCCGAGACAAATGTGAGGGTACTTTTTCCAACATTTTTGTGTCCCCTTCCCATAATATGTGGCATTTAGTCTTCTTCGAGTTGGAGTTAGGGCCTGAGGAACTCTCCAATCTTTTAGCCTTTGACTTCCCTTTCTTCTTCTTCCCCCCTCTCAAACTTGCAACAAAAGCTTTGGCTGAGGTGGTTCCATTGGATACCTCTTTGTCATGTTCATCATGTTCCAAAACAAGTGGGGCAAGCCCCAGAGAAGCTTTGCATAGGTCCTTGATGTAAGAAGGTTGGTGTAGAAGACATCAAACTAGGGAGATGGCGACTAAGTCAAAAGAATCATAGACATATCCTTTGAAGAGATCTTTCTTCCTAGGGATGCAAGCTCATCCCTCATATTCTCCAACCTATTAATATGATCCTTCATGGAAGGAGAATCATCAACATCAAGCATCCATAATTTTTTAAAATTTAGAAATGCTATAAATGCTAGCCAACCAACATTTAATGCTGGTCGTGTCATAATAAATGCCTAGAAAATGCTATATGGACACCAAAAAATCCAACTGACAAGGACAATGTCTAGCAGGTGTGGACAGCTTGGGAAATGCAAAAAAACTCCCCATGGAAAACATAGTGGGAGTTGATAAACAAAAGAAATGCACTTAGATAGCCACTCTAGAATGAGTAGCCTCTCCCATCAAAACACATGATAGACTTGTCACAGCTCCAAAAGTCATTGTCTCACTTAGACTAAGGCTCATAGGCATGGGATGAAAAACGCATGACAAACATGAATGCTAACAAGTCCTTCAGGGACTCCAAATGATGGTAATCAATAAGAGTTGCAATGCCCAGTTCAAAGCATAATCTAGAACAACAGTTGATATCTTTGCACAACTTACAAAGAATCCTCATTTTGTGGTATTTTTGCTTTCTTCTAAGAAGAAAAGAAAGGGTCAAAAGAAAAATTCATATTCCAAATCTTTGGGATAGTATGAGTTTCCAAACAATGAGATATCTTAATCTCAAGAAGCACCCAATGCTTATGGGGCAAGCATTGCTACAAATGCATGACAATCTTGGAAATACCAATCCAATGAATTTTGGATTGCAAAGTATGCATCCCAATGTTGGGGACGAGGATACTTTAGGTGCATCAAGCAATGCATGGAGTTCATGGCCCGCATTATCCAATCTATCCTCATATTGGCATGGTCCTCGATGCACAAATGGGTGTGTTTTGGAATACATCTACTAACCCTGGTGTCTTTGGGACTCATGGAATGAATGCTTCATTTAATACTAGTTATGATGTTAATGTAGCCAATGTAGCTTTCTTACAACCATTTGTTTATGACAATGTGGCACCAAAAGGAAAGGCAAAAGGCTTTAATAAAGGTGGCAAGCAGTGAAGTTTGAGGTATTTGGTGGTGTGCAAGACAAATTGAAAGCTTTCTCTTTTATTCATCGGTTTGATGCATGGAGGGAACTTCATTGAGTCATCCAAAGTGTGTAAGGCATCCACATTTTTTAAGGATCATGCATTCTAATGGTGAATATCACTTCTAATGCAAGGTAGAGCATTGTCAACATGGGTATAGTCTAAGCAAGTTTGCTTCAGTATGGCTGATTGCCTTTCAATGCAAGAATCTAGAGCAATATAATAAAAAGCTTTGGAAGGCATCATTACTTGTTACTTCCTATCATGCTATCCTCCTTGTGGAGCAATAGAGAGATATTCTTGTGGGGTACCCAAAGAAATTCATGATTTTTACATAAATACAATAGTAACTAGAATGTCTCAATTGATAGAAATGACGCATACATTATTAGATGCTTTGTTGTGAAGTGATGATGAGAAGCCTAAAAATAAGTCTTCTAAGGTTGAGAAGAGGGGCATAACTAAATTTAAAGCTAGTAAGAGGCAAAAATAAAAAGGGGAGACATGGATAAATGATGTTTAATGAAGGGAATTAATGGCTACAAATTAATGCTTTGGGCCATATGGCAAAGGATTATCCTACTAGGCAGCAAGTCGATAATGTTAAAATAAAGGTGATTAAAAGGGAGAAAAGACCAAAACCATTGTTGGTTCCCAATGTGCTTAACGATCAATCCAATGGTGATACAATAGAGCTTTGTTGAGCTTGGGGTACAGTGAGGGATCAGCTCACTTGGTTTTCTTTGATCCAAGTACATGTACAAATTTCATCTCCACATACACGGTTGCTTGTTAGGCATCAGAGAGGATGATATGGGTTCTATAAAAGAGATTGGTATGGCATATAAGGGTCATATAGAGCTTATCACATCCATCATTGGAAAGCTGTGGTTACACATTCAAAGTTAAGTAAACAATACACTTTTTCATAGCACCCTTGGAGGGTTGTGGTGCATTGCTTGGTATACCTTGGTGCCATCATGTGCATGCAATTGTCAATACCCATGACAAAGAGGTTACTCTTTAGCATAAAGACAAAGTATATACTTTGGATGTAAAACTTAAAGGTGTACCTATTCTCATCGTATATACTTTGCTATTTCCAAAGTTAAAGAAACACACCTTTAAGCTTACTTCCTATATGCAAAAGATAAATATGATAATGGAACTTTGGGTACTTTTGTTAGACAAAGATCACATTTGCATTTTTGAAAGAGTATGATGATTACTTCTCATAGTTACTACCAAAGCAACTACCACCCTAAAAGGCCTAAGGATCATGCCATAAACTTAATCCCCAAAAGAACCCCTTCAAATAAACCATTATAGCAAGAGGAGATTATATCCCAGTTAATGAGTTGTTAGAAAAGGGGCTTACACAACCCAACTCATCTTCATATTGCTCTCTAATGTTGTTGGTGCAAAATCTCATGTGTGCATGTCACATTTACACAATTTAAGTGACACAACTAAAGTATCCAAAAAGCATTAAGTTAGAAATTCACATCCTCATGATAGATGTAACCTATTAGAAGGTCAAGCAAGCACTTCAGAGATCTCAATAGA
Source organism: Lygodium microphyllum (assembly GCF_053477565.2). Lineage (NCBI taxonomy): Eukaryota > Viridiplantae > Streptophyta > Polypodiopsida > Schizaeales > Lygodiaceae > Lygodium > Lygodium microphyllum. The sequence goes on from NC_141163.1 coordinate 123,306,127, forward strand.
AGCAAAAGAGGGAAACTAATTTCCATAGAAGTGCATTGGAGTTTGCAAAGGGTGATTGGGTATTTCAACATTTTGAAAAGGCAAGATTGAAAAAAAAAAAGGCAAACAATGTTTGTATCCTAAGCTAAATGTGTGTTTTTATGGGCCCTTTGATATGTTGGAAAAGTTAAGTGATGTGGCACAATATTGAAATTACCTATATATTAAAAGATCCATAATGTTTTTAATATTAGTGTGTTAAGACTTTTGATGAGGATGTGCAAGAGGAAATGTCTATTGAAATTCATCTAGAGATTGAGGAGTTGGATGATATTTGGTACACCAATAGATTTTAGCATAGAAGAAAAGAAAAGTTAGAGGTAAAGTTTATAGACATCAGTCAGTAAATTTTAAGAGTTATCCACCTATGGATGTGAAATGGATGGAAGAGAGTGATGACTTGGTAGAGCATCCTCAATTGTTGTAGCTTTACCTCGATGCATTTCAATTTGAGCTAACTTTAGATCAAGCTCCTTTGGGTTCAATAGAGAGAGATCTAGAGTACCACCTAATGCTCAAGAGGAAGATAGCATTTCCACTCTTGTAGTGATGGAGAGCTCATATTTATAGAGTATCTCAGAGTTGCATCCAATTTACTATTTGCTCATAGTATGTATATCATGAGGTCAGTATTGTATGCACTAGTCATTGTAATTGGTAGAAATTAGTTATTGATATTTTCCACCTAATGTGAGTTGCACATGAGTGTGATGTGATGCAACTGAGTTTATAAGCATGGCTTATACTCAACTTGTGCTTTACTATGCCTTGATGGTCAAATCACTCTTGGTTTATGATTTATGGATGTATCCCATGTGGTTCTAACAGTAGAAGTTATCATTCATTTTATGGATCGTAAAAATACTCTTGGTTTAGAATTTATGGATGCATTCCATGTGGTTCTAATAGTAGCTATAATTCATTTTAGTCGGTGAAACTTGATCCACATGCCGGGCATCATAAAAACTCATGGATATTAAAAAATGGCCCCATCAGAAGTCTCTAGGACACCTATCTAGAGGCTCACGTCTGGGGCCATGAATCCCTAGATTTAGGGCCCCAAACGGCAGTGTCCCAGAAACCTCTGATGAGGCCAAACTTTTTTTAGGTAGTTGATGTACCCTAGAGGAGTCCACATGTAAAATTTTACGTCAATTGGATCATTGGTTATATTTTTCCAAAGCCTGGATACATTAATTTAGGTTTAAGGTTTTTTTGAAAGTTTTTCTAATAGTTCAAAGTTTCATCTCATTTTACACATTTGACTTTTGAGTTTTGAGTTTTCTCTCCTAGAAGACATGGCATGCACCAAGCAAGCGGCCTGGATACACCCCCTAGAAATCCTATGTAGAGGCCACCTCCCATAGCTCCACCACCACCACCACCACCACTAGTACCACCACACTAGCATCACAAGCGTCATTGGAAGCCAGACACAATGGCTCTTCGTGAGATCTGCCATTACCAAAAGACCACGCACCTCCTAATACCAAAGGCTTCATTCCAGAAGCTAGTGCATGAGATTATGGACAGCATACTCATTAAGAACAGTAGGAGGCACTTCCCAAATGGAACATGCTTATAACTACCCAATTGTTGGACAGTCTAAGCCCTCCTTGCACTATAGGAAGCTACCAAAGCTTACGTCATCGACTTGTTCAGAGACTCGGTCTATGCAGCAATACATGCAAGGAGAGTCACCATCACCAATAGGGATTTACAAATAGTGAGGTTCTTCCGGCGGAAGGATAGTCCTCGTGGAGATCAACAACGATAGGGGTGTACTACCAAAACATATATGGAATGTAGCTTCCAAAGAGATTTTGTAAAACCCTAGTTGTAATGGATCCCATATAAAATGTTATGAATATAAATACAATTTTTTTGGCATGTCTTATTTTTGTTTATTTTCTTGTAATGGATCCCATGTAAAATGTTATGAATATAAATACAATTTTTTTGGCATGTCTTATTTTTGTTTATTTGCTTGTTATTTATTTTATTTATGTCTTTGAGTTATCATTGTATGCGTTCGAACAAATACATGTTGCGCACGAACTTGATATAGCACTATGTATTAAATTTAGGGTATGAATCGTGTTGCGTATAAATTTGATAAATAAATGTAACATTTAAGTAAAAAACAATAATAAACTATGCGTATGACAAACTACATTGCACACAAATGCAACAAATATCGATTTTCATTACTTCAAGAGAAGATTACAAATTACATTACATTGGTGATGAGATATCATTTAGCACTAAGTACATATACTCTCTCCTAGCCTTCTTTGAGCTAGACACCCCATGGTTCTTGATCATAGGCAGCAACACATTTTGCCCTAGTAGTTCTTGCCTAATGACATCAGGGTCTTCAATACCAGTAACCATGCCATGGGGCACCATGGAAAAAAGTGGCCCGGACCTAGTACTACAGAATAAGTAGAGGAGATTCGAACGTCAAAGCAACACTACTTTCTCCAAGCTAAAGTTCGTTGGGATGCTCTTGAAGAGGCTAGCCTTCGTTAGTACCCTCAACTTCAATAATTTCTCAACAAAAGCTCGAGAGCATGTCTTATGGAATACAATTATGTCACTCACAAGCTGGCCAATATTGTAAGAAGCTGGGAATAAGGATTTAGTGTAAATAACATTGATATTATGCCATGTCACACTGACATTGGTATAAAAGGAGAGGACATGTAATTTTTCATATCTTTTTGACACATTAATACAATTACAGTCTTTCTCTCCCATCTTGCTCACAGCTTCTATGGCTTCTCCCTCTTTCTTATCTTTCTCTCTCTAAATCTAGTCTTTCTCTCTCCTCGTCACTCTTCTTCTCTCTCTTCCTACAATCTTTCTCTCTCTTCTGCAGTTTTCTCTCTCCCTAATTCTCTCTCTGACAAGTGGTATTAGAGCATTGGTCTTTGATTCATTCTTTTTTTTCTATTTTCAGTCCTATTTTCCTCTATCAAAATCAATTTCAGACAAAAATTGTAAAAGACATTGACTAGTGGAGTGTTGCAGATCATCTACAGTTAGTAAGAGACTACATCTAAAGATATCCAAGGTCAGTTATGGCGGAGGATGGCTTAAATGGCAGGTCATTATCACACTTCATGCAAAATTGGAGGTAATTAGGGTAAAGAAGAGTTAACTGACCTTAGTTTGGGAACAAACTGTGGTTACGTTGAAAAGAGGGAGTTCTCTTTCCCCTTTCCTGGAGTTTCCTGTAGGTTTCATAGAAGTTCAGCATCAAGATCTGCTCATTTCTCTCAAACCTCTGATCTTCTTGGCCAAGAACCTCCTGGAATAGATCCCTCACTTCATTACCTTCAGAATGAGCACAAGATTGCTTCAGCTTGGCTCAGTTATGGAGCCAGGAACAGCCCCGAAAATTGCGGTGCAATTTTTGGGCTGATTCTAGCCTGCTCTCTGCTTTGGATGCTTCCTTCTCAAGCCTTGGCACTCTCCTTGATCCTTGGCAAGCATAAATCATCAATTAAATGGAAACATTCAGCCCCATTCAAGGTTCTTTAACTTCTTCATAAACCCTAGGTGAATAGTCCATGGCAGCCATGAAAGCTTCAGCCCCAGCTTCCATTTTTCAAAAATTTCTTGAAGATTCTTCATCCTTTTAGCCCGTGGGATCATCTCAGCAAAGATTCTTCAACAAATTGCAAGGATTAAGCACGAAATTGTCAAAGATTGAAGCTCAAGAGCTTCCATGGAGCAAAAATTTTGGGGGAAACAAGTTTAATGACTCAATTTCAAGCATTTGAAGCTTCAAGATAGTTCTTAAGTACTGAATACACAAGCCTTGGGGATTATTTTACCAACATTGAACAACCGAAGGCTCTATCAAGCATATGAAGATTGATCAAGTCAACATCAACCATGTCAAAGGTACTCTTCTTCAATTCTTAATCTCTCTCATTAATCCAATTGCTGAGCTTAATCCATTTGATTGAGAGATTAAATAATTGAATAATATCCATCAAATTTTAGCCAACCTTTGCTTGAATCAATCCATTCATGAATGCAATGCTTGCTTTATGCATACTAGTTCCAATCAGTAAATTAGAGGCTTCAATCTGAAATTTCCATCATAACAATTGAATCCCATTGATTGAATCTATTGATTAATGAACTTGTTTACTCTAATCCATTGATTGGCTGAATTTCTTTTACCCAAGCTGAAATATTGTAAAAGGGTAAGTACTAGCAATCAGTGAGTCACTGAATTGCATTGGTAAGACCCTTCCCCTATCCGAGCTTTCAAGATTCCATTCAATTGTATCTCATGAAAGGCTGAATGAATATTTCAGAAATGCATCTCATGCTGATTGATTAGATTACTAGCCACTACCATGTTGATATACCCACCGAGGAAAAAGGTGGATGCCGGGGGAGATAGCGGGACAAAAGAGAGGTGACCCTCCCTCACTATCGAAGATCCCGAAGGGGTGCAACCAACCGACTTGGGGGGAACTTTGCCCACCTCTCGGTGATTTGGAGCCTGTGTAGGGAGCTTGTCATGCCGTTTTATCCCTCACACCGACACAATGAGTGGAGAATTGAAGATTGAAGACTTTCCAAAGGTTGAAGTACCTACATGTCCAAAACAGGGTAAAACAAGAAATTTACAGGGCACTTACAGGGTACTTACAGGTGGTTACAAGTACATTCTTCATTACTAAAGTACAAGTGCAGGTACTACAGGGTATCCACAAGTCCTATATAGCCTTTTACAGGGTTTGGTAACCATTTGGGGTTACTATCTTACATTACAGGGTTAAAACATGGCACTTACAGGTTTAGATAGGGTGCAGGCCCGGACAGTTTAGACTCAAAAATCCAGCTACATAATTTTTTGTCCTAAATTTGCTATAGTGTTCTATAGCTCATCTCAAAGAGGGCATTCTTAGATTCGATTTGAACTAAAAAAATTTGAAATCGGAGTTCCCCAGCAAAAGTTATAGCCATTTTTCTTACATGAGGTACTGCAGGACTGCACTATTATGGCAGGGCATAAGGGTAAAAATAAGGTCCATGAAGATTATGCTCAACAAATCAGGGATTCCATGTTGGATAATACACCTCAAGAGATCCCTAAAGACCTTCAACAACAAGGAGAAGTTAGTATACTTAATAATGCTTTGTACGTCCTTGAACAAAGACATAGGGAACGACATGAGACCATCTTATCAAAAATGGAGCAAATGGTATTGTCTACTGATCAAACGAAGTCTTCCATTGAGAAGTTGGTGGATTCAACAACTCAAACAAAGGCTTCTATTGATAAGTTAGTGGAATCTAATGCTCAATTTATGGCACAATTCTCTCAATGGATGCAAATGCAAATGGGACCAAAAGAAGCTAAGGAGAAAGCTTGTTCAAACAGTAACCCTTCAGTCCCACTTCAGTCATCTAACCAAAATAGTCATGGATATGGGATTATTGGAAGAAGAGGCATTCCAAATAGCCATATGAAGTAGGAGAGGCTTCACAATGGCATGATGACTATTTGGGCAGTCTGAATGGAGCTAACTCTCAAGCTTTTGGACTGAATACTCAAATTTCTAGGGGTTCTCTACCAACAAGAAGATTACATAGTACTTCTCAGCCACCTCTTGGAAGATTTTCGTCTCAATTTGGAGGTTCCATACATGGTAATCATGATCAGCCTATTTTGGGACAGCAACCATTTCATGAAAGAGAGCTAAAGGACAAAATTGTTCTAGCCAAATTTAATGGTCAGTCATCTTCACCATCTGATTTAGAGGAGTGGACCTCTAAGATGAAATCCTACTTTGACATATTCCCTAAAACTGATGACATGAAGATTCATTTTGCTTCCTTACATTTGGAGGGATTTGCCCATACCTGGTGGAGGTATATAAAAAAAGAAAACATACTTGTAGAGAATTGGGAAGCTTTCAAGGCACTTATGGCTGAAGTATTTGTTTCTCCTCTTGAGAAAGAGAAATTAGAACGGAGATGGTATGGTTTGGAACAAAGGGGCCTAAGTGTAAGAGAGTATACTAACCAATTCCTCAGCCTAACCATGTATGTGGAAAGCATCAGTGATGAGGCTAAGCTTCATAAGTTTATGCATGCTTTAGAGCCATCTTTATCAGCTGATGTTATGACACAAAATCCTACTTCCCTCTTTAAGGCTATTGAGCTTGCGGAGCGCTATGGAAGAAAGTATAAAAGAGAATCTTCATTTCAGCCTGGTTTTGGACAGCCAAGGACTATTTTTAAGCAGGGGCAAGTTGGTAACACTTATGGCAGCAATCATGTGCCAAATGGGAGCTTACGGGTACCAACTTATCCTCCATTTAATGCTTCTAGACCTCAAAGTAATTTCAGGACAGCAAACAGTCCAAGAGTTGATTTCAAATAAGGGGATAGCAAGCCTAAATCCATTTCAGCCAATACAAATCCTAAATCTATTCCTATGAATCTTTATAAAGAAAGAAAGGAGAAAGGCTTATATTTCAAGTGTGGGGAAAAGTATACACCTGATCATGCCTCAAAGTGTATATACAAAAATGTCAAACCCAAGCTTCAGAGTATGTTAGTTTTTGAGGATGACATGGATGAAGCTAATGCAATGGCACTTAATGCTGAAAATGAAGATCTTGAGGAGAAAGTTGAGCAAGAGTATTTTTATGATCCAGTCGACTCTTTTCCTTTTGATCCAGGTGGAAGTGTTCCGTTTGATCCAGGTGGGACTTGTGATGAGCCACTTGCTGCTACTAATTGTTCTATTTCTATGGATGCTTGGACAGGATCTAAGAGTCCTAATACACTCCATATGAAGGGAAGCATATGTGAAAAGCGAGTGTTCATTCTGATAAACAGTGGCAATACTCATAGTTTTGTGAATAAGTCCATTATGGACAAGCTAAATTCTGTTCCCACAAATTTACAGTAGCCCATTAGAGTTCAAGTGGCTAATGGTGAATAGGAAATCAGTATACAGATATGCCCACAGGTTTCTTTACAGTTGGCTGAAAATTTTGAAGCCAAGGTAAACCTGATCACTCTAAAAATGGAGCCTATAGATATTGTACTCGGTTGTGATTGGTTAATGATACTAGGCAGGATCACTATGGATTTCTCACAGTTGTATATGGAGTTTATATCCAATAGACAGCTTATTCATTTACAGGGAATTCCTAGTAGATCAGATTTTTAGCGTATTACCATTCAACAACTCAAAAGAGAGTACAAGAGGCGCTCACAAATATTTATTTTGCATCTGAATAAAGAAACATAGGATCGGCCCAATAATTAAGCAAACCATCCAGCCTTGATAGCTCTTCTTGAGGAGTATAGAGATCTGTTTGAGGTACCTACTTCATTGCCTCCTAAGAGAGCAATAGATCACCCCATTGACCTAGAGCCCGACTCAAAGACAATCAATAAGCCACCTTACAGATTATCAAAGTGTGAATGAGAGGAAGTAGCCAAGCAAATCAAGGAACTTCTTGAGATGGGATTCATTGAACCAAGTTCTTCACCTTATACATCCCTAGTCTTGTTAGTCAAAAAGAAAGATGGATCTTTCAGAATGTACATTCACTATAGGGATCTTAATAAGATCATAGTGAATAACAGGTATCCCATACCCAGGATTGATGATTTGCTTGATGAGCTTAAGGGGGTTCAATTTTTTACGAAGATTGACTTGAGATCAGGGTATCATTAGATTCGCATGCGAGAGGGTGATGAAGTCAAGACTGCTTTCAGGACTAATCGTGGGCTCTATCATTTCTTAGTGATGCCATTTGGGCTTACAAATGCTCCAGCTATCTTCCAAAGCCTGATGAATAAAATTTTACAACCTTTCCTCTTTCAGTTTGTCTTGGTGTTCTTTGATGACATTCTAATCTATAGCAAGACTTTACAGGATCACTTGGCACATATGAGGAGGGTTTTTGATGTATTGAGACATCATAGGCTTTTTGCTAAGGAGAATAAGTGTTCTTTCATGCAGACTAAAGTGGAATACTTGGGACAAATTGTCAATGAAAAAGGGATATAGGCTGATCCCAAGAAGGTGCAATATAAAAGATTGGCCAACGCCTACTACTACTACCTCTCTTAGAGGATTCCTTGGTTTATCTTCATTCTATCGCCGTTTTATTAAGCATTATGCGGCAATTGCAGCTCCTTTGACTAATAGGTTGAAGAAGGAGGCTTTCTTTTGGGATTCTCTTGCAGACAGCAGCTTCAACCAGTTAAAGGAACTCCTTACCTTTGCTCCTATCTTAGTATGCCCGGACTTTTCCAAAGAATTTACTATACAGTGTGATGCTAGTGGTCGTGGGATAGGGGTTGTTTTGCTTCAGGAGCATGGAGTAATTGCATTTGAGAGCTGTAAGCTTACAGATAAAGAAATGGCCATTAATGTTTATGACCAGGAGATGTTGGCTATCTTGCATGCAATCAAGAAGTGGCACCATTACTTATATGGCAGCCGATTCAGAGTACACAGTGATCACAGGGTTCTTAAGTATTTCCTTACTCAGTCCAATCTCACTCCAAAGCAACGTCGTTGGGTAGCTACATTACAGAATTATGATTTTGACATCACTCATACAAGGGGCAAGGATAAGATAGTGGCTGATTCTCTTTCTCGTATGTGAACCTGTAAAGTTTCAGCGATAACAGAATTGCATAATGACTAGATTAAAGAATTACAGGAGGCTTATCTTCTAGATGAGGAATTCAGCCATATTTTTTAAAATTTATAGCAAGGTCTTATGGAAGAAAACTCGCATTACCAGCTTAAAAATGGCCTTATTTGGTTGAAAGGCAAGATTGTTATTCCCTCTACTTCTTCTTTTAAGTGAAAATTTATGGAGGAGCTACATTCTTCGCCTCTAGCTGGACATTTAGGAGTTTTCAAGACCTATGACAGGATTAGTAAAAGTTTCTATTGGAAAGGATTGTGGAAAGATGTCAAGGACTTTGTTATGAAGTGTATGCCTTGTCAGCAAAATAAGGACAACACCCATAAGCCAAGAGGTTTGTTACATCCATTACCTATTCCTACTGGTAAATGGACTCATATTACTATGGATTTTATTACTGGCTTACCTACTACCAAGAAGGGATGGAATAGTATTTATGTGGTGGTAGACAGACTCACCAAGGCAGCCCATTTTATTCCAACCAAGATTCAGTTTATTGCTTCTCAAGTGGCCAGTCAGTTTATGGAGCAGATTTTTAGACTACATGGATTACCGTAGGTGATTTTCCATGATAGAGACTCAAAGTTTATGAGTAACTTTTGGCAGGCGGTATTTGCATCTATGGGCACTAAATTGGCTCCCTCTACGGCTTATCATCCTCAAACTGATGGACAGACAGAAAGAGTTAATAAATGGTTGGAGACTTATCTTCGCCATTTTTGCTATGATGTCCAAACCTCATGGGATTCTTGGTTACACTTGGCTGAGTTTTCTTATAACAATTCTACTCATGCTAGCATAGGAGTTTCACCCTTTGAGGCTTTGTATGGTTACAAGGTGCCCTTACCCACAGTCATCTTTAATGAAAAGATCAATCTTCATGGGAAGGAAGAATGTAGACCCTTCTTCAGCAATGTAAGGTGAATCTAAGGAAGGCTCAAGATCAAATGAATATGTATGCTGATGAGAAGAGGAGGCCTTTAGAGTTCCAAGAAGGAGAGTTGGTTTTATTGAAGGTGTCCAAGTCCAAGTACTCTACATTAAAAGATGGATCTAGTAATAATCTTGCCCATAGGTTTTATGGCCCTTACCAGATCCTTAAGCGAATTGGAGATTTGGCATACAAACTAGAGCTTCCCTCTTCCACAAAGATTCATAATGTCTTCCATGTTAGCCAACTCAAGCCCTTTTATGGTGATCCAGTGGATACAATTGATGAGCTGCCTGCCACCTATTGATGAAGACGGTCTTATTCAGTACATCCCAAAGGAGGTTAGCGTGAGAAGAAACTTTGTTCACGTTCTATTGTGGAATATTTGATCAAATGGAGAGGTTTACCACCTGAAGAAGCTTCTTGGAGACTTGATTCTATATTGGATGAGTTTCCTTTCTTGAAGGATACATTGGTGGCTAAAGCCTATTGCTTATGGAGCTAATAATGATGGAGACAAGTTCAGGACAACGCGTTGTTTTAGAACAGCTTTTATCGTGCCTAATTTTTAAAATTAAGCTATCTACATAGGCTTAAAGTACTCTTCAAGAGCTTCGTTTTGATATATGGTACGTCTCATTTGGATATTTCTACTAGAAGTTATGGCAGATTTGGTCCAGCATGGTCTATTTACACAGCAAGCTGTCTACTTTGTTTTGAGATTATTTGTTGAAGACTTTATGGCTCCATATGCCTTTGAAGTACTCCAAATCATGTATATAGCTGAGGCTTACTTCTGTTCTTCAATTTCAGTTCATGTAGTTGGTCATACTTCATTCATTCCCCATTTGTAAAGTTGTAAAACAGAGTAGTACTCTGTTCTATCCATCTTTTTCTAGTTTTTCCAGGTTTGTTTTTAAGGGCAAAAACTTTTAGGATATAGACAATGTCCCGCATCACACAAGTTCAGTGTCAGACTCACTATGCATGGAGTGTGCTAAAGTAATATCCATTGGATTTGTTTAAAAAATTACCAGTAGGGCCTTTAGGGCATTAGAAGTGTGCACATCGATCCCGACAAAATTTTATGTGCACACTCCCGATGCCCTAGAGGCCCTACTAGTAAATTTTTACACGAATCGAATAACATTACCTTCTCTGCATCATCTATTTACTGCTGTAATGGAGCATCCAGGTTTGCTCCTGCAACTGGGCCACCCTCGTCTCTCTCTTGGAAAGAAATTGCATAGTTGGGTCGAGGTCCAAAAATGCTTTCTTGCAACCGCTCGATCTTCTCATTTGAGATCTCATACCATGGTGCTGCATTCTCAATTTGCTCTTGGATTCTCACAATGGCAGAGATGTCATCGACACTCGTGCCATCATATCGAGCCACCTCATCAACATGTGTTGGCGCATCTTGTATATAAAAATCTATAAAATCATCCGGTGCATCATGCATAATGATACAATATAGCTCTTCTTCCCTTAGCTTTGAAATTTTTAGTACATCCTGCATAAGTAAATATTCCACGCCCTCGATGATGATAGCATGGAGAGAAGTGAGGGGTGGCTCATCGCTCGTCGGCATCTCAACATGGCAAGGAGGTGAGTGCACAATGGCTAAGCTTTGTGTTGACTCTACTCTCGGATCGAGTGTGATCTCCTCAAGCTCCCTCTTGAAATACTCTAGCTGTGGCCAAGAGGGTGTGTCGATGTCTTCCTCACTGCCCTCTTGCACCTGAGTGCACAAAACATATATGGCAAATGCTACATCGCACTCGATGAGATCCATCATGGCGTGGTCCTAGGATGAGGTGGGCACTGCTCTGGTGCGGTGATGATGTCCCGCATGCACGAGGGCTCTATTTATTACCTTTGCATGGCTTGATCCAGCACGTAAACTATATAAGAAATCTACGGGGACCCATCTGAGAGCAGAGTCCAGAATAGAGTAGGTGAGAGGGTTTGCTGCATCATAAAATGATGCCAGTATACTAGAGCTAGGGTCTATGGCAGAAAGCGAGCTCTCTAAACTCAAGGTCGCACAAAACCTAGGCTATATTTGGTCTCCTATGTGTGCGTAGCGTGTGGAGCTAATCTATGTGGCGAACGCGAGAGTGGTAGCCATGGCACACAAAGAGAGAAGGAAGGAGAGCACGTGTAGGGAAGTAGAGAATGAAAGTGAAAATGAGTTTGGAGTTATAGCTTTTATGTATCTAGGGTTCTAAATAAATGTTCTTTTTAAACCCTAAAGTTTCAAATTAAAACTCTTACCTTATTTTCTTTATTTCAATACTTTAAAGTAACCATTAAAATTACTCATATAGACAAATGCTTCGTTCTACATTATTATATTCTCGAATATACTTGGATCGATGAGTATATTTAAGTCTAACTACATAAAATATAGAAAATTTTTAAGAAAACAAATCTAAAAAACCTTCAAAATCCCTTGGATTCAATTTAATATTTAATTTTAAGAAATGAGTAAAAGAGATGAGCTACAATATATCATTATGCAGAGACAATATTGCATAGATTATAGAACTCTGGCATGCAATTTAATTATGATTTTAACCAGCATGATTGACTAATTACAGTATGTATTATCGCATGCTTGCATCATAGTAAACTAAGATTATGTAAATTGAAAGTACTCAAAAGTTTTAAAAAAGTTTATATTAGTTCTCAAGGATATGTTTAAAAAAAAGTTTAAAATAATTACAAGGATTCCACTATTTCAAGGATATGTGGAGAAGCACATTGTTTACATGTCATGGATTGCTCACTACGAATCCTGACTTTTCTATTATCTAACTTGAAATAAAAGTTACAGAGGGGCTCATTGGACATTAATTGGATTTCTTGTCTCAGAAAAGAAATGGGCCAATGGCTCTCTATGCTAACCACAAAAGGATTATGACCATTCGACAAGATAACCACATCTATGAGAGTTGTATGTGTCTCATCTTGGGTATCTTGATCCAAACTGATCCACTCCCCTCGCAAAAATCACCATCTTCTATATCGAAAGCGAATGCACAGAGTTTGTCTAGCGATGAAATACCTGTAATAAAAACAAAAATAATGGTAAGTAAATGGAATAACACAACAATTCATGTAAGCAAGACCTATGCCAATTAAATCAAGGCATTCAAAGTAGTAAAAAAGATTTACCTGAATGTGAGATTAGACTGGTTGACCCTCCACTCAATTGTCTCATCTGTGTTCTTTTGACTTGCCAAGACTCACCCAATAGCCGACTCGTCCATTTCTCATATGGACACTTGCATTGATAAGTAATATTTATTTTCTTTAAAACATTACATGAACCAAACAAATGTGCAAACAATGAGAATGGAATAAACCAACTAAGATGCACATCTTTGGAGCATGTGATGGGCTTCATAGCACTATTAGTGTCCGATTTTATCTTGGACTTACTTGGACTTATATGCTCCTAACAACTCCAAGCTACTGATCAACCGTTCACCACTATAGAGTGGTGGCAATAGGACATGCTACAATCTCTGGCTTTCTACTACATACAATGAATTATAAAAAAAGATATTTTTAGTTGCAAGTTGACTTGCAGAGTTATTATGATAGATCAAAGAACCTATGTCTTCATGCCAAACATGTATCTTGCCGCTCAAACATTCCAAATTCTGCCATTCATGCAAAGTTGATGGATATAGAGTTGTCAGTAAAACAAGATTGAATTAGAACACATCAAAGATTTTTAAAAATAACTCTGATGCAAAAGAATAAACAATGATAAAATTTAAAAATTGACTGTTTTGTTTATAATTTGCAATGTAGTTCTTGTCGTGTACGGAGATTTGTTTGTGCGTATAAACATGTTGGATCAACACTTTTGATACTGTACTTGTTCCATTAAACACTTTTCTGAACTCTAAAATTCTACCTTTCTAATGGTTGCTAGGGTTTGCAACATCCTTACGCCTGACCTTGAAACTCCCTTGAGTACTTGGGTGCATCAAAATCCAATCCAACTTATAGTACGTATCACAAATCCAATTACCGCCACTCTCTCTCCTATTGAAGACCTCCACTGCAAGTATGTTACTGATGGTTTTCCTCCATGAACACGTCTATGATAACCAAATAGAAAAGTTACCTATCAACATGTGAATAATTTGCAAATGCTCTCTCCAAATGAAATGAAATTTAAATGGAGCAATTTAAAAAAAACATTGCACATGTAATTCTTTTCACAAAGAATCACAAAGATGTTGAACAAGTTGACTTATAACAAGACCATTTTTCCTTCACTGACAAATTCCTAGAGTATAAAAACAAAAGAAATATCGAGTCAAAGCATACATATAACTTACATAGGCTTTGTCCAAATGAGTTGAAACTTAACCGTGGAGCAATAGAAAAAGTGGCAATATACTTGTGGCTCTCTTTGCAAATAAGCCCAAAGATGTTGAATACATTGAGTTTTTGAAAAATCATTGTTCTCCACCCTAGAAAACTCTTGGGGTAAAAAAACAAAGGAAAACTTAGTATGCATATAGCTTGCATACATTTTATCCAAAGAGATAAAATTTAACTATGGAGCAACAAAAAAACAAGACAACATACTTGTAACTTTGTTTACAAAGAAATTGTAAGATGTTGAAGAAGAAGTTGAGTGTTCAAAAGATAATTGTTCTTGACTGTAGGAGACTTCTAGAGTACCAAAACAAAAGAAATTACATGTCAAAGAATGCGCATAGCTTGCACAGGTTTTGTCCAAACGAGATAAAGCTTTACAATAGAACATCCATGGAAGAGAACAATATACCTGTAAAGTTTTGTGAAGAAAATCTTAGGGCTTTGGTAGAACAAGCTCTGCTCTCATAGAGGAAATGAAATTTTACATGGTTACAGATAGGGCAAGCAACAATGAGGCTATAAGATTTTGTCAGACAAGAAGAAGCGGGAAGAGATATGATAAATTTGAGTTCTGCCTAAGAAAGAGGGGGAAACTAAAAAGGGGAGAAATGAAAAGTCAAACATAAAAAAATAAGAAAATGAAAATTTGAGTCACAAACTTCCAAGAAGTGTCAGCATTGTATTCCCCACATTTTCCCTTATTTTAATACTGAGGAAAGATTTAAGCCAAGATATGGCTAGAAGATTTATGTTACATGAATCTGGAATCCCAGCTCTCTCATTGGTTAGGCCTATATTTGTTTATTCACTCCTTAAGGGGCAAAAAAGAGAGTCCATATTTCTCATAATGAGAGAGATATCTAGTAGGTAGGGGGATGTCAAAATCACGTGACAGTAGATCATGCATGCCTGGCGAGACAAGGGCAACAGGTTTTCATTGCTACCTCAAAGAGAGATAATGATAGAAGAGGAGGGTTCATAAATTGCATTTTAACACTACAATTTTACCCCCTTTCGACATTGGTGGCACCATCAAAATGGCACAAAACTCCAAAGAGCAACATGACTACAAGTAAAAAGGTCTATATAACTAACAAGGGGACCAAATAACACTCCCCTTGCTATATCCAAAGTGACTAGCAAGTCTTCAATCTAGTTTGTCCTTGATTCATGCACTTACTTGGCCTTCACCCACTTCAAGAAGAGTGAAAACGCCCCAAATTTGATGGCTTGCTAGTCCTCCACCTAATTTCAACTGAAACTCACCTTCAAACTTGAACAATTCAAGTCTTTGAGTCTTCAATGTTTGGCATGCTTCCAAATGCAGTTGTTAAAACCTTGATTTTTGCTATAAATTAGGGTTTATGACAAAGAAATTTGAAATTCCTCAGCCTCGAGTATCTTTTTGCCATTTTTGGACATCAGATTAGTGTTAACTACTATTAAACACCACATCTCTAGTGTCACAACTGACACTTATGGTTAAATAAATGACTTAGGCCAATAACTGGCACTAGATACCACCTAATATCTATGCAACATAACTAATTGCAACTTTTTCCTTTGACATCCATTGATTCCCTTAGATCCCTGGCTTATTAATTTGCATTAACCTTAGTTATACCTCACATGTGCAACATTTACTCAAACATGTGATTAACATTAATTCACATGTTAAGTGAGACTTCCAAAAATACATGTCCTCATGATAGCCCTCCCCCTTAAAGTCATCGCTATCATTTGAGATTGCATTGCCAAATGCATCAAAAGCAAAGTATTGCATTGGAATTTCCACAAGGCATCATAGTCAACACAACATCGTGCACTGTTGTTCAACCATTCTATATGCCCAACACATGCTGAAAATTACCAGCCAACATAGCATAACATAAGACTCACAAAGAATATAAAAAACATTGTGATATTATCATGCAAAGGATGTATTAATCATGAACTCAATTAATCAGACAAAATTAAACCATAGTATAGCATAAACCATGGCTGAAACATCAATTGTACAATACATATGCTGCTATTAATAAAATCAACAAAATATCATAAAAAATTAATGACCATACAATAAAAACCAACATTCCATAATCAGCCCTTGATGATCATTAACTCATGCAAATGTACAATTTTAGAGATGTAGACAATAAACCATACCATATGCATATTAAACATAGTGCCTAGGACGTTGAATAGTGATCTCCTAGCAAACATACTATTAGCTACAATACCTTGAATGTGTGTTGAATATATTTGAGATCCATGACATCTAGAGATGTCCATGATTGAGGAGCAGAGATACTAACTCCCTCATGAGCATCAAGTAATACTCTGGACCCCTGCTCTATCGAAACTAACCAAGCCCAATCTAAAGTCGGCTCTAACATGAAAGGATCAAGGTAAAGTTGCAACAATTGAGGATGGGGTCTTCCAAGTCATCCTCCTCAATCCATTTAATATCCATTGGTGAATAGTTTTGAAATTTCACCAAGTATCGTCTAGAAATCTTGCCCCTAATCTTTTGCTCTTTGTGTGCCAAAATTTGCTATGGTACCAGTATCTCATTGAGCTCTTCGACTGAGCTTGAATTTCAATAAATATATTTTTTGGCACATCACCATGAAAAGACCCTATGCAAGATCATGTGAAAGACATTGTGTATCTGCTAGAATGGAGGCAATTTCAGCCTATAGTATGCATCATTGATCCCCTCCAACACTTGAAATGGCCCATAGTATCACATACTCAACTTTGGATATAATCTGTATTCGGCCTTCATCTTTTTTAACCTTGCCTTTTCAAAACACAACAACACATAATCACCCTCTATAAAGTGCAAAGCATACCTATGATGATCAACTGCTCTCTTTTGCTTATCTTGTGATCTTTGAAGTGCATACTTAACCTTTTGATAAGCTGCCTCCATGCTCTCCACATAGCGATCTTATCTTTTGTGTGCAAAATAGGGGGCACTTTCTTACTCCCTCTACTACCTCAAAGGAGTCTCACCAGCGAAACTATGTAGCATGTTGTTATATGTAATCTCAACCAACGATAAATATTGTTCCCACTATGCTTTGTGGTCTAATACCTAGCACTTCAAAATATCTAAAACTGTGGAGTTAGCATTCTTGGATTGAGCATCAATTTGTGGATGGAAGAATGAAGAGATTTTCGGCATTGTGCCCATATTCTCAAACAATCATTTCCAAAACAAACTTGTCATCCATGGGTCACAAACATTAATGATCTACTCTAGCACACCATGGTACTTAAACATATGCTATATAAAAAGATGTGCCATATGATCAACCTTTACTTCAAATTTTCCCTTTTTGTTAGCCTTAGCCCCTTTGACATGTTACTTGGCATCAATGTCTTTGAATCTTGCATCTTTTCCACTTGGTAATGCATCAACTGTAGTAGCAGTTCCTATGAGTTGAGACATGCTAGAGATAGTGGACTTTATGCAAAAATCATGTATACCCTTTTGCAAACCACAAACATGCTTCTCCACATCCTCATGGAGAGGTATTGTGACTAATAAGAAGTAACATGCAACATAGTATCCCAAAGCTTCTTTTTTTTAATGATCTAGGTTATTGCAATCCTTGGAATCCAACTAATTCCATGTTGTCATAAATGTCTACTTCAAAGGTACTTGCCAATCAATTTGAAGCAAACATTTGCTTGAACTTGATCCAAATCATAGGTGTGTTTCCCTAAATGAGAAGTGTACACCACTAGTGCAATGCATTTTCCTTCAAGAATGTGGTCGCCTTATGTATCTTAGATGCCTATGTGAAGTTGCCTCCTAAATAGGCCGCATCAAATTGTTGAATAAAAGTAAGTGCTTTCAGCCCATCTTGTGCACCATTGAAAGACTCAAACTTCACACTTATAAGTTTTGCCACCTTTATCATAGCCCTTTGGCGGTCCTATGGGTGTCAAATTATCATAAATAGGCTGTTGCAAAAAGACTACATTTAGTGTATTTACATGAAAACCAACACAATCAAACACACTTGCATGACCAACACCAAATCCTTGTGCTACAAAAGTCCTTGTACCCTATTTTTCCCCAAGCATCATGCATATGCCACCATACATGGGATTATCCATTCCTCTTGCACTACCTAGATAGATTAGGTGTTGTGTGCCATACATGGGCTATTGCATACCATACGAATTTGTGCCATGCATTCCTATATGTGTTGCCTATCTAACCATAGTATGAAAAACGGTACCTCCACCAAAGTACCTTGTTGTCCCATGCTTTACATTTGCATGAAGACCTTGATATCCATACTCTCATGGATTGGCACTGCCAAGTTGGCAATGCATTTGCACTTGTTGTTCCACGAATACCAACTGTTTGTGCTCATCAAGCTTTTTGGGCTCTTGTAAAGAAGGCTCAAGCATCTCCTTTTGTTCTTCCAACTATCCCGAAGCTTAAAAGAGGTAATCTTCTCTTTGCCCTTTGATGTCCTTCCTTGGAGTATTCAAGAATTGAGTAAACTGGGGATCCTTTGCCAATTCAGCAAAGAGTTTTGCTATTGTTCATATTCAATCCTTGAAGCTATCATCAAATTCTTGAACTTCTTGCTAGTCATCAACCTCTTGATACATAGAAATACAAACATTTGGGTCATTTCCACATTTTTGGTTTGATATCCATATTGAGAACCATGTTCGACATCAGTCATTGCATTTTTCCATTCAACACATTGTCGGAGTGTTTGGGGTTGAATGTCTACTGCAGGGGTAAGAGACAGCAGGGTGAAGGGAGATTCCAAGAGAGGAGTAGATGGAAGAGAAGGGATTGAAAGAAATAGGAGACGTAGAATAATACTCACAGAGGTGAAGCCTGTCAATTTATTTCTGCATTATGAGAATATAAATCTATTGTAGATAAAAAAGTGCATAAAATAATACCTTCCTCTATGCTACTCAAACCGCCAATCTGATGCTTCCATTGGCTTCGAAAGGGGATTAAATAGCAGGACACCTACCCAAAATTCTGCCTAATCACTCCATTTCCCAGTTTGGAGTGTTATTCATTGCTTGAAAACTGCGATTGCGTGTCACGCAATTTCACAATCCTTCTTTTTACATAAAATCCTCCCAAAATGGCTGAAAGCTACATGCTTTCTTTTACATGTCATCCTATTTTAGAAGTTATCTACATTTTTTGGATTTTTACAAGAGATAATATCTAAAATATCAAAATTGGCTAAACTTGTCCAAAAATCTAATATTTTTGGACCATCCACACTACGGACACTAACATTAATGACTAATATGGCATTGACTCTCTAGATTAATAAGAAAGCTTCACTCTAGAGTTTTTCACACTGTGTGCATGTAGCGGCATGACATCCACCCCCTCCTAACTTGTACATTCTTCGGCACGTACCAAAGTCTTACAGATCTGCAGTGTTAGAAGAAGTATCCTCTGCCATGTCATTGTCTTCATCTTCTACCTCTTCTTCTTCCATATTCTCATATTCATGCTCAACAAACTCTTGAATGACTTCATACATCTCTAAAGTGTCAACATAAATAACCTCTTTTTCTACCTTGTTTTTAGCATTAATTGCTGCAGAAATTTCAGCCATTGTATCAACATCAACCAGCCTTGAAAATAGCCCTGACATACCTTCATTTGCAGCCATCAAACCATATGTCTTCAGTTCTTTTTCAGCCCATCCTACATATTTCTTTTCAGTCCTGCACATGGCTGAAATATTCTTAAAATTGCCAAGACTACATGCTGTCCACTCTTGCAATCCAGACACAAACATAGTTTCCCCTTTTCTTGGAGGCATAATTATCTTCCTAGAAGCACTGCCATAGCCTCCACTTACAGTAGTGTTGTCTAAAACCCCTTAAACTCTCATGCATTAGGTGGCATGGGATTATCTCATAGCCTATCCCGATTGCGAGGATGATTCACACAAATAGTGAGAAATTGTACCGCCTTTGTATGGCCTTTACTCCGAACCCAAGCATATGAAGAACCATCATCCAAGGCTTTTATTTCCAGCCTTGATTCCAAAATATAGGGTTGCCCCAGAATCACAGCATAACTACATGAATCCTACACAAAAAAATGATATTTATCCCTAATGTCTCCAATAGTCATGGGTACATTTGAACAAGCCACATAAAGATCCCCAGATGAATTGTTAGTTGCCCATATGTGCCATCCCGGATCTACATCAATTAGCCAACCTTCATTCTCATACAAGCTGTGTGCCATAACATTGATTTCGGAACCATGATCCAAGAGAGCTATGCAAGGCATCTCTCTCTCTCCCACTTTAACAATTGTCTCTGTTGTAGCATGGGCCTAATGCGTACGTTAATAATAACTGCTTGGAATAAAATGAGCATCTTCTTCTTCATGTGCTTGTTGATGGACATCCCCATTATACATAGCCTTCTCTCTATCTTTAGTATTTCCCATAATACCATTTTCAACCACAAGCTTGCTATCTACACTCCCATTTAACCCATTTTTAGCATCAACCTGTTCCAAAATAGCATTAAATGCATCATCATATTCCCTTTGAAGATGTTTCTCTATATCTCTGTCAACCTGCATCAATGCTTGCAAAGATTCACCATCAAACTGTATTTTTTATTTTAGCATATCAATGATTGCATCATGAAATTCACGCTTCGCGATTCCAAGAATTTCGCCAAGTGTGAATTCCACTCTACTACCAAGTATGTGATCTTCCAAGACCTTTTTAAGGTTTGTGGCAGTCTCAAGATTCAATTGTAACATGTAACTGGGGTGCTTGCCCCTTTTCTTCCCTTCTTGTTTCTTCTCTTGGGATGCATCCTCCATAACCTGCTCAAGTATTGCTTTTTCAGCCTCTTTCTACTCCTCCATTTTACTTCATGTTATGTGTTTAAATGGGCTTGAAGAGGAAGGTCTAGTAGTGTCCTCATCTCTTCTTCTCTTTTCTTCCACAAGAGCTTCTTGATTATGAACCTCAACGAAATAAGCATAGGCTGAAAATGAATCCACTGGTGCACTCCATCATGTTCTTCCTTGTATACTCTGACTTGCATTAACCAATTCAGGCTTTGCTTTCAATTCTTTCAATTCTCAACCCATATGTGGCCGCATTTATGGCAACAAATGTTTTCCTTGTAGCCATCTCTTCCAACCTCTTCTTTCCAAATATGTGCGACTGTTTCCATAAAGGAGAGGAAATATGTGCGACTGATACTCCTAAACTAGTGATAACCTTGTTTGCTACCAGAGGAGTAGATGTTTTCTTCTACAACAAGGCAAGGATATCTGTAGTGGATAATAAATGATTACCACTAGACACAAGGGAAGCTGCAAAAGGCAAGAACAAGGCCTCATTGATAGTAGTAGGAGATAAACAAAATCGACGGCCATAAACTAAGCCGGAAAGATTTTGTAAGTCTCTAAAAAAGAGTAATAGAGCTTCGCATCCACTGGAGGGAACTTCAAGGCCACAAAGACATGAAGACTAGACTTTTGAATATGGTGAGCATCCAAAAGAAGGGAATAATCATGGATTGGTATTAGTACATATTGAATTACAAGTGGGGGTGTGGAAGAAGATTGCATTTAGACCACACTGGAGTATCCACACACACAAAAATCAGGAAAAGGAGGAAGTATTCTTGCAAGACCCACACATACCACCACTCAAATAGATAACAAGAAAACAAAAATGTCAACAAAAAATTGACTAGACTAGACCAGACTTCCCCAAGCATTCCACATCTTGCGAAATATTTGACATGACCTATGCACATATGTGACTGAAAGTTTCACGCTATGCAGACAAATAGGCACTTGAAAACCCTGTCATCAAACACTCAAAAGAAAATAAAATTCCACACATACCGTATCCTAGACACAATATAAAAATCAGGACTAAACCATTGACTTAGACCATCACAATAAATATAGATGGACAAGACCTTTGTCTCCAACCAAGAAAAACCCCAATCCCTGTAGGCATAACGTGTATATCTATGGTGCAATGAAGTGGGTGGGTTGAAAACTACATGACTCATTATTATTAGATGACTAATTAATCACAATTCATTATTAAATTATTTCATTAATGCATGGTGTGTCGTATTTGCATCCCAATCGCTACTTAGATCGACTTGATTGGACTGGACAAGGGGTCTCACCAAATGTAATTCATTTTTAAAAAGTTATATGATCTGTGGCGCGAAGCACATGCATGCGTGATTTTGGTGTTCATCATTATTTACAAATTAAATGTGTATATAGCGCTTGTGTGTGTGCACTATGAATGGATTTTAAATTATCAAATTAAGTGGGTTATCATGCTAGGTACTTCTGTAATGGCGGGGTTACTTTTATAAATTAATAGTCAATTCTTTTTAATTAGAAATTTATGAGGTGCATTTTCTTTATTTTCTGGATATAGCAAACGGTTGATTTTTAAATACAATTATATGTGTGTTACGGTGCATGTGAAGGAGGGAAAAAGAAAAAAACTTGGTACTGTGTGGACACCTGCAAGGTCTGATGCGCAAAAACCCACTTCCAAACAAGCCAAAGAATAGGAAATTCCTCATACGAAAACAACATGGCGTGACTAAGGCCTCCTGTAAGGTACGAAAAACCAAATACTAATACCAAATTAAAAAGAACAGGGACAAAGAAGCGTTTGGCACCTAGGTGATTGTGTGTTGGGGTTTCGCTTTGTTTTGTTTCTTTCAAATATTTGTGTTTATGTGTTTTAAGTTATACGTTGTTTCTTTTGTTTTTATTTTTTATTTTTTAATTTTTGTTTTTCTTTATTTTAAATAAATAAATAAATGAGAGTATCCAAATGGTAACACAAATCATTAAAATGTTAAAAATAATTTTCTAAGAATTTTGATACATTAAAACAACCTATATATATATATATATATATATATAATTTAAGTTTTTTTATTTTTTAAACAAATCATTTCTAATATATTTTGTAAAATTATATATATATTTGACTAGTCATAATCATGATGGAAATTCATGTAGAACTTTTTGGTTTTTTTAGATTTTATTGGATTTTAATGATATATTGAATTTATATTTATTTATTTATTTATTGGAATTTTTTCAATTAATAAAAATATATCAAAATTTTCAAAAAACTTTATTTGTTTGTAAAATATTTCATTTTATTTACATTTTCAATGATTGTAAGACAATGGTTAATGTTTTTTATGGTTTTTGCAAAAATATGTCAAAAATATGGTACCCGTTCACGGATTACATGTTGCCATGTGTGAACAGTTGCAAGCTCTCCAACGGAGCCAAAAAATCTGCATGCACATCCTCTCGCGGGAACGACCGCTAGCATAACAAAAATGCTCAAAAATAAAAATCCATGCACATGAGCGAGACCTTGGAAGGCAACACATGAACGTGGCATGTCAAAAGAGGCAGTCATGCTCTTGAGGAGGAGGATTTTTAAAAAAAACACGGAAGAAGGGTAAAAAGAAAGGGGTGGGGATATGGCGATTTTTTTTGTTTTTTTGTGTTTTTTAAATTTTTTTTTAAAAGGATTTGGTTTTGTTTTGTGTATTTCTATGTTTTTTTTCGGTTTTTGGATTAATACATGTGTTTTTTTGTTTTAAAAAAATTGGGGTGAGGGGTTTACCTTTTAGTAAGGTGGGGGGGGGGGGGGGGCTTGTTTTGGGATGGATGGGAAGGGGGGAGGGGGCGGACAAGGATTTGGAGTGGTGGAGGGGGGGACCAATAGGGGGCAGGCGAGAAGGCGGGGGGGGGGGGGGGGGGGGGGGGGGGGTTGGGGAGGCAGAGGGGGTTGTTGGGCGATCGCCCATTTGAAGGAGGGGGAAACCAACAGGGGGTGGACAACGAGTTGGAGGACACACGAGCATTGGGGCAGACCAATAGGGCATGGTGAAAAGTGGGATGTGGTGGTGGGCAAACCACATTGGCGGCGGCTTCGGCGGTGGGCTAGAATATGATGGAGGAAAAATGGAAATTATGTAGGAGAGCAAGCTGGACAAGGCCAGCTAATTAAAATTGAATTTCAAGGAGAATAGGGCAAGTTCACATGGAAAAATAGCAAAAATCACACACGAGGATACCTGGAGACATGGAAAATTTAATAACAGATAAACCATGCATTAGAATGATAGGTAGTAAAAAGAAAAAATTGTAAAGGGAAGCATAGGTCGGGATTGTTACATCAAATCACTATTCAGAAGTGGAAAAGATGCATTCACATGAAAACATGTCAATTTGGCAAAAATTTCTTCAAAAATGAATAACTCATGAACCATGGCTCGGAACATGAGGTAATAAAAAGGAAAATGGTCAGGTCAAAGGGACACATAGCACTGCAAGATGAGATTTTAATGTCGGTAAACACTAATGGAGTTGCAGGATACAGTGCACCAATGGAGGCAACTTTAAAACTGCATTTTGGAAGATTGACAAATGATTTAGCTATCCTAGAGGATTGCAGGGTTTTATCACCTTTTTCACAACAAGCTTCCCATTCAAAGGTGTGTGTCACCTTTTCTTGGAAAACGAGGCCTGTTACGACATAGAATTTCTTCCTTTTATTCCATAACAATTTTGATTTTTTTCTATTTTTTTTTCTTTTTTCCTATTCTTGAGGGTGTTTTCACCTTTTCTCAAAGAATAGGTCATCATGACAGGGATATTCAATTGGCGCAATTCCATTCTAACTATTGTATTGTACATATGTTTGCATCTTGTAATATTTAGAATATGTTTGCATGCATTCAAGGAATGATCCCTATGCAAAGCATGTACTAAGAGCACCATCTTGGAGGAAAAACAGAGTCCTCACCGGAGAAAAGAAGGGGTGGGAGGCGATGGAGATGGGCTAGTAGAATGAGGCCACCTCATCAGGATAAACAAGAGGGCTATCAGAAGCAATAGGCAAAACCTTACTGATTGACACGTAAGAAATGAAGGGACTATCAACAGTGATTATCAGGATCCCCAAGGAGGATAATACTTCTTAAGGTGATAGCCATTAATTAGGAAAGGATCATCATAAGCATCAATTGTCAACACTTGGATAGAGCCATTAGGGTTGACTGCAAGTACCTTGTAGGGGCGCATCCAACGCTGTTGAAGCTTGCCAAACCTGATGTAAGAAGCTGGGAATACTTAGAATACTAATAATATGCCATGTCACATTGACACTGGTATATAAGGAGAGAAGTTGTAATTTTTCACATCTTTTGGCATATCAATACAATTACAATCTTTATCTCCCTTCTTGCTCCAAGCTTCCATGGCTTCTTCATCTTTCCTGTCTTTCTCTCTCCAATTCTAGTCTTTCTCTCTCCTCTTCACTCTATTTCTCTCTCTTCCTGCAGTCTTTCTCTCTCCTCTGCAGTCTTTCTCTCTCCTCTTCTTCTCTCCCTAGTTCTCTCTCTGACAAGTGGTATCAGAGCTTCAGTCTTTGATCCATTATTTTCTTCCATTTTCACTCTCATTTTCCTATTTCAAAACCAATTTCAGACAAAAATGGTACAAGACAGTGACTAGTGGAGTGCTGCAGGACAACTACAGTTAGCAATGACTACATCTGGAGTTATCCAAGGTCAGATATGGCGGGTAAAGGCTTAAATGGTTGGACGTCATCAAATTTTATGCAAAAATGGAGGTAACTAGGGTAAAGAATGGTTAACCGGGCTTAGTTTGAGAACAAACTGTGGGTACTTTGAAAAGAGGGGTTTCTCTTTCCCCTTTCCTGGAAATTCCTGCAGGTTCCATGGAGGTTCAGCCCCAAGATCTGATCATATCTCTCTTATCTCTGATCTTCCTGACCTACAATCACCTGGAATAGAAGCCTTTCAGCATGAGCTTCAAGTTGAGCACCTACTTGCTCAAGATTGAGCAGGTATACAGGCCAGAAACAGCCCCGAAAATTGCGGTGTAATTTTCGGGCTGATTCCAGCCCTGCCCTGCTCCAAGCTTGCTCTCCCTCAGCCTTGGCACTCTTCTTCATCCATTCCAGGCATTAATCTTCAGCTACATTCAGATTCTCAGCAACATTTGAAGACTCCTCAGCTCACTTGAACCCTAGGTGAACAGTCCATGGGCAGCCATGAAAGCTTCAGCCCAAGCTTCTATTTCTTGACAATTTCTTGAAGATTCTTCATCCTTTTGGCCCGTGGAATCATTTCAGCAAGGATTCTTCAACAAATTGCAAGGATTAAGCACGGGATGGCTTAAGATTGAAGATCAAGAGCTTCAATGGAGCAAAAATTTGGGGGAAACGGGTTTAATGCTTCAATTTCAAGCATTTGAAGCCTCAAGATTGGTCTCTACCATCAGATAAGCAAGCTTCTTGGATTATTTTGCTAACATTGGACAACCGGGACCCCTATCAAGCATTTGGCAAGTTATTTTCAGCCATGTCAAGGTATTTCTCTTCAATTTTTAATCTCTCTCATTAATCCAATTGCTGAGCTTAAGCCATTTGATTGAGAGATTAAAGAATTGAACATTTTCATCAAATTCTCAGCCAACCTTTGCTTGAATTCATCTATTCATGAATGCAATGCTTGTCTAATGCATATTAGTTTCAATCAGTGAATGAAGGGCCTTAATCTGAGATTTTAGCATAACATTTGAATCCTATGGACTGAATACATTGATTGATTCCTTTGCTTACTCTAATCCAATTGATTGGTTGATTCTCTTTTGCCTAAATGGGAAAATTGTAAAGGGTAAGTACTAGCAATCAGTGAGTCACTGAATTGCATAGGTAAAACCCTTCTCCCATCTCAAGTTCTTTTATCTCAATCAATTGCATCTCATGAAAGGCTGAATGAATATTTTCCAAATGCATATCATGCTGATTGCTTAGTACACTAGCCTCTGCCATGTTGATATTCCCACCGAGGAAAAAAGGTGGATGCCAGGGGAGATAGTGGGACAAAAGAGAGGTGACCCTCCCTCACTATCGAAGATCCCGAAGGGGTGCAACCAACCGACCCGGGGGGAACTTTGCCCACCTCCCGGTGATTCGGAGCCTGTGTAGGGAGCCCGTCCTGCCGTTTTATCCCTCACACAGGTACAGCGAGTGGAGAATTGAAGATTGAAGACTTTTCAACGACTCAAGTACCTATTGGAGTAAAACAGGGTAAAACAGGGCATTTTCAGGTTACCCACAGGGTATTTACAGGTGGATACAGGTACACCATTTGATACTGAAGTACAGGTGCAGGTACTACAGGGTACCCACAGGTCCTATATACCCCTTTGCAGGGTTTGGTAACCTTTGGAGGTTACTTTCTTGCATTACAGGGTCAAAACAGGGCACTTACAGGTCTAAACAGGGTGCAGGACTGGACAGTTCAGACTCTGAAAGTCAGTTACAGAATTTTCTGTCCTAAACCTGTTATAGTGTGCTATAGCTCATCTCGAAGAGGGCATTGTAAGCTTCGATTCACACAAAAAAAATTTGCAATCGGAGTTTTCTAGCCAAAGTTATAGGCATTTTACTGACAGGGGGTACTGCAGGACTGCACTAGTATGGCAGGGCATAAAGGCAAAAATAAGGTCCAGGAAGACTATGCACAGCAAATCAGGGATTCTATGATGGAAAGCACATTTCAAGAGAACCCTGAAAAGCCTCAATAAGGAGAGATTAGTATTCTCAATGACGCTTTGTGTGCCCATGAACTAAGACATAAGGAACGTCATGAAGCTATTTTGTCAGTAATGGAGCATATGATTTTATCATTTGGTCAAACAAAGTCTACAATGGAACAAATGGTTTTATCTCATGGACAAACGAAGTCTATGCTTGATAAGTTGATGGAATCAACTACCCAAACCAAGGCTTCCATTGATAAATTAGTAGAATCCAATGCTCAGCTTATGGCAAAATTTTCTCAATTGATGCCATCGCAAACAGGATCAAAAGAAGCTAATGAGAAGGCTTGTTCAAACAATGACCCTTCAGTCCCACTTCAGCCATCCAACCAAAATGGTTATGGAGATGGAATCATTGGAAGAAGAGGTATTCCCAATAGTCAGTATGAAGTAGGAGAAGCTTCACAAAGGCATGATGACTATTTGGGCAGTTTGAACGGCGCCAATACTCAAGCTTTTGGACTGCATACTCAGCATTCTAGGGGTGCTTTACCAACAGGAAGATTACAGGGTAATTCTCAGCCACCTGTTGGAAGATTTCAATCTCATTTTGGGGGTTCTGTACTTAGAAATTCCAATCAGCCAGTTTTGGGACAGCAACCTTTCCATGATAGAGAATTCAAGAATAAAATTGTTTTATCCAAATTCAATGGCCAATCATCTTCACCATCAGAATTAGAGAAATGGACTTCTAAGATGGAGTCTTATTTTGACATATTTCCTAAAACTGATGACATGAAGATACATTTTGCCTCCCTCCACTTAGAAGGATTTGCTCACACTTGGTGGAGGTATATCAAGAAAGAGAATGTACTTATTGAGAATTGGGAAGCTTTCAAGGCACTTATGGCTGAAGTCTTTGTTTCACCTCTTGAGAAAGAGAAGTTAGAACGAAGATGGTATAACTTGGAACAAAGGAGCCTAAGTGTAAGGGAATATACAAACCAATTCCTCAACTTGACCATGTATGTGGAAAACATCAGTGATGAGGCCAAATTACACAAGTTCATGTATGGCTTAGAACCATCCTTGTCAGCTGATGTTATGGCGCAAAATCCTACTTCACTTTTCAAAGCTATTGAGCTTGCAGAGCGCTTTGGAAGGAAGTATAGGAAAGAGTCTTCATTTCAGCCAAGTTATGGACAGTCAAGGACTGTTTTAAAGCAAGGGCAAGTTGGTAACAATTATGGCAGCAACCATATGCCTAGTGGGAGCTTACGGATACCAACTTATCCCCCATTTAATGCTTCTAGGCTTCAAGGCAATTTCAGGACAGCAAACAGTCCAAAGGTTGAATTTAAGCAAGGTGACAATAAGCCTAAGTCTACTTCAGCCTATACAAATTCTAGAAATATTCCCATGGATCTTTACAAGGAAAGAAAGGACAAAGGCTTATGCTTCAAGTGTGGAGAAAAGTATACTCCTGACCATGCTTCAAAGTGTGTATACAAAAATGCCAAGCCAAAAATTCAGAGTATGCTAGTTCTTGAGGACCTTGAAAATGACATAGATGAAGTTAATGCAGTCCCAATCAATGCTGAAAATGAAGATTTTGAGGATGATGGTGGACAGGAGTACTTCTATGATCCATCTGACTCTTTTCCTTTTGATCCAGGCGGTGATATCCCATTTGATCCTGGTGGATTTTGTAATGAGTTGCCTGCTGCCACTAATTGTTCTATCTCTATGGATGCTTGGACGGGATCTAAGAACCCTAATACACTTCATATGAAGGGAAGCATATGTGGAAAGCCAGTGTTCATCCTGATAGATAGTGGCAGTACTCACAGTTTTGTCAATAAATCAATTTTGTACAAGTTGAATTGTGTTCCCACCGACTTACAGCAGCCCATTAGAGTACAAATGGCTAATGGTGAAGAGAAAATCAGCACACAGATTTGTCCACAGGTTTCTTTGCAGATGGCTGAAAATTTTGAAGTCAAAGTAAACCTGATCACTTTGGAAATGGGGCCCATAGATATTGTACTTGGTTGTGACTGGTTGATGACCTTAGGCAGGATTACTATGGATTTCTCACAGTTATATATGGAGTTTTTCTCCAATGGACAGCTCATCCGTTTACAGGGGATCCCTAGTAAATCTGATTTTCAGCTTATCACCATTCAACAACTCAAGAAAGAGTACAAGAAGCGCTCACAGATATTTGTATTGCATTTGAACAAAGAAACACAGGATCAGCCCAATAATTCAGCAAACCATCCAGCCTTGACAGCTCTTCTTGAAGAGTACAGAGATCTATTTGAAGTACCTACTTCATTGCCTCCTAAGAGAGCGGTGGATCACCCCATTGATTTGGAACCCAACTCAAAGACGATCAATAAGCCACCTTACAGACTATCAAAATGTGAACGAGAGGAAGTAGCCAAGCAAATCAAAGAGCTTCTTAATTGTAAGAAGCTGGGAATACTTAGAATACTAATAATATGCCATGTCACATTGACACTGGTATATAAGGAGAGAAGTTGTAATTTTTCACATCTTTTGACATATCAATACAATTACAATCTTTCTCTCCCTTCTTGCTCCAAGCTTCCATGGCTTCTTCATCTTTCCTGTCTTTCTCTCTCCAATTCTAGTCTTTCTCTCTCCTCGTCACTCTATTTCTCTCTCTTCCTACAGTCTTTCTCTCTCCTCTGCTGTCTTTCTCTCTCCTCTTCTTCTCTCCCTAGTTCTCTCTCTGACACCTGAGGTCAGAGGCTAGGACTAAATCACCTTCATTAAACTCCTTCTACTTGATGAAGCTGTCACGTTAGGCCTTTCATTGAGCTAGTGTGGCTTTCATGCACTCTACAGGGCCATCTTGCGAGTCTCATCCAAACATTCCAAGTGCAAGAGATGGTGTTGTAGGGACTGTAATCTCCGAAGGACTCTTTAATAGCCACGCATAGAGAGGGTAGCTCTAACTCAATGGTGAACACAAATTCTGTACCATACACTAGTCGAAAAGGGGTCTAGCCTATAGCAGCCTTATAGGAGGTTCTGTATGCCTAGAGGGCCTCTATAAGTCGATCATCCCAAACAAGCAATGTGCAATAGTCGTCCTTATCAGAGTTGAGCAAAGGATGCGATTGGTAACTTCGTGTAATATTTCAGCTGAAAAATATTACAAGCCGCGTGAGTCTCATGCAATGACAATTCCAGCATTGAAGATACGAACGGTGCGATCTTTATGTTGTACACAACATGACCCTTCACTGGCAAAAATCGAGATTAAGGTTTTAAGAAACCCGCATATCTTCATGTGAACCTCCTCTTGGGAGGAGGTCAAGAGGATAATGTTATAATTATTGCAAATTTTTTTAATCCTCTTCTCCCCAGCCGAAGCATGGCGAAGGGAAGAGGATGGGGCTGTGATGGAAAATAGTAGAGGTGGAAGAAGAGGAGCCATGTGGGCCACCACGTGGGAGGGAGCTCTCCCCTCCTTGTTCTATATAAACCCTCGCTATGGGGTGAAGGGGAGGAGGGTGGTAAGGCTGACAGTAAAGAGAGGGTCGTGAGGTTGATTAAGGACGACCAGGCGTGGAGGAAGAAGAAGCCATTGTGACACTGCTGAAGACCGTCGTGGAGTGGAGAGGGACAAAACGCTGCCACCAGCAGCTGACAAAAAGGAGGGAGTCGTGAAGTACAGCGCGACAGGCTGCTACGATCTTGTGAGGAGGGGAGCTGTGGTAGTCATGAGGAGGAGGAAGCCGCCGCCGGGGCTCGGGAGCCGCCGCCTGAAGTCGGACGCCACCAGCTGCTAAATCTGCTGCCTTCCTCTTCATCCACATGGGTACACCACATCCCCAGAAACTTCTTGGGAAGCTTCTAAGGGGCCCTTTTAAAGCCCCCCTTCCTGTGGGCTTTCATAAGCCCCTTCCCAAGCGGTTTTTATAAACCCCCCCCTTCCCAGCGGGATTTAAGCACCCCTTCCCATGGAATTTCCCATACAAGTCCCTTTTGGGCCATTTACCCCAAGTTTCTTCAAAACCCCTTTTTCCTTGCATCCCCGGGATTTAACCACCCTTTCCCCCCATACATCCCCCATAAAGCTCACATTAGCCAAGTTTTTAAGCCCCTTTTCATAGCATTTCCATAAGGCTTTTTTAACCCCGTTTCCTTTTAAAGCCTCCCACACAAGTCTTTTAAAAGGGTTTCCTTTTAAAACCCTTCCCACACAAGTCTTTTAAATCCATTGTATCCCTTTTCGTGAAGGCCCTATTATATCCAGAATTTCCAAGTCCCCTTTCCCTTACATTCCCCAAAAGCCATTTTGCCGGTTGTAAAGTCCTTCTCATGGACTCACGTAAGCCCATTATAACCGGGATTTAAAGCCTTTCCCATTGTACCCGTCACAAGCCCAAACTCTTTGCCGGGTTTAAGGGCTCTCCCATTGAACCCTCCTAAAGTTAACTTCTCTTTCCTCCGAGCTTCGAGGAGGAAACCTATAAGGCCTTCCAAAGCCCAATTCCGCAAGATGGTGCATCAGTCAAGGAAGCTGAATCTCAAAAGGAATTGCGCGTGCGAGGGAGATGGGCCAAGATCATAAGTCTGCAGTGGCCAAGGCAAGGAAGTCAAATTCAATGGCCCCTAAAAAGGCACAAGGCGCAACCACAGGAGGATCATCTTCTAACATTCATGTGGACATTTCACCGAATCCACAAGTCTAGGTTTTCTTCCTAATTTTTGTTTACGTCGAAATATGGCAATTGTGCATGGATAAGTTATGGAATTAGGATGCACTTTTGGCTATTTTAAAGGAAATGACTCACAATCGAAGAATTGGTCATTTGTATTTTTCAAAGAAACGAATGAAAGAAGGACATAAGACGTCTATGCATTCTTAGCAAGTTGTTTTTATGCATTGCAAAGTAACGAATTTAGATCAACTAATGATCATCTTTACAAAATTGAAATTATTGTTGTACACTTCGATTATGCATGGAAAGATAAAATTGCATGTTGCATTATTAGACGTCTCTTTCTTCGCAAGGATTCATTAAGGAAGATTGCTAACAACCGTAGGAATTTGCAAGGCATGGAAATGATTCTAGGGCTGCATGAAGTAGATTAAACTCTAGTCAATTGGCATAAATCTCAATCAACTACGAAAGGTTGTGTAATGCTCATTCAGCGTACGAATATCTCATTCAGAAATGAAGTTAGGAAAAGGCTGTATAGTTCATTTTAACATAAACCCCTAAAGCCTATCAGCATGAATCGTGAATGCATCAATGGAAATTATGCCGTGACTTAAACATACGCTTTGATCTTAACCAAAAAAGTTAGTGTTTGTAAATCTAATCATACGGTAGGCAATGAATCGTGTGCTTACGAGAGTTGTATCATAATGCAACCAATTTTCCCGTCTTCGATCAAGATAATATTTTAGGAATAGACAAGTACATTGTTCTACCCTAAATACCTAAACCACAAAGGACTCGCTTAGGAATGGTTAAATCGATGCAACATATCCCAAGTGCTAACTAGGGTTTAGCATGTTGAGGACGTGACCTAGTTGCTCTTATTGCCAAGCTGAAACTCTCATACCCTAAAGACATGCCCACATTCACAGAATGTAGGGACAATAGGACATACTTGCAAGAAACGATCTAGGGTTTCTACCCTAAAGATCTCTCGTTAAAAAAATGGAACTCGGATTGAGTTGGAACCCTAGGACCGACGGAATCGGCCTAGTGCAATTAGGAACAGATTGGATATGAAGATACCCTAACCCTATTTCCTATCTAATCATGATTCCGTGATTTGTGGTTTGACCACAAGAGAATGGCCAATTCCTCAAAATAAGATTGGCAGATTCTTGTGCAAGTTTATCTTGCAAGAGAATGAGTAGTCGTCCTAATATAGTACCTTTCTTGGAAAGAGTAACCAAGATAAGGGGAATAGATATTTGCTTGGAAGCAAAGGACCAATCAATAATTTGGAGCAACATATTTTCTGTTAATAGAACTTAAGGTATTGGTTAAGTTGGGTTAATAGGATACGGCCCTAACCCAAGGACATAAGGGTTAACAAACAAACCCTTGGGGATCTTGCCGAGTCGCAATTGATCCCGGATCGAATGCTGGACGCATTCGAAGAGAAGGATTCACTCCTTAGCAGTTGGCCAAAATAACGACCACTGGAAATGATTGTGCTTGTAACAGTTTAAAGAGCACTATTTACTTTTTTTTGCTCAAGGAATTAAAAGATGAAAAGATATCTAATGCTTTAGGTTGAAGGCCTGAAGGGAGAGGCAACCTCAGTTACCCCCGACTGTCTGCCTGACCCTAACCAAGGGGGTTGTTAACCGCGTCGGGAAGGTGGACCGAACCCGCCGCGAGAGGTCTCTCCGTTGAGCGCTACTTGGAGCAGGAGGACGCTTGGGTGCCAAGGGGGGCTCCGACTGTAAATCCCTCACCTTCCAGGCCCTGCACAAGAGGCCAATGTGACTCGGGATTGGATCTCGAGGCCCGCATACTAGTCTACGGGCGGAATCTTGGATTAGTAATCCCTGTGGATTGCTGGATAGCCTTCGAGCAGATTATGGATGAGCCTACGGGCTCGACTTATAAAAATGTATTCCAAAGATAAATATGATAAACTGTTGAAAAAGAACTTGT
Organism: Lygodium microphyllum; assembly: GCF_053477565.2. Taxonomy (NCBI): domain Eukaryota; kingdom Viridiplantae; phylum Streptophyta; class Polypodiopsida; order Schizaeales; family Lygodiaceae; genus Lygodium; species Lygodium microphyllum. Next base: position 123,340,543 of record NC_141163.1, read on the forward strand.
TTGACACTATTTTTTTTATGTCAAGTGCTAAGATTACGTGAAAGAACCGGTGCCTAACGGGCTAATTAAGGAAGCTACTTGATGCATGTTCAACTAAATGTGGTAGATAATTAGACAACTAAAACAACCTGAGGGAAGTGCGGTGGATGTGGCCATGGGTCCGTCCTACGGATGGGTGGTCCCGGTTGGCCGGGAACTTTTCTCAATCATAAATGACAGCAAGAAGATCGTTTCAAAGGACATGAACAGCAAGGGCGTTGACCTAGAGTCTAGGTTATAATAATCCCGGTTTATGCTATTTTAGGGAAACGGAATGGGGCTATGCCTTATGGCAGAGACGTCGAGCCTTACATCCCTCTCGTTTCCCATTCTCCCTAAACTAAGTGCAACGTGAATCCACTTCGGCCCTGGTGTTTTTGCGTAAAGTAGTTCACTTAGGTTTCGACGCTAGTTGCTGTTTAGGAAGTGACCATTAGGGGAAACCCTGATTCAGGTCGGTCCTAAGTGGGAACGGCCAGAATACTTCCGCTACGTGGCAGGCAGCACGGAAAGTCCTGGATCACAAACCCCATAACATTCCATGGGAGTGCTGGGCGAAGCTTTCTAGATCTCCTTTCCGATGGACTGCTAAGATGTGTCATGAAGAGGAAGGAGGACATATTACACTTCGACTTGGCCGTTGGCTTTCGGATAGTAGGGTGTGAACTTGCGATGGCAGATCTTGTATAACTTTGTCAATTCTTCCATAACATTGTCGAGAAAGTGAGTATCTCTATCACTTACTAGCTCTAGGAGACTGCCAAAAAAGGGTGATGATGTTCTTATATAGGAATAGAGCCATGTTATTGCCATCATCCCGCTTGAGAGCTTTGGCTTCACACCATTTCATCACATAGTCTGTACAAACCAAAATGTATTGGAGCCCCAAGAGGAACACCAAGGAAAAGGGAATTCTCTTGCAAGAAAATCTATCTTGTAACATCAACAATCTTGTTTATTATGTTTCATATGATCACAATGAAGAAAAGAACACCAGGCACAACAAATCTTCATGTAGCATCATGTAGATCTCCCACGGATTTAATAGAATCAACCATATTCTTCAATATCTTCAAAAAATCCATCAATATAACAAAGAAAGCAAAGGAATACACCATCTTTGAATGGAAATACATCACATAGTATTCATCTTCAATATCTTCATAGTCTTCTCTCTCAATCTCTCATATACAATCACTCTGTTTTTTGTAGAATTGGCTATCTCTGACTCTCTCTCTCTCTCTCTCTCTCCATCAATAATACATCATATCCTCACTACAATCTCTCAAAATCACTCTCAATAATCATTTTTAGGTCGTGGATACCCCTCCCAAGAGGTATGTCTGATATGAAGAGTCACCAGAGTCACTACAGTGTCCTTTCATAGCTCACTACTGTCACTTCACTCCAGTCTTCACTTGAGTCTTTAGCAGCTACTTCTTTCAGCTCTTTTGCACTTGTATTCACCTCTTTCCAAGGCTAGAAAACTTTCCCAAGCTACACTCCCATCCATCAAAACACATACAAAAGCATACAGAACAGTCACAGTATAGTACCAGAACAGAAACAGAAGACCTACAGAAGGTTACAGAAGTTCATCAAAACCACATAACTCATACTCAAACCATTCCAAACTCTCAAAAACCATTCAATAAGCTTTCACAAGATCTCAATCTTCATCAATCAATACTCTATCCCTCCTTACAGAAGACAATCAGAACAAAACAGAAGCTATACAAAAGGTATACAGAACCAATCAGAACCTATCAAAACATCATAGAACCACTAATAAACATCATGAACTTCCAAAACACAATCAATATCATCCAAAACACTCTCAAACCACTTCCAAACCAATCAATCATCTCATAAAATCAACCATTCAACTCTCAAAAACAACAAAAATCAGCCAAAAAACAAGTCATTTCAACACTCAACATGTATTTGTTCTATTTCCTTTTGGTTACGGATCGATGGAGCCAACAATGTCAATCTCCCACTTTTGGAACAGCTTTAGTTGAAGCATGGGTTGTAGTGGCATAGCACTGGTTTTGGTAGGCTTTCCAATTTTTTGACAAGCATCACAATGTTTAGTAACCATAGGCATCCTTATGGAGGGTCTGCCACCAATATTCTACGAGTTTTGCATAGTTTTCTCTCACAATCTCTCACTCATAAATATATTGTTTTGCATAGTTTTGACTATTTCTCACTCACTCCTCTCTCACACATGCTCTCTCTCAATGGTATAATGAAACAATCAAGAATAATCATCCAAAATACCTCTTTGGTCGTGGATACCTCTCCCAAGAGGTATGTCTGACTATGAAAGGTCACTAGAGCCATTACAATATCCTTACGCAGCTTAACATTGTCACTGTCAGTTCAGTCTTCACTTGAGTCTTTAGCAACTACTTCTTCCACTTCTTTGAGCTATTTTGAACTTGTATTCATCTCTTCCAAAGGCTAGAAAACTTCCCCAAGCTACACATTCATCCCATAGAACACTTGCAGAGGCATATAGAGCAAAAATAGAACAAAAGCAAAGGCTGTACAGACGGTAAACAGAGGGTTAATAGAAAGTCATCATAAAGCCTTTACCTCAACTAAAACCATTCAAACCATCAAGAATCATTCAATAAGCTTCCAAACACTCTCAAACTCAATTAATCATAATTCCATCCTCTCATACAAAAGGAAACAGAGCAAAACAAAAGCTCAACAAACTCAATTAGAACCAATCAGACAACATCAAAACATCATGGACATGTTAGAACATCATATCTCTACTAAAAAACATCATGAGCTTCTCAAACTTATTCAACCTTATCCAAAACACTCTTAAACACTCCCAAACCAACCAATCAACATAAAAAATCCATCAAAAGCTAACCATTCAGTCCTAAACAATATCAAAAATCTACCAAAAAATCAAGTCATTTCAACCCTCAACATTCTCCAAGATTGTTGTTTTCACTATTGTTTGTCTCATCACCCTTTCTTGTGACTTCAAGATTCATCCTTATGATTTTTTATTGTCTTAGAAAGCAAAATTTTCTTGATATTTCAAAATATGTTAGAGTGCACTATGTGAATACAAGCTTTTTTCCTTTCTAATCAATGTGAGTGTGATTTTAGTACCTTAATTTGCAACACCTTAAGATGATTAACCCACAAGCAAAAAAGTGTTTAGGTTTGAATTTCAATGGTTTGAGCAATGGGTTTTCAGTTGGGATCTCTCGATTGTGTTGTTTGGCCTTTTTAGTTGGTTCGATTTTTCAAGGTTGTTTCCTTTTCTTATTTCTATGCATGCCTTTTCCATTTAGCTGTTGGTTGTGGTTTGTTTTTTTCTTGTTTACATGAGATTGTGTGTGCACACATGTGATGTGCTACTTTTTATATCCTAGTGTTGTGTGTTGTGTGCCTTAATGATTGTACTCGAGAATATGCAGGTGGATGTGCACATGTGCATGGGTGCACTAGGGATCTAAGGTGCACTAGAGATGTGTGGATGTATGTTTCATGCACTAATGTGAATACTAGATGGCTTGTGAGAAAGTTTTTTATTCCCAAATTCTGATTTGTTAAGTGATGAAAAGGGGCTTACTTATACATGTGCATGTGTACAAGTATACATGTGGGTACTAGTGTATGTGTGTTAGCCTAAGTGTAGTGGATATTGGTCTATTTTTGGATATAGGGGTAGCATGTCAGGGTTATCATGCTAGGGTTATGTGTGGGTCACTATGTTCTAAGTTATGTATAAAGGGTTTGTAGTACACTAGGGTCATGTACTAGTGCGCTACTTCCCTAATATAGTGCACATGCATTAGGGTGATGTCGGTGAGATGTGGTAGTTAGGTACACCAATGTAGACTGAGTATGCACTAGGAGTTGTGTGCAAGAGTGATATGGAAAGGTAGTGTATGACTATGGAGGGACTAGTGCACTGTGCGTGCACAATGTTGTGCAATATGTTACAATGAAGTGCGAGTGGTGGGGTCAAGGTGTAAGAGGCTTATGGGGGTGCAAGCATGCAAGATGTAGTAGTGCTTATATGCATAGTGTGCCAAAGTGGGGGTGGGCTAACTCATGTGCACTAGGTCATGTATGTGAGGGTGGATTAATGTGCCCTATGTATTAACCTTTGCATGAGGGTGGATTGATGCGCCCTATGTATTGTGATGTATGTGAGTGGAATATGAAATATGAGTGCATTGTGTAGGCTTGGAAATGTGGTGCACTAGTGCACATGTGCACTAGGTGCTATACACTATGTGTATGCACCATGCATTGTGTGCTGTGCGTTACAATTTATGAGATCAACATTAGGACCATTCAACACATCTTTATTATTTTAAGGATTTTCACATACAAAGCATATCGCTATCCCTCACACCTACTATGCCTCAAACGGATCTCAAAGAGAGAGTTGCAACTCTCTTGCCCACAAGCCCAAGCTTAAGTTACAAGTATCTTACCCACTGGGCCAACCTTGAGTACGTGGTTTTCCTTAAGGATACCTCAAAGAGAAAGTTAAAGATATCTTGCCAATAGGACAAACTCTAACTCAAATAGATTTTAAAGATATACTCTTGAGCACATGTTCAAGCTCTACCTCAAAGAGATCACATACACACACACACGTAGAGAGAGAAGTTTGGGCACATGGCCAAGCCTCCTTGACATCTCCTTGCACTAGTCCCCTCATAGTCATACACTACCTTTATATATCCCTCTTGCACACAACTCCTAGTGCACACTTGGTCTACATTGGTGTACCTAACTACCACATCTCACCCACATCACCCTAATGCATGTGCACTATATCAGGGAAGTAGTGCACTAGTACATGACCCTAGTGTACTACAAACCCTTTATACATAACTTAGAATATAGTGACCCACACATAACCCTAGCGTGATAACCCTGACATACTACCCCTATATCCAAAAATAGACCAACATCCACTACACTTAGGCTAACACACATACACTCGTATCCACATCTATACATGTACACATGCACATGTATAAGTATGCCCCTTGCCATCACTTAAGAAATCAAAATTTGGGAATAAAAACCTTTCTCACAATCTATCTAGTATTCACATTAGTGCACGAAACATACATCCACACATCTCTAGTGCACCTTAGATCCCCAATGCACCCATGCACATGTGCACATGCACCTGCATATTCTCGAGTACAATCATTAAGGCACACAACACACAACACTAGGATATAAAAAGTAGCACATCACATGTGTGCACACACAATCTCATGTAAACAAGGAAAAAAAACCACAACCAACAAATAAATGGAAAATGCATGCATAGAAATAAGAAAAGGAAACAACCTTGGAAAAATCGGACCAACTAAAAAGGCCAAACACCACAATCAAGAGATCCCAACTGAAAACCCATTGCTCAAACCATTGAAATTCAAACCTAAACACTTTTTTGCTTGTGGGTTAATCATCTTAAGGTGATGCAAATTAAGGTACTACAATCACACTCACATTGCTTAGAAAGGAAAAAAGCTTGTATTCACATAGTGCACTCTAACATATTTTGAATTAATATCAAGAAAATTTTGCTTTATAAGACAATAAAGAAACCATAAGGATGAATCTTGAAGGACACAAGAAAGGGTGATGAGACAAACAATAGTGAAAACAACAATCTTGGAGAATGTTGAGGGTTAAAATGGCTTGATTTTTTGGCTGATTTATGTTATTTTTTAGGACTGAATGCTTAGCTTTTGATGGATTTTGTATGTTGATTAGTTGGTTTGGGAGTGTTTAAGAGTGTTTTGGATCATTTTGAATAATTTTGAGAAGCTCATGATGTTTTTTAGTAGAGATATGATGTTCTGACATGTCCTTGATGTTTTGATAGTGTCTGATTGGTTCTAATTGAGTTTGTTGAGCTTCTGTTTTGCTTTGTTTCCTTCTGTATGAGAGGATGGAATTATTATTAATTGATTTTGAGAGTGTTTGAAAGCTTATTTAATGATTCTTAATGGTTTGAATAGTTTTAGTTGAGCTAAAGGCTTTCTGATGACTTTCTATTAACCCTCTATTTTTGACAGTCTGTAGAGCCTCTGTTTTTGTTCTATTATTGCTCTATATGCCTCTGCAAGTGTTCTATGGGATGAATGTGTAGCTTGGGGAAGTTTTATAACCTTTGTAAGAGATGAATACAAGTTCAAAATAGCTCGAAGAAGTGGAAGAAGTAGCTATTGAAGACTCAAGTGAAGACTGAACTGACAATAACAATGTTAAGCAGCAAAAGGATACTGTAATGGCTCTAGTGACCTTTCATAGTCAGACATACCTTTTGAAGCTTTTAGTCGCATATGTGTGCAGGTCATGTTGAATTTTTCGTAGGATGTGGAATGCTTGGGGAAGTGTGGTCTAGTCCAGTCAATTTTTTGTTGACATTTTTGTTTCCTTGTTATCTATCTGAGTGGTGGTACGTGTGGGTTTTGCAGGAATACTTCCTCCTTTTCCTGGTTTTTGTGTGTGTGGATACTTGAGTGTGATCTAAATGCAATATTCTTCCACACCCCCACTTATAATTCAATATGTACCATTACCAATCCATGATTATTCCCTTCTTTTGGATGCTCGATGTATTCAAAAGGCTAGTCTTCATCTCTTTGTGGCCTTGAAGTTCCCTCCAGTGGATGCGAAGCTCTATTACTCTTTTTTAGAGACTTACAAGAAGCTTTCGGATTTAGTTTATGGTCGTTGATTTTGTTTATCTCCTACTACTATCAATGAGGCCTTGTTCCTGCCTTTTGCAGCTTCCCTTGTGTCTAGTGGTAATCATTTATTATCCACTACAGTTATCATTGCCTTGTTGTAGAAGAAAACCTCTACTCCTCTAGTAACAAACAAGGTTATCACTAGTTCAGGAGTATCAACGGCACATATTTCCTCTCCTTTATGGAAACAATTATGTCAATTCCTCTAGGACCGCTTTATGTCAAGCAAGCCTGCATTAAAGTGTTTGTCCCAAGAACTTTTCTTAAGCTCTATCAGAATCTTGGAAGGGGTTAAGCTTAATTAGATAACCTTTTTGTTGGCTAAAATGGATCGACATTTTTAGGTGTCACGAAAGGTTAAATTTTTGAAAAGATGGAAAAATACATACAACAGAAACTGGTCTTCCAATAGGGCCAAATTTTGAAAATGGTGGCATGCAGAAGAGGTTTGAAGAGATGACTACAAGGACGACATTTGTTGCCACAAATGCAGCCACATATGGGTTGAGAATGGAAAGGACTGATGAAGCTCATAAAGGAGGCATGGCTAAATCAAAATCTCGCATTTAGATGCAAGCATTAGATTGCATGGAAAAAGGCAAAATAGGAAAGTCTGTATTGGTTGATACAAGTTGAAGTATACAAGGAAGAACGGGATGGAGTGCACCACTGGATTCATTTTCAGCCTATGCTTATTTGGCTGAGGTTCATAATCAAGAAGCTCATGTGGAAGAAAAGAAAAGAAAAGACGAGGACACTACTAGACCTTCCTCTTGAAGCCCATCTAAACACATAACACGAAGTAAAATGGAGCAGTAGAAAGAGGCTGAAAAAGCCACACCTGAGCATGTTATGGAGGATGCATCCCAAGAGAAGAAACAAGGGAAGAAAAGGGGCAAGCACCCCGGTTACATGTTACAATCAAATCATGAGACTGCCACTTGCCATGCATGCATGATCTACTGTCACGTGATTTTGACATCCCTCTACCTACTAGATATCTCTCTCATTATGAGAAATATGGACTAACCAATGAGAGAGCTGGGATTCCTCATTCATGTAACATGAATCTTCTAGCCATATCTTGGCTCAAATCTTCCCTCAGTATTAAAATAAGGAAAAATGTGGGGAATACAATGCTGACACTTCTTGGAAGTTTATGACTCGAATTTTCTTTTTTTTTGTTTGACTTTTCATTTCTCCCCTTTTCAGTTTCCCCCTCTCAAATTTATCATATCTCTTTCCCTGCTTTTTCTTTCCTGACGAAATCTTATAGCCTCATTGTTGCTTGCCCTATTTGTAACCCAGTGAAATTTCATTTCCTCTGCACAAACATAGAGTGAGTTTCACGTGTTTCATGAGAGCAGAGCTTGTTCTACCAAAGCCATAAGATTTTCTTCACAAAACTTTACAGGTATATTGTTCTCTTCCATGGATGTTCTATTGTAAAGTTTTATCTCGTTTGGACAAACCCTATGCAAGTTATCTGCATTCTCTGACATGTGATTTCTTTTATTTTGGTACTCTAGAAGTCTCCTACAGTCAAGAACAATGATCTTTTGAACACTCAACTTCTTCTTCAACATCTTACGATTTCTTTGTAAACAAAGTTACAGGTATGTTGTCTTGTTTTTTTGTTGCTCCATAGTTAAATTTTATCTCATTTGGATAAAATGTATGCAAGCTATATGCATACTGAGGTTTCCTTTGTTTTTCTACTCCAAGAGTCTTCGAGGGTGGAGAACAATGATTTTTTAAAAACTCAAGTTATTCAACATCTTTGGGCTTCTTTACAAAGAAAGCCACAGGTATATTGCCACTTTTTCTGTTGCTCCATGGTTAAGTTTCAACTCATTTGGACAAAGCCTATGTAAGTTATATGTATGCTTTGACTCGATATTTCTTTTGTTTTTATACTCTAGGAATTTGTTAGTGAAGGAACAATGGTCTTATTATAAGTCAACTTCTTGTTCAACACCTCTGGGCTTCTTTGTGAAAAGAATTACATATACAATGTTTTTTTTAAATTGCTCCATTTAAATTTCATTTCATTTGGAGAGAACATTTGCAAATAATACATATGATAATAGGTAACTTTTCTAATTGGTTATCATAGATGTCTTCACGAAGGAAAAATATCAGTAATATACTTGCAATGGAGATCTTCAATAGGAGAGATACTGGTGGTAATTGGATTTGTGATAAGTACTATAAGTTGGATTGGATTTTGATGCATCCAAGTACTCGAGGGAGTTTCAAGGTTAAGCGTAAGGATTTTGCAAACCCTAGTAAACATTAGAAAGGTAGAATTTTAGAGTTCAGAAAAGTGTTTAATGGAACAAGTACAGTATCAAAAGTGTTGATCCAACATGTTTATACGCACAAACAAATCTCCGTACCCGACAAGAACTACATTGCAAATTATAAACAAAACAAGAAGTTTGTAAATTTATCATTGTTTATTCTTTTGTATCAGAGTTGTTTTTAAAAATCTTTGCAATGTTCTAATTCAATCTTGTTTTACTGACAACTCTATATCCATCAACTTTGCATGAATGGTAGAATGTGGAATGTTTGAGCGGCAAGATACATGTTTGGCATGAAGACATAGGTTCTTTGATCTATGATAATAACTCTGCAAGTCAACTTGCAACTAAAAATATCTTTTTTTATAATTCATTGTATGTAATAGAAAGCCAAAGACTGCAGCATGTCCCATTGCCACCACTATATAGTGGTGAATGGTTGATTGGTAGCTTGGAGTTGTCATGAGCATGTAAGTCCAAGATAAAATCGGACATCAATAATGCTATGAAGCCCACCACATGCTCCAAAGATATGCATCTTAGTTGGTTTATTCCATTCTCATTGTTTGCACATTTGTTTGGTTCATGTGATGTTCTGAAGAAAACAAAGATTACTTATCAATGCAAGTGTCCATCCGAGGAATGGATGAGTCAACTATTGGGTGAGTCTTGGCAAGTCAAAAGAACACATTTTGATGAGAAAATTGAGTGTAGGGTCAACCAATCTCATCTCACATTCAGGTAAATCTTTTTTATGACTTTGAATGCCGTGATTTAATTGACATAGGTCTTGCTTAGATGAATTATTGTGTTATTCGCATTTACTTACCATTATTTTTGTTTTTATTACAAGTATTTCATCGCTAGACAAACTTTATGCATTCACTTTCGATATAGAAGATGGTGACTTTTGCAAGGGGAGTGGATCAGCTTGGATCAAGATACCCGAGATGAGACACATACAGCTCTCATAGATGTGGTTATCTTGTGGAATGGTCATAATCCTTTTGTGGTTAGCACAGAGAGCCATTGGCCCATTTCTTTTCTAAGACAACAAATCCAATTAATGTCTAATGAGTCCCTTTGCAACTTTTATTTCAAGTTAGATAATAGAAAAGTCAGGATTCCTAGTGAGCAATCCATGACATGTAAACAATATGCTTCTCCACATATCCTTGAGATAGTGGAATCCTTGTAATTTTTTTTATAAAGAACGAATATAAACTTTTTTTAAACTTTTGAGTACTTTCAATTTACATAATCTTAGTTTACTCTGATCCAAGCGTGTGATAATACATACTGTAATTAGTCAATCGTGCTGGTTAAAATCATCATTAAATTGTAGGCTTGAGTTCTATAATCTATGCAATATTGTCTCTGCATAATGATATAATGTAGCTCATCTCTTCTACTCATTTCTTAAAATTAAATAGTAAATTGGATCCAAGGGATTTTGAAGGTCTTTTAGATTTCTTTTCTTAAAAATTTTCTATATTTTCTGTAGTTGGACTTAAATATACTCAGCGATCCAAGTATATTCGAGAAGCATTTGTCTGTATGAGTAATTTTAATGATTACTTTAAAGTATTGAAATAAAGAAACTAAGGTAAGAGTTTTAATTTGAAACTTTAGGGTTAAAAAATAACCTTTATTTAAAACCCTAAATACATAAAAGCTATAACTCCAAGATCATTTTCACTTTCATTCTCTACTTCCCTGCACTTGTGCTCTCCTTTCTTCTCTCTTTGTGTGCCATGGCTAGCACTCCCGCCTTCGCTGCATGGATTAGCTCCACATGCTATGCACACATAGGAGACCAGATATACCCTAGGTTTTGTACGACCTTGAGTCTAGAGAGCTCACTTTCTACTGTAGACCCTAGCTCTAGTATATTGCATCATTTTGTGATGCAGCAAACCCTCTCACCTGCTCTATTCCTCCAGATTCTGCTCTCAGATGGGTCCCCATAGATTTCTTATATAATTTACGTGCTGGATCAAGCCATGCAAAGGTAATCAATCGAGCCCTCATGCATGTGGAGCAGCACCTCTATGCCAAAGCAGTGCCCACCTCATCCCATGACCACTCCATGATGGATCTCATCGAGTGCGATGTAGCATTTTCCATATATGTTTTGTGCACTAAGGTGCAAGAGGACACTGAGGAAGACATTGACACACCCTCTCGGCCACAACTAGAGTATTTCGAGAGGGAGCTTAAGGAGATCACACTCGATCTGAGAGTAGAGGTAGCACAAAACTTAGCCATTGTGCACCCACCTCCTTGACCTGTTGAGATGCCGACAAGCGATGAGCCACCCCTCACTTCTCTCCATATTATCATCATCAAGGGGGTGGAATATTTACTTATGTAGGATATACTAGAAATTTCAGAGCGAAGGGAAGAAGAGCTATATTGTATCATGGTGCATGATGCACCTGATGATTTTATAGATTTTGATATACAAGATGCACCAGCCCATGTTGATGAGGTGGCTCGATATGATGGCATGAGTGTCGATGACATCTTTACCATTGTGAGAATCCAAGAGCAGATTGAGAATGCGGCGCCACAGTATGAGATCTCAAATGAGGAGTTCGAGTGGTTGCAAGAAAGCATTTTTGGACCTCAACCCAACTACGTAGTACCTTCCCAAGAGAGAGACAAGGGTGGCCCAATTGCAGGACCAGACCTGGATGCTCCATTACAGCAACAAATAGATGATGCAGAGAAGGTAATGTTATTTGATTAATGTTATTAGATTCGTGTAAAAATTTACTAGTAGGGCCTCTAGGGCATTGAGAGTGTGCACATAAAATTTTGTCGGGATCGGCGTGCACATTCCCGATGCCCTAGAGGACCTACTAGTAAATTTCTACACAAATCTGATGTATATTTCTTTAGCACACTCCATGCATAGTGAGTCCGACACTGAACTTGTGTGATATAGAACATTGTCTATATAGATGAATTTTCATCTAAACAAGGTGGCCAATCTGGTAGCCAAGGAAGGGTGCAAGACTCAGCATTGAAGGAGTATATTGGCCAGCTTGTGAGCGACATTATTGTATTCCATAAGGCATGCTCTCTGGCTTTTGCTAAGAACTTCTTGAAGTTGAGGGTACTAACGAAGGCTGGGCCCTTCAAGAGCATCCCAACAAACTCTAGCTTGGAGAAAGTAGTGTTGCTTCGATATTCGAAGCTCCTCTACTTATTCTCTAGTACTAGGTCCAAGCCACTTTTTTCCATGGTGCCCCATGACATGGTTACTTGTATTCAAGACCCCAATGTCATTAGGCAAGAACTACTAGGGCAAAATGTGTTGCTGCCTATGATCAAGAACCATGGGAAGTCTAGGTCAAAGAAGACTAGGAGAGAGTAGATGTACTCAATGCTAAATGATATCTCATCACCAATGTAATGTAATTTGTAATCTTCTCTTGAAGTAATGAAAATCGATATTTGTTGGATTTGTGTGCAATGTAGTTTGTCATACGCATCGTTTATTATTGTTTTTTACTTAAATGTTACATTTATTAATCGGATTTATACACAACACGATTCGTATCCTAAATTTAATACGTAGTGTTCTATCGAGTTCATGCGCAACATGTATTCGATCGAACACATATAACGATAACTCAAAGACATAAATAAAACAAATAACAAGTGAATAAACAAAAATAAGACATGACAAAATTTTTGTATTCATATTCATAACATTTTACATGGGATCCATTACAACCAGGTTTTTACAAAATCTCTTTGGAAGCTACATTCCGTATATGTTTTGGTAGTACACCCCTATCATTGTTGATCTCCACGAGGACTATCCTTCCATCGCTGGAAGAACCTCAATATCCACAAATCCCTATCAGTGATGGTGACTCTCCTTGCATGTACTGTTGCATAGACCAAGTCTCTAAACAAGTCGATGACGTAAGCTTTGGCAACTTCCTATAATGCAAGGAGGGCTTAGGCAGTCCAGCGATCGGGTAGTTGCAAGCATGTTCCATATGGGAAGTGTCTCCTACTATTCTTAATGAGTATGTTGTCCATAATCTCACGCACTACCTTCTGGAATGGAGCCTTTGGTATTAGGAGGTGCGTGGTCTTCTGATAACAGTGGATCTCATGAAGAGCCACTGTGCTTGGCTTCCATCGACGCTTGCAATGCTGGCATGGTGGTAGTGGTGGTGGCGGCGGTGGTGGCGGCGGCGGCGGTGGTGGTGGTGGTGGTGGTGGTGGTGGTGGTGGTGGTGGTGGTGGTAATGGTGGTGGTGGTGGAGGTGGTGATGGTGATGGTGGTAGTGGTGGTGGAGCTAGGGGAGGTGGCCTTTGCATAGGATTTCTAGGGGGGTGTCTCAAGGCCGCTTACTTGGTGCATGCCATGTCTTCTAGGAGAGAAAACTCAAAACTCAAAAGTGAAATGTGTAAAATGAAGTGAAACTTTAAACTTATAGCAAAACTTTCAAAAAAACCCTTAAACATGAATTAATGTATCCAGGCTTTGGAAAAATATGACCAGTGATCCGATTGATGTAAAATTTTACATGTGGACTCCTATAGGGTACATCAAGTACCAAAAAAAAATTGGCCTCATCAAAGGTCTCTGGGACACTAGCGTCTGGGACCCTTAATCTAGGAATTCAGAGCCCCAGACACGAGCCTTCAGACAGGTGTCCCAAAGACTTCTGATGGGGTCAATTTTTTAATATCCATGAGTTTTTATGATGCTTGACATGTGGGTGAAGTTTCATCAAATTGCAATTTATAAAATTGATGGTTCAATCATTTTTTGAAAATGCATTAACTGGATTACACTTCACTGACATAAAAACTCACCACTACACTGAGTGTGCACAACTGCATATTGAATGTGTTGTCAACCAAACTACATGAAATATTGGAAACTTAAAAATTCACAAAAAAATAAGTCATGGGTCAATTGGAATATCACATATCGGATATAGTGTTACCAAATCACTAAATACAGTAAAGATATAGTGCATCAGCCCATGTACAACTGATCATTGATGTGTGCATGATTGCACATTGAATTTATCCTCAGCAAAACTACTTTCAAAATTAGAAACTTGGAAATACGCACAATGCGAATCATGGCAAAATAAAATATCAAATATCAGATTTGGCATTACGAAACCATGAAATACCAAGGACAACTAGAGCTAGGCAAAATTTAGCTCCATTTTATAGACCACTGCTACCAAATACTTGAACGTCTACTGGAAAGATAAACCAAAACTAAGCTCCTTAAAATCTACAACCAAACCTGAGCTAAAAACTTATATCCAATTACAAGGTAGCTTCTCAAAGCATATTGTTGATATTAAGATTAAATGCATCCTTGTTGTTGCGGATCCTATGAACAAGAACCATATCTATGGGCTTAGTAGTAATACGTCGGGCATGAATGGCTAAAGGTTAAAAATCACCCATTAGATCAATCAAGTAACTTTCAGCTGCTTCTTGGAGAGCAAGCAAGGCATGGCTTGACCATCGCCCCACATTCCTTGTCTGGTTCCTTCAAAAGAACTTGTGATGATGCCCTAATTGCACATCTTGAAGTATTTCTCGCACCAACCTAGAGAATGGTGCCTTAGGAATAATCAAGTTGACACTCTTCTGGAATTTCCTTATCTCACGTAGCGAAGTTGTGCTTAGTCTCCATCTTTGCTTGTTATGTGTTGGAGGACATGTATTACCAGCTGGAGCAGTAGTGGGAGGTGGAGCAACTTGAACATGTGGACCACCATTTCTGGAAAAAGCTGAACCATCATTATTGACCACACTAGGGCCACCATTGTTTGACATATTAGCCTCCATTATTAGCTGTAGTAGGGCCACTGTTGTCAGCCACCAAGGGACATTTGTCACTCACAGTATGCTCACTAGATTTGGGAGAGTGTTGAGCTCTTACTCTTGCAGGTGCCTTCTTGATAGAAAGCTTGGAAAGTGCCATGGTTGTGATGATGAAGGATAGAAAGGTGGAGGGTAGAGTGAAGAGTAATGGGAAAAAATGAAAGGAGAGACTTGACTTAAGTACGAAACTTTTAAACTTACTGTAGTGTAAATGAACCTTAAAATTAAAAAACGTAGTTCAAAATCGACTTTGAAAAACACAGTGACAAACCTTCGAAAAAACAAAATTTGCAAGACATCTCATGTTAAAGATAGGAATATTGATGTGTCATATCCTGGGTACCTATGCTCTCTCGTGGACTCTAAATGCATCAAATGTATTATCTTTATCTAGGTCTACATTTCTTGCCATCTCTCTCTTGGGTTGCCAACCGTTCTGCGTGGCGTTGTCTAGCTATGTTATTTTCATATGTTGCTTTTCTCACTTCATATATTACCCTACTTATAAATTCTGCTTGAGAGGTTTTGGACTTCTTTTATTTTTCCTCATATCTTATCTCTAATCTCCTATACCACCATTGTAATAATTGCCTCATAGAATTGAAATCATTGATGCCACCTACATGATCAATTGCCTTTTGACAAGCACAACAAGCTTTCCAATGAGATCGTTCCATGCCTTGAGTTGGCCATACTGCCAAACTTCCTTGATCTACAAAGTAGGATCATGTGCTTCAAGTATATGCTGCCCAAGAAGAGAGATTAGAAATACAAACTAATTCGAAATGATGATATTTTTTTGTAATGGTGACAATACTGACCATGTAGTGTGTTATGTTGTTTGTAGTCCATGCCTCTACCATGGGCTTATGAAATTTAGCACATGTCTCTTTAAATGTATTAGCATCACCATCCCTAAACCTCAACTTTTGTAAGAGAGCTGCTAATCTATCTAGGTGTATCCACACTTCTGCCTTTGCAATCCTCGTTCGTCCCCCATTGCTCCAATCCAGAACAGCAAGGTGTAACTTTTTCCATGCTTCATACTTCTCTGGTTGTTTTACAAGTATATTGCCTTCCTCATCTCGAGGTGGAGATATAAACTTCCTAGCATTGGGTCTGCCAAAGCATGGTTTACTAGGCATATTTCCACTCTTTCTCGATCTTTTCTCGTCCTTTTTTATTTCTACTTGGCCCCCATGCAATCCAACTTCAAAGAGGACTTTTTCTACCTTCTTGCATGTAGCATTAGCTTCTAACACAAGCTGCATCTTGTATGCAAAGCATATATATTCATATACTAGCTTCTCAATTATTCTAACCAAACAATGCAATGTGCAAAAGTGAACCCTTATTAGTGGTATTTTTAAAATAGGGCACCAGTTTGGATCCACTGGAACTAGCATTCCATTTCTCATGACTTTTGGATCACGTGTTGGAGCACCTTGTTGTCCTGCTTTGGCAAGCCATTCTTTCTTTCCATCTTTCCCTTTCTTCCTAGTTTGCATGCAATATATGCACGAAAATTTTACATTCACTGCATTTGATAAACTAAACATACACTTCAATGTTTCTAAATTACCTACAAGATGCCATTCAACTTGTTAATGTGAGAATGGATTGCCCTCCTGTATCTATCAACTGAGCGTGAGACCGAGGGTAGGGTGAGTGACTAGTCCTCTCTCTTTATATTTATTGAGAGATGAGAAGTATGAATGGAGTGTTGCACGCACACAAGATGGGCCTTTCAGTGCACAATGCATGATGTGTTCCTGTGCACGGCACTATAAGGCTCCTTGGCCTTCCTTCTCGCATTGTATGCCGGCACAAGACATAATGCAGTATTGCATCATCAATTGCGCACCATACATACAACTTTCGCACAAGTGGCATTAAGAATTCGATCAACGGGGTTCACAAACAAGTTGCCCTCTGGATTCATGAACATACGTGAAACAGAGGGGGGCCTGTGCATGATTGAGTTTCCTTTCATCAACTGAGAGGTGAGATTTGAGGACCGCTCTAACAATCGGCATTAGGTACGTTCTCGTATCCCGATGCATGCATTACGGGACGGGCCTCCTTTGCTATCACCACACACACATCCCTCTACTCGGTGCACTACACTACAAGGCTCCCTTTCCTTTCTTCTTCTACCTATGCCAAATGGGTTGGGACGCACCAATGCACCATCAAATTGTGCACATTGACATACTCCCTCTGAACCATCCTTCTTGTCAATTTCTAAATAGGGTGTGAGATATGGGTTTCAGTTCTTCCCATCGAGTGACATGAGTTATGGGGTGAGTAACCGATCTATCATTCCAACATGAGTGATTGTCGAGATTGAATGTTGTATACTTTGCCATCGACAACTTAACTAGCTCTTCATCAATAATGCTACCTCCATGGGTGCTGCTACATGATCTTTGCGATGCTAGACGAGTGTGGTAGGGTGAGACATGGTACCTCCGGCCGACGACTATGACTCTTCATGTGTCAGCGACGGTTCACCTCAACCCTCTGCGAATCAGGGCAAGTGTTTCTAACCCTACCCCTTTTTTCTTACAAGAGTCGATCATGGTTTAAGTGTGGGGACGTACGGGTATGGGTTGCGGTCTAGTGTTAAGCCCCTATTGATTAGTCAACCCAATTTATTAACGTCTTAAGTGTGGGGACGTGTCCCGATATGTCTGCTTTGCATATCCTCATGGAAACATCCCTATCGAATCATTCTAGTATATCATGTCCTGATTTTACCTTGATGGGGTCCCTTCTCCACCCACCCATCCTATTTTCACTCCGTCTCTGGGGCCGTTCCTTGTCCATTTGTCTTTATCTTTTGTTTTTTCTCTTTTCTATGCAAACATACCCTATGTTTACCGATATTAAAATCTCATCTTACAGTGTTATGTGTCCCTTTGATCTGGCTATTTTCCTTTTTATTGCCTCATGTTCCGAGCCACGCTTCATGAGTTATTAATTTTTGAAGAATTTTTTGCCAAATTGACGTATTTTCATGCGAATGCATCTTTTCCACTTCTGAACAGTGATTTGATGTAACAGCCCGACCTATACCTTCCCCTTTACAATTTTTTCTTTTAGCTAACTAGTCATTCTAATGCATGGTTTTTCAGTTATTAATTTTTTCGTGTTTTCAGGTATCCTCGGTTTTGATTTTTGCTCTTTTTCCATGTGAACTTGCCCTATTCTCCTCGATATTCAAGTTTGATTAGCTACCCTTGTCCAACTTTCTCTATTACGTAATTTCTATTTTCCTCCATCATGTTCTAGCCCACTGATTTTATGTTACGAATTTTTTTCTATGTTTTTGTGCTCATTTTTCCTATTTTTTCCATGTGAATGCACCTTTCTTCCACCAAACTCGCAATCTGATTTGATAATCATGTTGATCCCCATCCGTTGAACATTTTTCCTTTTTGTTGCCCCATGTTCTGACTTACAGATTGTTGGGAATTAATTTTTATTCGAATTTTTGGGTGTGTTTTTATAGCTTTTTCCATATGAACGTGTCTTATTCTTGTCAGAACTATGTTATGATGTGATGGGCATCCGAACGACTTTTCTTCTATTTGCATTTCATTCCAAGTGATAGATTTTGAGGAATTAATTTTTCTATGAGTTTTTATGGTTGAGTTTTCATATTTTTCAGCATGAATCTCTCTTTTTATTGCCAAACGTGCTAGACACGTTGTCCATAGCATTCCCCCCATCGTCCTGCCCGATTTTGTTTTTTTATGGCATCTTGATCCGATGCTCAAATCTTGTCGAATTAATATTTTTTGTTACTTTTGCATTTTCACCCCCACATGCCGTGTCAATGGCCGATTCTCGCTTCGATACGTGTGTCCAACTTTTGCCACGTCGTGTTTCAACGTTTGGGTTCCATTGTGTCCAACCATTCCCGTCTGTGCAAATTTTTTTTCCCCCTTACCACATTCGTCCATGAGACGGAGGGCACGCTTTATTTTTTTAAACAAAAAAAACACCAACAATTTTTTTTAAAACACAGAACTCCCTCCCTCCCCAACCATGCCAACCCTCCCCCCCTCCCCCCTCTCTCTCTCTCCCTTGCATCATTCTCTCCTCCTTCTCCCCTATCTCCTCCCCTCCCTCCCCTTCTCCTTCTCCCACATCTCCTTCTCCTACCCTTCTCTTACCCCCCTTCCCCTTCTCCTCCATCTCCTCCCTTTCCTCCCCTTTTGTTTACTCGCCCCCGCTACCTCCTCCCCCCTCTTCTTCTCCTCCCTCCTCCTTTTCTTTCCCCTCCTCCCACCCTCCTCCTTTTTGCTCCCATCCTCCTCGTCTCCTCCTCCCCCTTCACCCTCTCTCCTTCTCTCCCTCCTCCCGTAGTTGCTAATCACTGCGCAGCACAGTGCCTACCTTGTCATCTTGCTACCGAAAGCTCTAACACCGCTGCCTCAACGCGCTCCGTCCCCTCAAGCAGCTTGCATCGAGCCTCTGCCTAAACAATTGCCCAAGACATCTCCGACTCTAGCCTACTAGCCTTCGCCATCATCCTCTACTTCTCCCCCCTCAACATCCTTGCCGCCAAACAGCCCACCACTGAAGCTGTTGCTAGTGTGGTTCGCCCACTGCCACATCCCGCTAGTTCGCCATGCCCTGTTGGTTTGCCCCAACGCCCGTGCATTCTCCAACTCGTCGCCCACCCCCTGTTGGTTTCCCCCACCTTCAAATGGCCGGTCGCCCAACAATCCCCCTCTACCTCCCCAACCCCCCCTTCTCGCCCCCTGTTGGTCCCCCCCTCCACCACTCCAAACCCTTGTCCGCCCCCTCCCCCCCCTTCCTGCCTACCCCAAACAAGATCCCCCCCACCTTATTAAAAGGTAAAGCCCCCACCTCAATTTTTTAAAAACAAAAAAACACATATATTAATCCAAAAACCCAAAAATTAAAAAAAACATAGAAATACACAAAACAAAACCCAATCCTTTTTTTAAATTAAAAACACAAAAAAATAAAATTCACCCTACCCCCACCCCTTTCTTTTAACCCTTCTTCTGTGTTTTTTTTTAATTCTCCTCGTCAAGTGTATGACCACCTTTCCCAACGTGCCACATTCATGTGTCGCCTTCCAACGTCTCGTTCACGTGCATGGGTTTTTGTTTTTGAGCATGTTTGTTGTGCTAGCAATCGTTCCCACGCGAGGACGTGCATGCAACTTTTTTCGTTCCGATAGAGAGCTTGCAACTATTCACACATAGCAACACATAATCCGTGACCGGGTACCATATTCTTGACATTTTTAATTTTTGCAAAAACCATAAAAACATTAACAAATGTCTAAAAACCATTAAAAATGTAAATAAAATGAAAAAAGTTACAAGCAAATAACATTTTTTTGAAATTTTGGATATATTTTTACTAATTGAAAAAATTCCAATAAAAATAGATAGATAGACATATATACATACATACATATACATACATAGATATATATACATACACATAGATATATATATATATATATATATATATATATATATATATATATATATAATTCAATACATCATTAAAATTCAATAAAATCTCAAGAAAAAGAACACAATCCAAAAAATTCTACATAAATTTTCATCATGATTATGACCAATCAAAAATATATAATTTTACAAAATATATTGAAAATTATTTATTTAAAAAACAATTTAAATTTATATATATATATATATATATATATATATATATATATATATATATATATATATATATATATATATATATATATATGTATGTATGTATGTATGTATGTATGTATGTATGTATGTATGTATGTATGTATGTATGTATGTATGTATGTATGTATGTATGTATGTGTATAATGGTTGTTTAAATGTATAAAAATTATTATAAAATTATTTTTTATATTTTCATTATTTGTGTTACCATTTTGATACTCTCATTTATATATTTATTTAAAAGAAAGAAAAATCAAAATTAAAAAGAAAAAACAAAAACAAAAGAAACAACAACTAACTTAAAACACATAAACACAAATATATGAAAGAAAGAAAACAAAGCAAAACCCCAACACATAATCACATATGTGCCAAACGCTTCTTTGTCCCTGTTCTTTTTACTTTGGTATTAGTATTTGGTTTTTCGTACCTTGTAGGAGGCCTTAGTCGCACCCTGTTGTTTTCCTATGAGGAATTTCCTATTCTTTGGCTTGTTTAGGAGTGGGATTTTGCACATTAGACCTTGTGGGTGTCCACACACTACCAAGTTTTTTTCTTTTTCCCTCCTTCACATGCACCGTAACACACATATAATTGTATTTAAAAATCAACCAACTATTACACCCACAAAATAAATAAAATGCACCTCATAAATTCTTAATTAAAAAGAATTTGTTGCTAATTTATAAAAGGAGCCCCGCATTGCACGAGCACTTAGCACGATAACCCACTTAATTTGATACTTCAAAATCCATTCATAGTGCACATGCAATACATGCATGTGCTTTGTCCCACATATCATATAAACTTTTAAAAATGAATTACATTTGTCGAGACCCCTAGTCTAGTCCAATCAAGTCAGTCTAAGTGGGGATTGGATGTAAATATGACTCATCATGCATTGATGGAATAATTTAATAATAAAATGTGATTAATTAGTCATCTAATAACAATGAGTCGTGTAGTTTTCATCCCCCACTTCATTGCACCATATATATACACCTTATGCCTACAAGGATTGGGGTTTTTCTTGATTGGAGACAAAGGTCTTGTCCATTTATATTTATTGTGATGGTCTAAGTCAATGGCTTAGTCCTAAATTATGTATTGTGTCTAGGATACGGTATGTGTGGAATTTTATTTTTTTTTTGAGTGTTTGATTACGGGGTTTTCAAGTGCCTGTTTGTATGCATACCATGAAGCTTTCAGTCACATATGTGCATAGGTCATGTCGAATTTTTCGTAGGATGTGGAATGACTAGTCCAATCAATTTTTTGTTGACATGTTTGTTTCCTTGTCATCTATCTAAGTGGTGGTATGTGTGGGTTTTGCATGAATACTTCCTCCTTTTCCTGGTTTTTGCGTGTGTGGATACTCCAGTGTGGTCTAAATGCAATCTTCTTCCACACCCCCACTTGTAATTCAGTATGTATCATTACCAATCAAAATGGATCGACACTTTTAGGTGTCACAAAAGGTCAACTCAGTACCATTTTCTATGGGGTTTTTCTACAGAAAATCATTCATTTTGGGACCTCCTCAAGGTAGCATTCCTATGCCTAATCCTATTCCACTTCCAGAGTAGTCTCTTTGTTCCTTCTCCTCCTATGGAAGTCAATTTAGATCTAGCGGATGTACCCCCTACTAGAATCATTCGAAAGAAGTGCAGCACATAGGGTCCTTTTGATCCTCTACCTGCTCCAACTCCAGTTGTACAAATTCAGATACTTGAGGTGTCTGGTAGCTCCCTTCCCTCATTTTTGTCTTGTACCAACCTCTTTGCATCACAACGGGAAGGATAACTAGATCTGCAGATTCCTCCTTCCTTGCAAATAGTACTTTTTGGATCTATGCTTTCACAGCTAGTTTTTGGTGTTCACTCTGCTTTGGAGACTTTCATGACTTCCTATCTTCAAACAATCTATACGTGAGTGTATACCTCATTGCAAGACAAGGTGGATTCTTTGACTAGTTAGCTTAGCAAAGCTCTGGAGGATTTAAATTCCGAAAAGACTACTTTGAGTGATATCCATACATAAATGACTGCAGCCACAGCTTTGATGGATGCATAGAAGGCCATGATTAACGAGTTAGAAGCTAAGGTTGCCACTTTAAAGGAAGTGAATGTGTCCTTAATCAAGGAGAAAAATGCTACTCTTGAGAAAATGATAGAATCAGCTCGTAAGCTTGGTATATGTGAGGGCTAGTTGCAGCATTCCCAAGAAATTGTAGAGTCACAAAAGAAGTTTATCAAATAACTTAATTAGAAAGTTACTACTCTTTCTATTCCTCCTCCAGCCCCTTGGTGATGTCTTTTTTATTGTCTAAGGAAGAGTTAGATCATTTACAACAGAATGCTAAACTGTGTGATGGGTTTTTTGCCGAGGAAGAGTACCTTGAGCAACATATGAATTGTGTTCAGGAAGATTTTATCCACTACGTTGAATTAGTGTCACTGTTAAGGGTTGAAATGACTTGATTTTTAGTTTATTTTTGATATACTGAATGATTCATTTTTTATGGATTTTATATAATGATTGATTGTTTTAGAAGTATTTGAGAGTGTTTTGGATGAGGTTGATTAGGTTTGAGAAGCTCATGATGTTTTATAGTGGAGATATGATGTTCTGACATGTTCTGTTGATGTCATGTTAGTGTCTAATTGGTTTTAATTGAGTCTGTTGAGCTTCTATAGAGCCTATGTCTCTGTTTTGTTCTATTTTGTATGCCTCTATAAGTGTGATAATGGATGAATGTGTAGCTTAGGGAAGTTTTCCAACCTTAGAAGGAGATGAATATACGTTCAAAATATCTCAAAGAAGTGAAAGAAGTAACTATTGAAGACTCAAAGTAAAGACTGAAGTGACAATGACATTGTTAAGGTGTGGAGGGACACTGTAGTGGCTCTAGTAACCTTTTATATTAAACATACCTCTTGGGAGGGGTATCCACAACCCAAGAAGGGTTATAAATGATTATTCTTGATTATTTCATTGTACTATTGAGAGAGAAAGTATGTATGAGAGAGAATATGAGAGATAGCAAAATCTATGTAAAACAATGTATTTATGAGTGAGAGATTATGAGAGAAAGCTATGAAACCTTTGAAGAAGAATACTATGTGATGATTTCCATTCAAAGTGATAAATTCTCTTGTGTCTTTGTGATTTTTTTATGAATTTTATGAAGAATATAAAGAGCATGATCAATTTTGCTCAAGTTAAAGCCGTGAAATAATTGTTTCTACATAGCTGTGTGAAGATTTCTTGTTCGTGGTATTTTTTTCCTTATTATGGTCACACCAAATATGAAAAAGATCTTTGGATGATACAAGATAGATTTTCTTGTAGTAGATTCCCTGTTTTCTTAGTGTTCCCCTTAGGACTCCATGTTTTTTTTACGCAGCCGAGAAAAACTACCATCAACAAACATCAAAAGATGCTGAAAATGAACGAAATGGAGTTGCTGAGAGGAGAAGAATTCAATGGATGCTTGCAAAGTTCCTTCAACCACTAAAGAATTGAAAATCCTTATTGCCAAAGCCACTTTCTATAAGAAATTCATCCCACAATGGCAGAAACATATTAACATCATGATATAGGCTCTATGTGATGGACTATTTCCTCTCCCTATCGAAGCAATAGAGACGTGCATCTTGGTGGCAAATTATCTGGGAGCAAACTGAAGTACAAAAACAAAGAGAATGACTATCCATGGGAGATTTAGCATTCATTAAGGAGTTTCTAGACATCATCAAGTGTGATATTGTGAAGAAGCTTCAGAAGCCGTGGTCAGTGGAAGTTCATGAGAATAAGAAGAAAAAGAGTTTGAATCTGTTCGTAGATGCTCAATAGCAATATACATGGGATGCTTCGTACAATGACAACCTTTTGTTTGTCCAATTAGCAACCTACTGGAAGCTAATAGACAGAGTGTTCTTCACAACATACACTATGAAAACCATTAGAAGCTAGCATTACTATGATGATGGCACCACAACGATGCTCAAAAGAATGAGTTTTGATACCTTTGAAACTGAATGCCTTCCCCTTTGTAGCGGAATGAAAGCTGAACTCAGATACGTTGAAAAGAAATAGAAAAAATATTGGCAAGAGAGTCCTCAAGAGACTGAAGCCCTTCTGATTTTGTTTTTTTGAGTACAGACAAACTAGGTGAAGCTAACTCCTTGATGAATGACGTGATCAAGAGGCAAGTACTAGAATGAGTCCAAAGGTACGTGAGAAGAGCGAAGGCAAAAATCAAAGGTGAGAATGAGCTAGCAGCAAAAGCCTCCTTTGATGCCCTAGTGGTACTCTTTATAGAAGTCCCCATGGCAACTCAAGGACCCCTTCCCAGTCTCATCCGTCCTAAAAATATTGATGAGGTTAGAGAATGTAGTCTCATTGCCTATCTTTAAGGGAGAGTACAATGAAGACCTTGATCTTCATGTAGCTGAGTTCATGGTAGTGCGTGCGGCTAACAATGCTAGAGAGGTGAAATTTTGAAGGACTACTTGTCCAATTTAGTGCAAGCATCAAGAAATAGCATCAAGAAGGACATTTAGCCACTGAATATACTAGATAATCAACTATTCTTGGAGCATGTTGTTCGTGTTGTTTAAGAAAGAACCATACAAAGGATATCTGCTCTCTGAAGGAGATGCATGAAAGAAGGAAAAAAGACGAAGAAGCAAGATTCAACTTGTTGGAATCTAAGATGAGAAACCATGATATTGAAGCAAAGCCTAGGAAGTTTGGCGGTCCTAATTTCGGCCTAAGGAGGTTTCCCTCTCAGAGTTACAAAGGACGACAGTCTGGCAATGGCTAGAGATCAAAAGTGGAGTATTACAAATGTGGAGAAAAGAGACATATCTCACCAAAATGTACAAACCCTAGAAGGTCTATGGACTATAAGCCCTTATGCAATTGATGCAAAGGAGAAGGCCACATTGCAAAAGACTATCCTAGTCCAGCTCCTATAAAAACTACCCTTGATACCCAACAGAAGACCCAAGGATGCCTCTAATTTGGTAGAATTAGAAGTTACCACAATAACACATGCTAAGAAAAGAGAACCCATAGTTTCAAAAGAGAACATTATCTCTACCAAAATGGTGAAGTTCAACCTTTCCAAGGAGAAACAAAACAGTCCAGAGCAAAAAAATGAAGTACAAAGCACTGTAGTGCCATAGAGAGATACAAAGACAGGACCAGAGGTCCAAGAGATGGAGAAGGTAGAAGTACCTCCTATAGTAGAAGAAGTCTAGATGTTGCCACCTCTAGAAGAAAGAGTGAAGATAAAAGTGGGTGTTGCCCCATTTTCTAGTTAATTTAAGAAGCACGTGGATCCTATCAAAGAATATGACTTGGTCAAAGACCCAGACACCTTCAAACCAAACCTAACATTTCGACAATTATTGATGTTGTCTTCCAATTGTCGAAAGAAACTCAAAAGCATATTGACCAAAAGAATAGGCCTGAGGATTTCTCCCTCAACAACAACCAAGTCCAACAAAGCCCCAAAGCCTATAAAGAAAGTAGATGTAGCTAATGTCTTCTTGGATCTTGGAATCCCAGAGATTGGCGTATGGATTGAAGGATGCTTTATAGCAGATGCTTTGATTGATGGAGGTTCATCAGTGAACATAATGACGAATGCAACAATGAAGAATCTAGGCTTGTAAGAAATGCAGCCTACACCGTGGCTTATCACACTAGCAGACCAAAGCAGAATTAAGCCTTTGGAAATTCTCCCATATGTGAAGATAACCCTTGCAGGAAGAGACTATTGGTTGACTTATCTGGTGGTAAAACCAAATTCCTATAGGACCTCATATCCTCTATTGCTGGAAAGACCATGGTTTTTTGAAGCAAGGGTACGAATGGATTGGTTCAAAGGAACCCTAACCTTAGGTAGAGGACCCAGTAAAGTGGTGTTGAAGTTGTATGTAATGGATCCACTTCCATTGAAATCTTAATAGACTCTTCCAATCAAGTAATAGATGGTATATCAGGAGATGAAGAAGCCACCAAATAGATATTTCCCAAGGAAACAAAGACACGGTCCTTGACAATGGGCATTGTAAGCCAATTGCCGAAAGAAGCAAAGCATTTGAACCCAAATTGACTTTTGAAATCACCTCAGATAGTGAGATAGAAGCATAGATGTATTGTTCTCCTTGTTGCATGGTTATAGTAGAGACAGAGCTAGAGCTAGAGATAGAGATAGAGACAAACACAAAAGTAGAGGCAGATACAATAGAGGATCTGTTCTTTTCTTACAGAGCCCCCACAGAGGAAGAAACAGAGTCTAAAGAGGATGAAGAGGACATTGCAGAAGAAGACTATAAAAGCGAGCTAGAAGAATCTATCCTACTAGCAAAAGGCACAAATGAGGAAGAAGTTTCAAAGATTCATGTCTAACAAGGACGATTGCTACACATCATTGTGATTGGGATGATCGACTTACAGAGGCCCTCTAGGCATACAGAATCTCCTATAAGACTGCTACAGGACAGACCCCTTTTCAGTTGGTGTATGGTATATAAGTTGTCTTCCCTGTTAAATTGGAGCTACCCTCTTTGTGCGTGGCTATCAAAGAGCGCTTGGGAGATGACGAGTCCCTACAGCATTATCTCTTGCATCTAGAATATCTAGATGAGACTTGTAGGATGGCCCTACAGTGCATGGAAGCCACGGAAGCTCGAAGAAAGGCCTATCATAATAGTTTCATCAAGTAGAAGGAGTTTAAGGAAGGTGACTTAGCCCTTGCTTATGACTCCAGATTCGGTAAGCTTCTAGGAAAGCTTCAACAACGATGGATGGGCCCCTATATGGTACTTGCCTAAATCCTAATGGCTCTGTCCAAGTGCAAACAATCGATACTTCTAATAATCCCTTCTTGATTAATGGCTATTGCCTCAGGAAGTATTACCCTCCCTGGGGATCCTGACAATCACTACCGATAGCCCCCTTCATTCTTTACGAGTTGATTAGTAAGGCTTTGCATATTGCTTCTGATAGCCCTCATGCTTATCTTGATGAGGTGACCTCATTCTTCTAGCCTCCCACAACCATCTCCCACACCTCTTTTGCTCCCTTTCCATTTGATCCAACAAAGGTGGTGAGGATGGTTCTGATACATGATATTCTTACTAGTTTCTTGCTTGCAAAGAAGAAAAAAAGTGAGAAAAGGACTTCGATTCCAATCATGCTAACCTATTGTTTGAGAAAATGTGAAAACACCCTCGGGAGTAGGAAAAAAGAAAAAAAAATTGTTGGGGTAAAAGGCCTCTAGGCCTGCTTGTGTACACTGTGACCGCCCATTCTTTATTCATATATAATATGATAGTGCAATAAGGCTGTCAGTTCATTTGGATAGCACCTACATTGTGTGTGCTCTTCTCTTCCGCATCTTCCTCTTCTCTTTCTCCATTGCCATTGGATCCCCTTCAACTGGTATCAAGGCTTGATCATGGAGCTTGGCCCGGCATTTCTTCAGCCTGGATTGAAGACCTAGAGCTTGGAGCTTCAATGCCAGCCATGGCTTCTTCCCCCCGACGAAAGATTTCATATCCCGCCTCTCCCCGACCCTCATAGGCTCTTTACAGGTGTTCCTTGGCTTCATTGGGCACCTTGTATGCCCCCATTTGCCCCCTTATCCTCAGCATAACCAACAAGTCCCACAGTAGCAGCTCACATTTTTTTTGCGCCTGTTTCAAAATCTGGCTCAAAAATCCCATTTTTTCTCATATCTCAAGCATCTAGAACCCGAATCAGGCAAGATTTGGGTTGATTTATAGCAAGAAAATGTCATGCTCTTAGCTTATGTGATGCTCTCGAGGTTTGGAATTTGATGCCCAAATGCTTTTGCGATATGTGCCCAATGTTTTGAGATGCTTTGGGACTTGGTTTGAGCTTCCATAGCTCAATTTATGTAGGGATTTACTGCTATACATTGTTTGGGCAACAAGGTTTTATCAGGGATGAAAGCATACATAATGCTCTTTGTTGACATTCGGATGTCTTATTGGATGTATTGATGCTTGGTCATCATGGTTTATGCTTGAATATGCTATTTGAGAGCTATTGAGCCTTGATTTGGATGCAGATACTTCGTTGTTGGTTGGAATTTATGCTAGCTTAGTTGACATGTTATTTTACCTCCAGTTTGGTTATGCCTATGGTTTACGGGTGCGAATGATGCCACTTTGATGTTTATGCTCCCGCATGCTTCTTGAGCAAAGAGTAGAGCTCAATTCTTGATTCACTGTCATTTTCTTTACAGCTAGCATTTCACTTAACAAGGTTTATGCCCCATACTACCCATTATGGGACTGATGTCTGATGGGATGCCTTTGGGTTCGGCTATACAGTATGGCAAATGTTTGGGCTTGACTCAACTTGCATTTGAGAATTTTGTGGAGCAGTTTGCATTTGGTTGGCTTATCACTTATGCAGCTTGGATGCTATTTGGCCCTTAATGCCCCGATTATGGATCTTGGATTTGCTTGGATACAGATACATGTTTAAGCAGTACTTGCTCCATTGTCTTGGCAGTTGGTCATTGAGATTTCATTGCTCATTGATGGTTGGTTCTTTGTGGATTACTCCTTGATCAGTGGACTTCTTGATAGTGCTTGGGTTTAGCAGTTATGGCTTTGTTACTTCTGTGTTGCCTAGCTTCTATTTTAGTTGGGTTGCTTTTGCCCATACATGTCAGAGAGCAGTTGCTCTTGATGCTTACCTAGCTATGCACTTTATCTACTATCATGTACTACACAGAGCCATTTATTTGGATGTTGTTGTACAGATACTTAGGCTTCTCCTGGAGCTTGACCATTGCAAGATCTTATGCCACTTACCGGTCTTGCATAGACTTGGATGCTACTATGTGGTCTAATGTACTGCAAAGTCATGTTTGCCATTATGGTTATGGGCTGATTTCATGGCTGAATACCATATGCTCTTATGACAGATGTCTTATGCTTTACCGTATTGTAGTTGGTTATGTCATGCATTGGCTACAATTCTTCTTCATGTGGGAGCTTTTGCATCCTTGGTTGATGCCTTTATGTCCTCCCATCTGTTGAGGTTTCATGAGCCTTTGCAACATGCTTCTACCACTTATGTACTTGCAGATGATTATCTTTATGAGCACGTTCTCTCCGTTGGGATAGCCCTCGACTGCTTGAGCTCCATGGATTCTTTGAGCCTTGAGCAGGCTTATGCTATTCTTGGTATAGGGGACATATACCTAGCTTTGCCTAATGGGACTTCTCTTATACTCGAGGATGTTTTACATGTTCCCATGCTCAGTAAGAGCTTGATTTCTATCAGTCAGTTGCATAATGCAGGATATACTGTTTCTCTTCAGGATAGGTCATGGAAGATCTATCGTGGTTGCTTGGTTTTGGCCAAAGGTTCTAGAGTTGGTTCTCATTACCCAGTGCATGTCTCTCATGTGGGAGATTCTATGGTTGCAGTTATCCAGATACCACATACATTGTTATGGCATTATCGCCTAGGTCATATGCACCATAGAGAGATGGAGATATTGTCTCGTTTAGACTCATTGTTGCCTCCTATGTCACTTACAGATCTTGATGCTTGCCATGATTGTACTATTGGTCCTTGCAGAGCCCCCTTGGCTTATGGCAATCGTACGAGGCATGCTCCTCTAGATCTTGTCCATTGTGTAGTATATGGATCTATGCCTTCCCAATCACTTGGTGGAGCGTCAGTTTATGGATTCTGCTAGTAGCAAGCCTAGGTGCTTGCAAATGGATTATGAGAATCATGCTCTCTTTCCCAGCTTTCAAACCTCTTGTCAGCAGTATGGCATTGATTTCTTGTGCTGACGGTATTACGGGATTGCTCATGGCATGTGCCTGACCTTATAGGCAAAGGTTGCTTCTATACTTACCACAGTTGGGTTGTCTTATGGCTTTTGGGCTGAGGTCCTTATGACAACACTATATTTGGTTAACAAGACGTTGTGCTTGACCTTGGATCATATTACACCCCATGAGACATGGAGTGGCATACAGCCCTCCTATGATTACTTTAGGATATTTGGTTGCCAGGCATCTATATGTATGCCACATGAGCCTATGTCACATAGATGTATCCTCCTTGGTTATGGAGATGGTGACTTTAAGGCCTACACATTATGGGATTTGGATGCCCAACAGGTCATATGTAGCCATCATGCTGTCTTGTATGAGACGCAGACACTCTCAGGCCTCTTGATGAGCATTCAATACGCTTTATGGCTGATTTTACAGCAACTACAGTGCCATTACAGCAAGCTATTTATGTTGAAAATGAGGTACTTATTGGCCCAGATGATGTAGCTATGCATAGCAGTCAGGGTCAAGATGTTGGTGGTCAGTTGTGCTAGACTCCTTGCAGGCTCATGAGAGTCGTTTTCTTGTAGTTTTGCAAGCTAGATAGCTGGCCATATGTCAGCAAACTTCCGCTTCGTTGAGGCCACATGTAGTATATTGACCCCATTGGACGAGTGTCCGAGATGTTGGCTCTCTTTTAGTGATTGACTCTGGAGAGTTTGAATGCTCTCCGTTGTCTTGTATGTGCTATGGTGATGCTATGCACAACTCTGATGCTTTACAGCCATGCACTGATGAGTTGTGCTTGCTTCATGAGAAGCATTCTTGGATTGCTCCATTGTATGGAGCTACGAGATCGCTTATCTCCCGGATGTCATGGACTCGGAGATGCTTGACTCTTCTTCTGCAAAGGTTCCCAACACTTCTTGGACAACTCGCTTTCCAATTGGGCGTTGGTCATGAGTCCTCACCTTGTCTTTTCTTTTCTTTTCTTTGTTTTCACTCCCCAGCCACATTGACCTTTTAGTGGGAGGTTGTTGGGGTAAAAGGCCTTTGGGCCTGCCCGTATACACTGTGATCGCCCATTCTTTATTCATATATAATATGATAGTGCAATAAGACTATCAGTTCAGTTGGATAGCACCTACATTGTGTGTGCTCTTCTCTCCCGCATCTTCCTCTTCTCCTTCTCCACTGCCAATGTATCCCCTTCATGTGTGAATGGAGTGTTGTGCACGCACGGGTTGGGCCTTTCAATGCACAAAGCACAAATTGTTCTTGTGCATGGCACTATAAGGCTCCTTTGGCCTTCCTTCTCACACTGTATGCCAACACAGGGAGGGATACACTATTGCATCATCAATTGCACACAACAAGGTATACAACCTATACATAAGTGGCAGTGAGGCTTATATTAATGGGTATGAGGAACTCGGTTGCCCTCCTATAATCATCAACAGAGCATGAGATAGAGGGGGGCTAAACATGATTAAGTTTTTCTTTCATCAACTGAGAGGTGAGGATTGAGGAACATTACAACAATTGGAGTCAGGTATGTTCTCGTTTGCCTCTACACACAACATGAGATAGACCTCCTCCCCATTATCAATACACACACATCACTCTGTTTAGTGCACTGCACGATAAGGCTCCCTAGCCTTCCTTCTTGCACCTATGCCTGATGGGTTGGACGCACTAATGCACCATCAATTGTGTATGTTGACATAATTCCTTTGAACCATCCCTCTTGTTGATTTCTAAACGGGTATGAGATATGGGTAATTATTTATCAAATGACGTGAGTTATGGAGCAAGTGACTGATTTATCATTTCAATATGAGTGACTGTCAAGATTGAGTGTTGGATACTCTACTATCATTCGACAATTGAACTGGCTCTTCATCAACAAAGCTACCTCCCTAGGTGCTACTACATGGTCCCTATCATGCTGGTGGACGAGTGTGATATGGCGGGCAGTGGTACCTCCCGTTGACAATTATAATCCTTCACGTATTAGTGACGGTTCACCTTGACCATCTGCAAATCGGGTCAAGTTTTTCTAACCCTTCCCCTTTTGATTACAAGTGTTGGTCATGTTTTAAGTGTGGGGATGAATGTGTATGAGTCATGGTCTAGTGGTAGGTCCTTGTTGATTAGTCTATCTGATCTGTTAAGTTCTTAAGTATGGGGATGCGTCCCTGTACATTTGTTTTGCATATCTTCGTGGAAACATCCCTATCCAATCATTCAAACATACCATGTCCTGGTTTTATCCTGATGGGGTCCCTTCCCCACCCACTTGTCTTATTTTTACCTCGTGTTCCTTGACCGTTTGGCCTTATCCTTTGTTTATTACCTCTTTCATGTGAACGCATCCTACGTTTTCCAAAATTAAAATCTGACCTTATAGGCATGTTTGTCCCTTTGAATTGGTCACTTTTTCTTTTTACAGTCCCCTATTCCGAGCCCCGAGTCATGAGTTATTAATTTTTTATGAATTTTCTTTAAATTTGATATTTTTCCATGCGAATGTACATTTTTCACTTTGCAATAGCAATATGATATGACAACCCTAACCTAAAACTTTCCATGTACCATTTTCCTTTTTACTACTCATCCTTCTAAAGCACTGTTGTCCATTATTAATATTTTCGTATTTTCGGGCGTGTATGATTTTGGCTCTTTTTCCATGTGAACCTTCCCTATACACCTCGGAATTCAATTCTAATTAGATAGCCTTGTCTGGCTTGCTCCCTACACCATTTTTTTTTTCCCTCCATCATGTTCAACCCACTGATTTTATGCTATTAATTTTTTTGTGCGTTTTCGTTCTTATTTTTCCTATTTTTTCCATGTGATCGCCCCTTAACGCCATCGAAATTGCCTTTTGACCTGACAACCCTATCTCACAAATTTCCTTGACATTTTTTCTTTTTGTTGCACTCTATTTTGATGGATGGATTTTCTCGTATTAATTTTCAACTTCGTTTTCATATGTATTTTTACCATTTTTTCCATTCGAACGTGCCCTCCTGCCCTCAGTACCTTCCCCATCTTATCTGTGACTTCCTTATAGACATTTTTTGTTTTCATTCTTCTTTGTTTCAATCATCGGATTTTTTTGTATTAATTTTTATTCCCATTTTTTAGTGTGCTTTTTCTCTTTTTCCCATGCGAACAGGTCTTATCCATGTCGAAATTGTGTTCTGATGTAATAGGCCTATCCGACATATCAGTTTGGCTATTTTTCCTTCTATCTGTCCTTTCTTTTGGCCGACAAATTTTTCAATATTAATTATTATGTGTGTTTGTCGGTCCGATTTTCTTCTTTTATCCATGTGAACACCCTTAATTGTCCCCGAACATCCTGTTTCATTCTTCCATCCTCTTCATCTCATCTTTCAACTTCTTTTTTTTTCTTCTATATGTTCATCCGGTGCTTGATTTAATTGTTATTAATTTTTGTCACTAATTTGTATTTTGACATTTCGTGTGTTTTTGTGCGAGCACTCGCATTTGTGATGTCGTTCGTTTCCCACGTGTACGCCTCGCCTACCGTGTCAACTCTGCCGTCACAAATTTTTTACCCCACCCCTGCTCGCATTCATGTGCGAGACGAGGGGGGATCCTCATTGTTTGTCACGAAAAACAAATGTATTAAACAAAATTTAAATTTAAATTGCAAAAAAAAAACATAAAATACAAAAAAAACCAATTCCCACCCCCCAACCAACACCCCCCTCTCCCCTTCTCTCTCTCCTCTTTCTTCTTCTTTTCTCTCTCTCTTTCTTTCCCCTCTTTCTCTCTCCCCGCACCCTTGCGTAACTGCCCCCTTCCCCCCTCCATCTCCTCCTGCTTATCTCCCTCCCCTCCTCTTCTCCTCCTCCTCCTCCTCCCGCCTCCCCCCTCCTTTTCTTCTCCTTCATCTTCCCCATCTCCTCCTCCTTACGTCTCCCCCTCTTCTTCCTCACCTCTCCTTCCTACCTCCTCCCTGTTGAGATATCGAGCTCCACTCGTGATACGCCAGGGTGACCGTTGTGTATTTATGTCACCGACTTGTCAGTTTTTGCAGACGCGGTTGGTACACCGCCCATGAATAATAGCTACATGACAGCTATCCTTATCTACTCTAGTTCGTGGCTCAGTTAGTATGCCACCTTAGTTAGTTGAGTTTGGTTTGGGACCCATATATAGGGTTCTTCTATTTCTTTGTACTAGAGTTCTTTTGGCTTCCACAACTAAGAAGAGGAAAACTGTTTTCAGCCTCCACCCTTGTGTGTATTCCCCCATTGTGCAAGCAAGAAAGCTTCAAGTGAGACTCCTTCCTTCTCTCCCACAATCTTGACATGGTATCAGAGCCTTGTTCGTGGTAAGGAGCTTAAGAAAGCAAGCCAAGCTCGTGGTGTTCCGGTAAGAGGAGCAGTGTTGCTTTCATTTTCTGTTTTGGGAGCAGATCTCTGCAGGTAACACAGCCGGAAATTGCAAGAGACATTGTCTCAGGTTGAGACGCCCTTCGCGGTGAAGCAAGAGGGCAGTATATGCTGTGGAAAGAGGGCTTTAGCCCTCATGGCGACCTTGTTTTTTTATTTGAGGCCATTTCGGGGCTTGTTTTGGAGGCGGAAATTTTCTGCACGCACTCAGGAAAAGGCCCAGTTTTATGCTGTGCAGCCACTGTTCTACAGGTCAGTGAAAAGTTACTGTAGAAATTGCATCGTATGCTTGTGCCCAAAGACATTGGGAGTTACAGAATCATCCCTGTTGCCTGTTGATGCAAAATCGTCACTAGGAAGTGACTGTGTGGTCAAATACCACTTTCGCTAGTTTTGCAGATTTTCCCTTGTGAGGGTGAAACTGTGTTTTTTGCAGTGACAGAATTTTTTGCAGTGTTCTGTAATGGCGTCTGATTCTCTTTCACAGATTGTCACTGAAAAGCTTGACAAGAACAACTTCCAAGCATGGAAGTTTAGAATGATGAACTTCCTCATGGGAAAAGGATATTGGGAATTTGTTGTAGGAAATGAAGAAGAACCAGTTCTTCCTGATGTTCCCAATCAACAGCAAATGCAGGCATTTAAAGCATGGCATGAGAGAGCCAAGAAAGTTATGTACTGGTTGTCTATCAGCATTTCAAACTCTATGATTGTGCATATTCAAGATGCAAGTACGCCAAAGGAGGCATGGGATACTTTGTCAAAAATGTATAGCACAAATACGCAAGCCAGGAAAATGCAGCTCAAGCAAGAGTTGCATAATGTGCAAAGAGAAAATATGAGCATCAATGACTACCACATGAAGGTAAAGAAGATTGCAGATGCACTTGCTTCCATTGGGTCACCAGTGGAAGATGATGACTTAGTTTCTGTGACCCTGAATGGTCTAGGAAAGGATTATGCACAGTTCCGAACATCCATTTTTGTCCGTGAAAGATTTCCTGATTTTGAGGAGTTGATTGCTCTTCTAATTTCTGAGGAGCAAAGAAATGGTGGTGCATCTTCTTCAGGAGGAACTTCAAAAGAAGCTGTCTTCTACTCAAATGCCGGAAGAGGTAGAGGCAGAGGTAGAGGAGGCCGATTTGGAGGCCGTGGTAGAAATCAGAATATGCAGCAAACTCAAGAAAACCAGTCCTATGGAGGAGGACGTGGTAACTCTAGAGGCAGGGGGAGCCAAAGAGGTCATGGTGGATGGCAAAGAGGCCAAAATGCAAACAGTAATGTTGAATGCTACTACTGTGGTAAAATGGGTCATATGGCTAAAGACTGCTATAAAAAGCAAAATGACATCATGAATGGGAAACTGCAACAAGGTAATTATGCATCTTCTAGTAGACAGGGTGATGACAGAAATGAGCATTTGTTTATGGTGCAGCACATGAACAATTCTGTGACAAGTATAGAAGAAAGCAATGATGTATGGTATGTTGACTCAGGTGCATCAAACCACATGACAGGTCATGCAGAATGGATGGAGGATGCAAGGAAAATGAAAAAACCAAGACTTGTGGAGACTGGTGATGATACTGCACATCCTATTGTGCAGATTGGAAAATTTCCTTTGTCTATGCAGGATGGGAAAAAGAAATACATGTCTGATGTATTTCATGTCCCGAATATCACCAAGAATCTGGTTTCTGTTGGTCAAATGGTTGAGCAGGGCTTGCAGGTCAAATTTAATCCTCATGGATGCTTTGTTGAGGATATGAAAAATAAAGGTCGCTTGATAGCAAAAGGAAAGAAGAAGGGCAGAATGTTTACATTGGATGCAAACATGCCTGAATTGAGTGCAGCAATGTTTGCACATGGGACCGGTGTAGTTGCAGATATTGATATCTGGCATAAACGCATTGGTCATGTTAATGTACATTGACTTAAATCAATGCAGGCCCAAAATATTATTACAAGATTGCTCAAATTCAAGGTTGCAGAAATGCATAAGGTTTGTGAAGCCTGTCAGTTTGGAAAACAGGCAAGGAAACCATTTCCTAGACATGTTCAAGAGAGTAAGAAGCCATTGGAATTAATCCACTCTGATGTGTGGACTACTAAAGCTGCATCTCTTGGAGGCTGTCATTATTTTGTCAGTTTTATTGATGACTATAGCAGAAAAGTTTGGGTGTATTTTATGAAAAAGAAAAGTGAAGTGTTTGGGCATTTCAAAACCCTTAAAGCTATGGTTGAAAAAGAAACATGCCTGCAAATAAAATGCCTAAGGTCAGATGGAGGGGGAGAGTACCTCTCAAATGAGTTTGCAAGGTTCCTGTAGGAGCATAGCATAAAGCAGCAATATTCATGCAGTCATACCCCACAACAAAATGGAATTGCAGAAAGGAAAAACAGGCATATTGGAGAGGTATCTCGTGCCATGCTCAATGAAAAAGACTTGCCAGATTTTTATTGGGCTGAAGCAGTTGCTACAGCAGTCTACATAATGAACAGGACTCCCACTGCAGCAATACATGGAATGACTCCAGAGGAGAGGTATACTGGTAGGAAACCAGATATTTCTCATTTGAAAATTTTTGGTTGCATTGCCTATGTACATATGCCAGATGAGTTGAGATCCAAGTTGGATCCAAAAGCTGAGAAGTGCATCTTTATTGGTTACTCTCTGCAGCAAAAAGGGTATAGATGCTATAACCCTTCTACTCATAAGTTTACAGTGAGCAGAGATGTTGTTTTTGATGAGATGAGGAGCTGGTATAAACCAGTAAATGTGATTGATGATGTAGATGCACAAAATGGTAATGCTGCACAGAATTCACAGCAGCAGTCACAAAATATTAGTGGACCTGGAGCGTCCTCTAGCAATGGTTCACATTCTTTGCCATGGACAGGCAGATTGAGATCAGGAGAATCTTCTCAAAGCAATGTAGATAGTGGTATGCAGGTATCGCGAAAAGGAAAAGAGAAGGTTGATTAGCCCATGTTTGATGTGAATGCAGGTCACTCTTATGTGGATGGTGAATCCAGTGGCTCAGAACAGAGCATTGATGATGAGTTGGGTATTCCTTTTATTGTTACACCTAGAGTAAGGAAGACCAAGGATGTTTTGAGAGCACCTGGGAGTGAACCTACTTTGCGCAGGTCTACGAGAGCTAGGTATCCTGTGGATAGGCTGAAATATGATGGATTTACAACCATTCACTATGCATATATGGTCAAAGTGATACAGAAACCAGAACCCACTTCTTTTGAGCAAGCCATGGGAAAAGAAAAATGGGAGAAAGCCATGGATGAAGAAATGGATGCCTTGGAAGCAAATGCTACATGGAAATTGGTACCTTTGCCTAAAGGTAAAAATGCAATTGGCTGTAAGTGGGTTTATAAGGTGAAGCACAATGCAAATGGTTCTGTGAATAGATACAAGGCAAGATTAGTAGTCAAGGGGTATGTACAAACATATGGCATTGACTATGAAGAAACATTCAGTCCGGTTGCAAGGATAGCAACCGTAAGAGCAGTCATTGCTATGGCTACATCAAAGGGATGGTCTTTACATCAGATGGATGTAAAGAATGCCTTCTTGCATGGTGATTTGCAAGAAGATGTCTATATGGAGCAGCCACCAGGTTATGTGCATGCTGTTCATCCTGAGTTTGTTTGCAGGTTGAAGAAAGCCTTGTATGGCTTAAAGCAAGCACCTAGAGCATGGTCTGACAAGATAGGACAATATCTTGTCACTATTGGCTTTCAGATTTCCAAGGCAGATTTCTCACTTTATGTGAGAAAAACAGAGAAAGGTATTATGCTACTTGTCATTTATGTTGATGATTTGATTATGACAGGTGACAGTGATGAAGATATCCTTCATGTGAAAATGCTATTGAAGCAAAAGTTTGAGATGAAGGATTTGGGAGAGCTGCGTTATTTCTTGGGCATTGAGGTGATTAGATCACCAAGTGGGATACAGCTCTTGCAGAGGCAGTATGGATTGGACATGCTGTCCAAATATGGGATGACAGGCTGTAAGCCTATTTCAGTTCCTTTGGAGCAGAATGTGAAGCTGAGCACAGATGCAGGTGAGCTTCTAGAAGACCCTACTATGTACAGACGCATAGTAGGAAGTTTGATTTATATGACTATTACCAGGCCAGATTTGAGCTATGATGTTGGATTGGTAAGTCAGTTTATGCAGGCTCCAAGGAAACCACATTTGGATGTGGCTAGACTCATACTCAGGTATGTGAAGTCCACATTGCAGTATGGACTATTTTATGAGACTGGGGTTCAGATACAGTTGCATGGATACACTGATGCTGATTGGGCTGGTAGTATTTCTGATAGACGATCTACCAGTGGATATGTGTTCTCTTTTGGGAGTGCTGCAGTCACTTGGAGCAACAAGAAACAGCCTACAGTTGCCTTGTCGAGCACAGAGGCTGAGTACAGGGGTGCAACAATGGCTGCATGTGAGGTAGCTTGGTTGCATAAGCTACTTTATGATATGCATCAGTCTACAAATGGGCCAGTTGTCATTTATTGTGACAACATGAGTAGTATACACTTGGCAAATAACCCAGTCTATCATGCTAGAACAAAGCACATTGAGGTGCATCATCACTATGTGCGGGAGAGGGTTTTACTAGGTCTTATTAATCTAGTTTATGTCAGCACAGAGGATCAGGTAGCTGACATATTCACGAAGGCATTGGGCGCAGAGAAGCTGCGCAAGTTCAGAGACTTGCTTGGTGTGCAAGAATTGGGATTGAGCTCGAGGGGGAGTGTTGAGATATCGAGCTCCACTAGTGATACGCCAGGGTGACCGTTGTGTATTTATGTCACCGACTTGTCACTTGCAGACGCGGTTGGTACACCGCCCATGAATAATAGCTATATGACAGCTATCCTTATCTACTCTAGTTCGTGGCTCAGTTAGTATGCCACCTTAGTTAGTTGAGTTTGGTTTGAGACCCATATATAGGGTTCTTCTATTTCTTTGTACTAGAGTTCTTTTGGCTTCCACAACTAAGAAGAGGAAACCTGTTTTCAGCCTCCACCCTTGTGTGTATTCCCCCATTGTGCAAGCAAGAAAGCTTCAAGTGAGACTCCTTCCTTCTCTCCCACAATCTTGACACTCCCTTCTCTCCTTCCACGATGCCATGTTTAGGCGCCGCTCGCCACGCTCCCAGAGCCCCTCGAGGATTGTGCCGCTCCACCATGGAGTCGTGCCACACAGCAAAAGCCATTCCTGCCTATACAACGATGTCGTGGAAGTCGCCTTGCTCACCAAAGTCACCCCGCCGCCCATCGCTGGAGTCCACCACTCGCCAAACAGAAGGTCCAGCTTGCACCTCATCCACCACTCGCCTCCTATCCTCCATGCACCTGCTCTCCTCCATTCCCTCCCCTCCCACGTGGCAGCCTACCCACATGCACTACCACCTACCCATGTGCCCTACCCACGTATCTTACCCCTTGCCCATGTTTTTTTTTCAAAACAAACATCAATGCTAAAAACTAAACTAAATAAAAAATTAAACAAATAAAAAAACTAAACTAAAAACTTTTTTAAAAAAACACATGGAACGTCAATACCCATTGAACAATTAAACAACAATTACCCACTCCGTTTCTTTTACCCTTTCCCGTTTCCTTTCCTCTTTTTGCGTGTGACCACCCACTATTCTATTGTCTTGTGTGTCATGCCCCTAATGTGTTGTTCACGTGCAGGGTTTTTAACCTCGTGAGCACATATTTGATCGCGATCGTTCATGCTTGAGGACATGCGTGTGATTTTTCGACACGATAGAGAGCTTGCAACTCTTCATACACAGTCATGTAGTCTGTGACCAGGTACCATATTTCTCACATATTTTTTAAATTTGAAAAATCATAAAAATATTTAAAAATATCAAAAATCATTAAAAATCCAAACAATTTGAAAATTTTACCAAAAGAATGCTTTTTTTTTTGAAATTTTGACAAATCTTTTATCAATTGAAATGGCTAACTAAAAATAAAAAATATAAAAAATTCAAAAAATTAAAGTTTCATACAAATTCAGTAAAATATTGTTAAAATCATACAAACTTCAGAAAAAATATGCCAAAATTCCCAAAAATCCTTTCACAATTATGGATCACAAAAATAAGCTAAAATTTCCAACAACAATTGAAAAATATTTATTTAAAAGAGCTTAAGTTACTAAATGAATAAATTCTTGATATTTTTTTTTCAAATTCATAAAATAGCCGAGTAAATTTTTAAAAATATCAAAACATAAAATGGATCCCATGTTTAATTCTTAGCCTTTTTTTTGAAAAAATCCAAATAATAATAATACAAAACTATACCAAAATATCATTTAATTTATTTTTAAAAAACATAACAAAGATAAATATTTTTGGATTCCATTGTGGTTGTATCACATCGCTTATTGATTGCATATTCTGAATTCATTTGTATACACACCCTCTTCTAGGTATTACGTTCCTTTCCTCTCTTTTTTTTTTCATTTTGCACCAAACATCACAATTAATTATTAAAAAAACACGAACTAGTTTATCATATTTTCCACATGCATTTGTGCACTAAACATACATTTTAATTAATTAAAAAGAACCAATCATTCACATAGCACACGCTTTGTGCGCCAAACACACATTCTTAATTTATAATAAAATAAACCCGCCATCACAAATGCACGCACTAAAACAAAAGTGCTATACACACATTAATTTGTAAAAAGGAACTTGCATTTAGAGACCAAAGTCGAGACATAGTATGAGAACGTTAAAACCACCATACAACCTTATAAGTTTTTAATAGATAAAATAAACATTGTATTCTTATTAAGGTTTATCACCTAATAAAAATTCACCCTTTGATAATTAATTTGTAAAAGAAACGTACAATTAAATCCCCCTTTCCCTTCACATTGCACGTTTCCTTTTTCAAAGAAGCGTTATGTGGGGTGGGTGATGTGGTTGCAGCCAGTTGAAGTCCCTATCAGTCGTCTTCGTCAATTGAGGTTTAGTCAACATTTGATTTTGGTTTAATGGTATTTTTTACTAGTTATTTGATTGGAGTTAGGGATACGATGTGTATTCTTTTTCTTTTATGCCTAATACGGGGATATTGGGTATTTGTTTGTATACATTGCATGAAACTTTCGGTCGCATAAGTGCAAAGATCATGCCGAAATTTTTCTAGGATGTAGATTGCTTAGGGTGGTTGGTTAGTTGGCCAAGTCCGTGAGTGTTTTTTATGGTCAATATCTTATCTCATATTATTTTGGTTATTTTGCATACATTCTTTGTGGTTGTCTGTGTGTGTGTGTGTGTGTGTGTGTGTGTGTGTGTGTGTGTGTGTGTGTGTGTGTGTGTGTGTGTGTGTGTGTGTGTGAACCATTTGAATGGCGCCTCATACTCCTCCCCGTGATCCAATATCTTCCCTTGGTGTCTCATGACTATTCATTGTTGCTGGATTTGGACCTTATTATTAAGGCAGGATTATCCAAATTTGTGACACTTTCATTGCCGCTTATTCCAAAGGATTTAGATGTATGTGATCAGTTTTTAGCCACTTACAATAAGAGGTCTGGTCCTGTTAGGGGAACAGTTATCCACATGATGCATAAGAGCCTAGGCAAAGCTTTGGGCAAAGCTCTGTCTCCTTACCATATCGAGGGGAACCATTTCCTACTCCTTGATAATTGTTCTCCAATGAGGATATTCTGAAATTGTTGCACAAGTAGACCACCCAGGATATTTTGGATCCTAAGAGGGTTATTACTACTTTAGGAAATCAATATATCCATGATCTCCAATCCTATCTAGAAGCAATTATGCCAATTCCTTTAGGATAAGTTTATGCCTCTGCCAAAACCCCCTCTAACTACCTTTCAAAGGAGTTATTCATAGCTTCCCGAATGGTGTTAAAAGGAATTACCATTGCTTGGAGTTCATATCTCCTTGCAAAGATGGATCAGCATTTTATCAAAGCACCGAGGGGTAATGTGACTAATTTCACGTTTGGTTCTTATCTTTCTATTTTCTTGGCATATGTTGCCCCTGAAAAGGAAGTTCCTACATTATTAGTTGATCCTCTAGAGGTTCCTCATCCTATTGAAGATATTGATGTTATCATTGAGGATCTTGATCCCCTCCCTCTTGTGGTCATTCAGAGGAACGAACTTAAACAAATGGCTGAATCAATCCTAGCTCTTCCCTTAGTCTCAATTCCTATTTAGTCTAGCAGTCAGCTGGCTGCTTTCCTCACAATGCCCAATCTTTTGAGAGTACATAGAGATGGCACTTTGGAAATTTCCATTCCTTTGTATGATGCCTAATGGTAGGAGATGCAATTCCTTTCTTGTGCAAAGATATCCAAAGTTCTATTAAATTCTCGGTTTACTACTTGTATCCAACAACGTTAT
Organism: Lygodium microphyllum; assembly: GCF_053477565.2. Taxonomy (NCBI): domain Eukaryota; kingdom Viridiplantae; phylum Streptophyta; class Polypodiopsida; order Schizaeales; family Lygodiaceae; genus Lygodium; species Lygodium microphyllum. Next base: position 123,383,979 of record NC_141163.1, read on the forward strand.
TCTTCTTGTTATAAAGAAGTTCACCAGTCCAAGGAGGAGTTGATATAAAGCGAATAATGAGCTAGCTTATGCTCAAGAAAGATTTTTTGACCTGTGTACACAGATAGAGCAGCAGACTAAGATCATTGATGCCCAAAAATAGGAGATTTCTAAGTTGCAAACTCAGTTGGTTGAAACTATTTGAATCCCAAGTGGTTACTGTGACTAAGGAGAGGGATAGGTTGCTGTAGGAGTCTCAAGACCTCAAAGCTTTGATAGCTGTCCAAACATAAGAGCTTACATCAGCTAATACCATCCTAGAATATAGTAATACTCAGATTCAATAGATTAAGGAACAATTGGCTCAATTTCATTCTACTTTACAAAGTCCTTCTATGCAACCAATTCCTTCCTTATCCCCTGCGTCTAAAGAATTATCATAAGTAGACATTGTCGTGTAAAGGCTATGCTTGGCATCCTCCTTTGGAGGAGGATGTTCCAGATCCTCGCCATCAACAGAGTGCCTTTCTCAAGTCAGATATTCAGCCATTAAGATCCCAATGTTTGAACCATATTGATAACAATCCCTTATTCACTGAGGATTTCTTTTCAACTTTTGATTTCCGATGTTCCATCTGTCCATATGATCCTCATGATATCCTATCTTATTCCTTCATTTCTTATTGATTACCCTTGTATATTTCCATCCTCCGATCTAATCCAGATAGTATCCCTCTCTTATCTTTTACCCATGTCGTTTCCCCTCAAATTCCAATTTTTACTACATGTCCATTTATTGCTGATCCTATATCCTTGCCTACTCCTATTGTCCCACCTATTCCTTCTATTTTTTCAATAGAATCTCTTTAGAAATTTTTGCTTTCTTTCCCTTCTTTCCCACCCACATTATCCCTTCAAATATCTTCATTCTATGATTTATCTTACCCAACTCTTCACTATTCTCCTATTATCCCTTTACCATCTTTATCTGACTATATTAATATTCCTCCATAATCAATTATGGATACTCCTAGATATAACAATGATATTCTGCGTCGATAGTAGTAGACATTGAATGATTCTTTGACAAGACCGGTGTTTAATTGGCCTATCATTCATGGTTCTTGGGACACTTCTGTGCAATGTTATGCTTCTTATCTTCAATTTGCTAGAGCACATGCTTATTCTGAGGATACTTTAGTATGCTTGGTGTCTCATTTTTGTTAGTATCTTACTTTTATGCATCAATAGTCTCACCTAAATACTAGAAAGTGTATTCCAAACTTGATGATTAATCCGAATGAGGATGTGATTGTTGCTCAAATGGATGTCCTGTATTATTAAGCTTTTCCTACTAGGTTTATATCTTGTTGGAAAGGATGTGTTGTTTACAGTTCCTCTTAAATGTGCCTCTACATTTTATGGATGAGAACAAGAGTATGGAACATCTCAAGCTGAGTATGAAGTTCAAGAAAAAATATATTCATCCTATATAGCATGTGGACACTCTCTTAGATGTATTGATCCTTTCAATGAAAATCTTTCTCTTTGCTCTTCATTTTTTGGGAGCGTGTGTCATTTAGACTACATTGTCTTGTGTCTTGTGAGTTTTGTAGATATTCTATGGTGTATATGTGGTGTTTTATCCTTCTTGCGTGGAGTTAAAGATGAAGATGAAATTGATTGAGAAGTTGGTTGATGGTGGTTCATAATTCTATTTGATGGATAGATGCTTATGGCGAAAACCAACCTCTTATATCCTTTAAAAGTTTGTCATGCTTTTCTATTTCTAAGCTATGATAATGGATAGGATGTTTTCCTTTCGTTGCATTCTTTATTAGATGCAAGTTATAAGTTGGGGTCGTGTTTGGATGGTGTTTCGTAAAGATAACGATGAAGATCAAGTTGAACTATATTTTGAACTTCTATTCTCTCTTTCTAAGGTCCCGATGAGGGCGCTCCCTAACTAAGTGTCAGGATATGTTAAGGGTCGAGATGACTTGATTTTTTGGCAAATTTTTGTTGTTTTTGAGGACTAAATGGTTGGTTTTTGATAAATTTTGTATGTTGATTAGTTAGTTTGGGAGTGTTTAAGAGTGTTTTGGATAAGGTTGAATAAGTTTAGGAAGCTCATGATGTTTTTCAGTAGAGATATGATGTTCTAATAGTGTTTGATTGGTCCTGATTGAGTTTATTGAGCTTTTGTTTTGCTATGTTTCCTTGTGTATGAGAGAATGGAATTATGATTGATGGAGTTTGAGAGTTTTTGGAAGCTTATTGAATGATTCTTAACGGTTTTGAATGGTTTTAGTTTAGCTAAATTCTTTCTGATGACTTTCTATTAACCCTCTATTGACCTTCTACAGAGCCTCTGTTTTTATTCTATTTTTGCTTTGTATGCCTCTATAAGTGTTCTATGGGATGAATGCGTAGCTTGGGGAAGTTTTCTAACCTTTGGAAGAGATGAATACAAGTTCAAAATAAATCAAAGAAGTGGAAGAAGTAAATGTTGAAGACTTAAGTGAAGACTGAAGTGGTAGTGACACTGTTGAGCTGCGAAAGGACGCTGTAGTGGCTCTAGTAACCTTTTATAGTAGAGATACCTCTTGGGAGAGCTATCCATTAACAAAGAGGGATTATGGATAATTATTATTGATTATTCCATTGTACCCTTGAGAGAGAGTGTGTGTGAGAAATAGCCAAATCTATGCAAAACAATGTATCTATGAGTGAGAGATTGTGAGAGAAAGCTATGAAATTGTTGAATAAGAATACTATGTGATGATTTTCATTCAAAGTGGTGTATTCTCTTGTGTTTTTGTGGTCTCTTAATGAATTCTATGAAAAATATGAAGAGCATAATCTATTTTGTTCAAGCTAAATCCATGGGAGAATAAGTTGCATGAAGATTGGTGTTTCTTTTCCTTCTTGTGGTCATATAAATATAAAGAATATGCTTCGTGATGATACAATATAGATTTTCTTGTAATAGATTCCCAATTTTCTTGGTGTTCCTCCTGGGGCTCCAGAAAACCTAAACCAACTAGAGGAAACAGAGGACTTAAATCCATGATATAGTGCATGAGCTTGCAAAGTGGATGTGAGCTTCCAACTACTACCAAAGACTTTATTCCTAGTCGATCTATCGACACAAAAAACACCCTATTCATGACCTTATCAATCAAGTCATTCAACTAGTTCTAGAGATAATAAGGATTGTAGCAATTATGATGGAAAATTCACTAGGAGCCTTGAGCGACATCAATAGTTTCCAGTATGCTACTAACTTTGATATCTTAAACATAACCATTGAGGCCATGGAGGAAAAATGTAAACAATAGGAGCAAGGGAAAACACCCTCAACCAATTGTTGGACATCAACAATGATACCATACAGTAGCTTGCAACCATGCAAATAGTGATGGATAGCGTTTGAAGGATGTTGTCAAATGTGAAAGTTGTAGGATCCTCACATGATTCATTATCGGATCTTGTGCAACGACACCATTTTGACCATATTACTATATTGCAAGTAGGTATACACATTGCTTAGACCCTCTTAGCTAGAATAGGGAACACATTGGGAATAAAGATCAAGAAAAAATTCCATTAGTAGCCAAGCAATTGGATAAATATTACATTGGACACAACCCTTACAACTTCATGGAATAGTTTGAGAAAATTGCGAAGCAAATAACCTTATGGGTGACTCTAAGCAGGTGTGAGCATTAGGATAGTGTCTTGAAGAAAAGGTGCAAACTTGCTTCACTGGGCTTAGTGCCACTGTTAGTCATCCTCATAGTGATACTCATATCCATTATGTTAAAGAACCAACAGAAGACAAGGAGTACACTAACCCCTTTGTTTGTTACAATGAAGAGGGTCATCCTATCCTCATGGATTATAGGCCTATGCCAAGCATGATGTTAGAATGAGGAAGAGTGTGAGGAATGATCTAGCCTCAAGAAACCATAGCTTGCTAGAACTACAGACAACAAGACATGTATCCTCATGCTATCCCCAAAGAAAAGGACAATCTAAGGAGAATAAAGTAGACCAATGGTACCTAGAGTGTGGAATCACCCATATATTAGAGCATCCCCAAGCATGAATACATCATTCTAGCATTGAATTCTCAATGAATAAACATCAACGAAGAATAAATATTCATATGATTTCTATCCCAAACAGTGAAAGCAAGTTTGTCCACAAATGATAGTCAATGGTTGATGATTGCTTTTCCAAAATGATGCTAAAGACGGAGCCAAAAGTGTCGGAAGATGTGCCCAATAGCTAAGTAGAGACCAGGAGAAGTGTTGGTGCAAAATGGCCGAAGAAAGTTGAGCAGGACAAGCCCCCTAGAAAGCAAGCTACTCTTTGGGGCCTTCTCCTTTTGGCTAGAGCAAGAGCTATTGGGTTTAAACAAGATAATAAAAGACTGGTTTGTGGGAACTTCCAATAGTCACAATATGTGACTTGCCTTCCCTTTATTATTCTATCATAGTGAAGAATAAGAAATAAAGATGGCAGTGATGATAGCCACCACTTTTGCAGGGTACAGGTGTACATGCACTAAGTACAAGGTAAATACAAGCGGCTAGGCATAGGCGGCCTTTAATCCCACAGAGAGAGAGAGAGAGAGAGAGAGAGAGAGAGAGAGAGAGAGAGAGAGAGAGAGAGAGAGAGAGAGAGAGAGAGAGAGAGAGAGAGAGAGAGAGAGAGAGAGAGAGAGAGAGAGAGAGAGAGAGAGAGAGTGTGTGTGTGTGTGTGTTCTTGCAATTGCAAGCCAAGGGACACACACACACATACACACACATGTATGTATGTATATGTGTGTGTGTGTGTGGGAGTGTGGGTGTGTATACACACATCTTGTACCTTACATATATATCATATATACATATATATTAATAAACGTATATATGATATATATAACATACGATATGTATGTGTGTGTGCGTGTGTATGTATTACATTTGTTAATATATAGAACTAACATGTTAAATTATATATCGCTCATATTATGTATTTTAAAATGTAATTATTAAAACTTAAACTTTTAAAATGTAATCTATTTAATAATATTAGTAAATACAAATAATAACATTTTTAATAATTAAAGTGGATGAGCAGTTTTGGTGTCATGGGCATGTGAGCAGTCGGGGTTGCTCGATGTGTGTAGGCAGGGTTGTGGGCACCACGTGGTTGCGACCACAACACTTGTAGGCATTGCATCAGACCTCCTCTTAATATAATAAGAGGATTTTAAAATTTGAGTGATCTTGTTGTACCCTTACAAATGAGAATTATGCTTGTTAAAAGTTGAGTTTGGGAGGTTCTATAAAAGACATTGGACTGACTTAGACCAAAAATCTAAAGGTGTTATACATGAGCCATATTCATTGATATATACAAGGAAGCATTACACTTGAAAGTTGTTTACACACCTTAAACAAAGTTCAAGGCCAATTTTTAGAAAATAGGATTATCTCTAAAGCCTAGATCAAACCAATAAGTGTGCACTTCAAAGAAATTAGGATTAATATCTCTAGTGCTATTGTGAGATTATAATCGATAAAGAAATAAGTACCTTTGCATTTTCGACAATTTAGCATTATCTCGAAAATCGTCATCAAACTACAACTAATATAATCCTAAGAAACAAGTAAGCATGCTATTCATTCAATCAACACTATTAGTCCACAGCCATGTAGAAGGTAGTTTTATTTCCAGGACTACTTAGCTCTTATGTGTGCTTCATTCTTGAGAGTAGCACAAATAACTAAGAAATGATAGTCTTAGGTTGCAAAACAAAAAAAGAAGAAGCATGATTTGATGGAAGACATTAGAGCAAGTAACAACAATGAGAATCTTAGGATAAACCAACCCATTTGTAACAACCATTAGATTGTATGCAAGAGGTTAGCTAGAGGCACACAAGGCTTGCATAACACACTTGTCATGGTAGGTGTGGGATCACAACAGCTGGACAACTCACTGCACTTGTCATGGTAAGTGTGGGATCACAACAGTAGGGTGCAAAAAGGCTTGACATAAGGCAGTGCTGTACGTGAAAAGGTACGAGGACAAAGTTAAATCGTCTTGTGGTAGAAAACGTTGCCGTAAAATACAGACACTATCAGGCTTTGTACGACATTGGAAGAGTAAGTGAAGCCAGTGCGATCTCGTGGCCCTTCTGTTATGGAAGGTCGAGGTATCCAGGGTGTGATACTAGACGCAGATCTTCTGTTTGATGGAGGAATTTCCCTAGAGCCCCGTATTAAAACTGTCTTGGATCGTCTCTTCTACTCAGACCTCCATCAGGTATTGCCAAAACAATCATGAAAGAAATTAAAATGCTTTTGTGGAGGCATGGCTCAATTTAAATGTGAATTAGATACAGTAACGCATTGAAAGCTCCTTATCATTGTCTACTATTCTGTCTTTGTTTTGACAGGGCATTTTAGTCAATTATGGTGGAGGGTCAAAGAAGGTGAGCTGGTTTGTTTTCGTTATAGTGAAAATTTTCAGTGAAAAGGCTTTCAACTAATTTGTTCCTAGTTTCATTTCATGCTACAAACTTCGTAACTGTGATTCTCTTATAAGCATTGAGAGATATATGCATAAGAACCTCTAGAATGTTATCTGGAATCTTAAGACTCACTTTGTGATTATATTTATGTAGATAATACATTTTAAAATGTCAATAGATCACCCGCATTGATAATAAGTCTAGGGTATATTTATGAGGTGACTCTATAAGGCTTTCTAGGCAAGGGCATGTAGGATATAAAGTACCCCATATGATGCATTCCTAATGGGCTAAAAATGTTCTTGACGCCTTTTCAATTTTAATAATAATTCCCTTTGATGGGCATTTAGTCTTGCAAAAGTTGATTTGTTGACTTGGTTATATGACATCTTCAAACTTGTCATGCACATATGCAAAAATATACTTACACATATGAATTACATTGATATGCATGTCATAGCTCATGTTAGAGTTTCCATGTTTTAAGACAGGGGCGTAGGTTGATGGGGTGCCATCAATTCTTGGGCTACAGATTGTGAAGGCATGGCCAAGAGGACTCTACTCTTACTAGTCACTTAAGAATTAGGCACTCTCGATGTGGATGGATAGAGGGCGTGAGCTTTTGCTGTCTACTATGATGCATATTAGAACAACAAATTGTTTCATTTTGATGCAAGATGGACAAGTGGTGACATTAGAGAGAACAATTTTGTAGGTATCTTTGAATACTTGCTTTAAATTGTGCACTATACTTTTTGAGGATGGATTCTTGACGATGGATAGTCTTCTTTGGTGCTACATAGCGATTGAGGCCTAGACTTGTGGGGTGTTGATGTATTGATGCTACAATGAAAGCAGTCAAGACCTTCTTTGGCTCACTTTGCTAGATGCTTTAGTAAGGGATTTGCATTGTATGTCGCAAGGCATTGGGTTTATTGTAGTACTTAGGAAAAACATAAAGAGGCCATAGAGAACAATTGGACATGATTGTAGTGTACTTTTGTGCGTTGAAGAGGTTTTGCAGACGATTTTTGATATGGATGATAGGTTGAAGCTATTGGATCATTGGAACATTCATAGTGCATTCTGTGTGAGTCTTCTTCGAGCTTTCCATGGAGATATGTTAGAGGAAATGCCTAATTAAATTGAACTAGAGGTGGAGGAACTTGATGAGATCTTGATTCTTTTATGGATATTTGCACATAAGCAAATAAAGGTAAGGGGTAAAGTTTCGCTTTGCTATCTTGCATAGTTTTGGAATTATGCATAGATGGATGTGAAGTGGATGAAGGATGGTGACTTACCAGATCTACCGCAGTTATTGCAGCCTTACCTAGAGACATTCCAACTAGAGCCAACCTCTGAAACAAGTCCAACAGAGTGTAGATTTGGAGCCAACCTCTGAAACAGGTCCACCAGAGTGTAGATTTGGAGAAATTTTTGGTGCTCAAGAGGGGGGTACCACTTCCGCTCCCTCACAAGCAAATCAGCTCTAATATCTAGAAGACTAGAAGTCATGGTGATGCTATATACGTATTAGAGGTATTGTTGGCTGGTAGTATACCTACTTCGGGACTTCTATGATGAGTGGTCTATTGGAAGTCCGTGCAACAATGGAAGAGTGTGAAATTGCTGTAATAGACTGTACAACACAAGAAAGAAGAAAGATTGCAAAGATAGAGAAAAACACTGCAAACAAAGAACTCAAAAAAATGCTCGGGAAATGAAATCCATATACCAAGTCACGAGACAGTTGAACACAACAGGGAGTCACTGGTTGAGTGGGCATTGGCATTGGCTTCCTCTCTCTAAAAGGACTTGCAACTAATAGAATATACTGGCAATGATATCTAGGGAGGAGGCAGTCCGACTATAAATAGCCAATAAATAGGATCATGTTGGTCAACATTTGAAGAGCCAAGAAATGTAGACGGCTAGTCAAAATGGCCAGTGGTGCATAAAACGATGCAAAATAACTGGTGCTTACTATCCTTAGTGAAAAAGAAATGCGCAGCCCACCAAAACACAACTAGACTCACTCATGGCTTGATTGATCTGCTAACACCCTGTCTTAGATCTTGGGTGATCTGGTACAGTACAATGATACAATGATAATGACTCATCATAGTACATACAATAATGACCATTAGAATGGATAGTGGACATCCAAGTAGTGGGTGATCAAGCTACCTCCAAGGTGTCTTGGAGAGAACTGGATGTTGATGTTGATCATTCCAGCTCCTAAAAGTGGAGATGAATCATAGTAGCTCTCTATGTTTGTCAAACAATGCATGCCAAGTAGCATACGTGATCATCCTGTTGGCAATGCCTTTGAGCATATGTGACCACGATTCCCTGCCTTTGGCCAGATTGCCAAAGTGTCCCCTCATGTGAGCCCAAACTAGGAGCCAATCCCACTCTCTATAAAAAAATAGCCCATCATAAACCTAGATGCCAACGCCTACTCTAGGATTTCAAAACTTGCCAGCAATGCATTGGGAAATCTCTCTCTGTGGATCCTTTACACTTGTGTACCTGTGTAGATGAGTCTTAACTGCCCCACCTCACCATCCTCCCACCCGCCCACTTTGACACTAGAGAGTTGCAAGGGATGATCGCATCATCATCACTAGAAAATAGCAGAAGCAGGGGCAATGATGCCCTTTCTCTTTGTAGTAGAAGATGACCCCTTCCAAGCCTAAGCCTTAGCTTTGGCCTTAAGTAGAGGATTTGAATTGGGGTTGGCATCATCGGAGGATGATGACAACTCATTGGACAAGTATGTATTCTACTTCTTCTGCTGCTGCTTCTTTCATGATGCCGCTAACTCCTTGCAATCTTGTCTAAGTGGCCTGTCTTTCCATAGTGAAAATACTTAGCCTTCGTTTTCTTCTTTTTGCCACTCCTCTCTGAAGCTGCAAATACCTCATCATGGCCACCATGTCGAGATGGAAGCCTCCCTTGTAACCTCAAGGATGACTCATGCTCAAGCTGTATAGAGGACATATGAATGAGCTCATTGGCATTGATGATTTTTGGGCTTGTAAAGCATTGGCAACTCCATCAAACTTTGGAGAGAGCTTATAGAGTACAGTCCCCACAAGATGAGCCTTTGGAAGGGTGGATTGCATGTTGTACAACTATGTAACACGAAGCAAGAAAGATTGGATAGTATCTTTAGCTTCGAACTTCATTTGTTGGAGCTAACCATAGAGGGTTGTAGTTTGCATGGTCGATGGAGCCTCACTGATGTTGCCTAGGCTGAAAAGTGGTCGCAATGGACATAGATGATCAGCAATAGTAGTTGGTAGACCTACAACAGGAGAAAACAATATTCTAGGGCCTAACATGGAGCTCTGATACCATGTCCGAAGTGGGTGCAATGGTGGAAGTGTGTGAAACTACTGTAATAGATTGCACAACATAGGAGAGAAGAAAGATTGCAAAAATAGAGAAGAACAATGCAAAGAAAGAACTTAGAAGAATGCTCGGGAAATGGGATCCATATACTAAGACATGAGAGAGTCGAACACAACAATGAGTCACCGGCTGAGTGGGCATGGACACTTGTTCCTTGTCTCCAATGGGATGTGTAGGTAACAGAATATGTTGGCGATCATATTTGAGGAGGGAGCTAGATATAATAGCCAACAAATAGGATCAGGTTGCCTAGCATTTGAAGAGCCAAGGAATGTAGATTGCCAGTGAAAATTGACTAGTCCCCCATAAAACATGGCAAAATAACTAGGGCCCAATGATCCCAAGTGAAAGAAATGCACAGCCTAATAAAACACAACCAAACTCTCACGTGGACTGACTATTCTGCTAACATGGTCATGATACTCTAGTTGTAACAACTCGTGGGTACTTAATGCAACTATGAGTACTATATTGGAAAGTTTTTATGAAAGAAAAATTTAGTTTTCTTTTTGGAATACGTGGGTATGGTTTATAGTGGCAATAAAACAATTGCGAAGGTTGTGTGGAATTCTTGGCCACATGTATTGCCAATGTATGGTTGCAGTGTTTCAGTTACACTTGGATGCAATTGAGGACGGTTGCTATTTTTCAAGAGGGAGTTATGTGATAGGGATGTGATTTATCTCTAGCTCTTTAGGTGGATCTAGGACATTGCATGAGACATGTTGGACATGGGCTGGTCTACAAGTGATGAAGGTCATGTGAATAAAAAGTGAATTAATTAATGTATACATCTATGCATACATTTAGATTCATTCAATTTAAATGAATCTTAATGAAATTTTTGTTTAATTTTGTTAGCTTGCCCTATTTTGTATGTCAGTCTGTCATCTCCTGGTTGTGAACTTTTGTCAGAGTTTGGCAGGAGACTGAGGAGCTCTGTCAGTCTAGGGTATTGCTATTTTAGTGTGCATTTCTTTTTTGGGTGGTAGTCTGCCCAATTAGGGCATTTTTTATGCAGTGGGCCCATTTCTGGAGGTTTGGGGCTATATATAGCAGCCCTCCCTAGTCATTCTCACTCACTTCTCTTTGCAAATTCAGCACACACTGCTCCCTCTCCTCTCCGACATTGGTGCTGCCATCTTTTCCAGCCTGATCTGGTGCCCTCACTGATGCTCCGGGCTGCGTGCAGGGACTGATCAGTCCACAGCTTTGTATCCAGCATTCATTTCAGTCAGTGCAGTCTTTCTTCCTTCGTTTTCTGCTCTGTGTGTGTGTGTGTGTGTGTGTTCGTATTCCTACTTCCGTTGCACACTCTCGCATGGTATCATCGCCTAACTGAGAGCACGGCGAAGAGTTTCCATTGCAGCTACGGACACCCACCAGCCAGCAGTCAGCCCTCTTTCCACCTGGTGCAGCCGAGGCAATGCAGCCCTAGGCTGAAATGCAGCCAACACAATCTGCGTTTTTCTGTTCTGGTGCTTCTGCAGGTGGAGGCGTCAGCTTTCAAGGTGGTTGCAGCCTGCGTTTTCAGCAAACGCAGCCCTTTGGGAATTCGCAACAGCATCTGACGAGGAGGCGACTTCTTCTGGAGGACAGGCAGCAGTTTTTCTGTCCAGGTGGCAGATTTTTCTCTCTCCTTGTGCAGGTGACAGCATTTTCAGTGGTCTCCTTTGACCAGGTGACCCATTCTGCTTGTCTTTTGTTGCAGTTTGCTTGGTGATTACAGATTTGAAGGATGTCTTACCAGTTTTCAGGCGTTGATGACTTGGAAGAGGAGCTTCTTTCTCGTCACTCCTTTGAATGGAGACGTAACTATTGGGAGTCTCGTGATTGGAGACGGGATGAGTCCCCTCGAACCCATCCTTCCTTTGTCCATGTATCTTAGAGGGTTCCATCTACTAAGAAGGCACCATCGGATGTTCGCATGCTTTCCCTAATTCCCTCTATCTAGGTACCAATTCCCAAGGAAGACAAGTTGGATGGTTCCAACTATTCCCTATGGTCGTGCAAGGTGGAGTGCATCCTCGACACTTTTGATCTATGGGTGCTTATTTCTTCGGCTATTCCTCGTCCCGAGGAGGACCTTGATGATGGGGTCTCCATGGACCATGCTGCCTTCTTATGGGATCGGCTCGACTCTCGAGCCCGTTTCTCTCTCTTTATGAGTCTACAAGATTTTGTTCTTGTACATGTTTGCAGGTCGCCAACCGTGGCGGAAGTGTGGGCGAAGCTTGTGTCTTTGTATCAGCACAAGACATTTTCCCACAAGATCTCCCTTGAGAATAAGTTGCGGCTGCTTAGTCGTGATGCTTCTCCTTGTATGAAGGAGCACATCATGAAGATGGAGGATATGAGGGGTGAGCTTGCCTCTCTTGGACAGAAGATCTCCTCTGAAGACATGGCTATGATTCTTTTGACTCGGTTGCCATCTCCTCAGTTTGATGTCTTCTACACTAGTCTTATCACATCAAGGACCCGCGAGAAACACTTATGGGAGGAGCTTTCACCGTTTGTCTTGAGCATGACGAGTGACTTAGAGAGGTGGGGGCCAACGGATCTGGCTCCACCAAGGCTTTTACTACAGGTACAAGTGGTGGGAAGAAGAAGATGCAGAAGGAGAAGGCCAAGGACAAGAAGGAAGAGAACCAGAAGGATTCGAAGGAGAAGAAGCCCAAGTGCCCACACTGTGGAAAGGGTACTCACCGCGAAGAGAAGTGTTGGCAGAAGTACCCCCATTTGAAGTCGAAGGAGAAGGATTCAAAGGATTCGAAGGCTATCCCCGCTAACATAGGGTCTGCCTTCGTACATTTGTTTGAGGTGGAGGATATGGCTCTAGCTTCTACCACTCAGGAGAAGCCTTGGCTTGTGGACAACGGAGCATCTTCTCACATGACTTTTCAGAAGGATTGGCTTCAGGATGTACGTTCTCGAGGGGGCACTGTCACCATTGGTGACAATTCTACTGTCCCTATTCGAGGCGTGGGGACTTTACCTTTGTTCTTAGACAGGTGGCCTTCTTCTATCAAAAGTCCTTTATGTACCCGATTTGGGTTTTGACCTCTTGTCTGTCCATGGTCTTACACAGCTCGGTACCCGCTTCATCTTCACCCAGGATGCAGTCACTGTGGGAGGATGCTTCTACAGGTGCTGCTCTTTGGATAGGTATACAGGAGGGTGGGCTCTACAAGCTCACAACCTTAGCTGTGAGGGCTTCCCACGAGCTTGGGTTGCTTTGGCATGCTTGTTATGGGCATCTAAATCTTGATGCAATTCCGTGGGCTTCTCGGAGGAAGATGGTGGAGGGACTTCCTGATTTCCCTCCTCTTCACACTTTATGCCCCAATTGCTTGAGGGGCAAGCAGCATAGGCAACCTCACCCACAGGTTGCTTCCAGGAAGGCTTCTTCTCCACTAGAGTTGGTTCATATCGATCTTTGTGGACCTATGGGCACGGCCTCCCTAGGGAAGGCCAAGTATCTGATGTTGATTGTTAACGACTTCAGTCGTTATGTGTGGCCATATTTTTTGGAGTACAAGAGGGATGCGTACTCTCGATTTTGCGAGTGGAAGGTGTTTGCCGAGAGGCAAACTACTTCCAAAGTTCGTGGTGTCTGAGTGGATCACGGTGGTGAGTTTACTTCTCACCTCTTCTCTCAGTTTCGCAGGGGTCACGGTATTCGGGTGGAGTATTCCCATCCGAATACACCATCTGAGAATGGTGTGGTGGAACGTGCGTATCGGACCATGGTGGAGATGGCCCGGAGCATCGGAGTCTTCCTTCTTCCCTTTGGGGTGAGGCAGTGGCTACTGCGGTTCATATCCACAACCGTTCTCCGACTTCGGCCTCACAAGACATGACTCCCTCTGAGGCTTTCTTTGGGAGGAAGCCTTTTGTGTGTCGCTTTTGCATCTTCGGATGTGATGCCTATGTCCATGTGGACAAGAAGAAGAGGTAGACAAAGTTCGACTCGAAGTCACAGAGGCTTATCTTCGTGGGCTATAGCACGACCATGAAGGGCTATTGGCTCAACGACCCCACGACACAGAAGATTGAGGTGAGGAGGGATGTGATCTTCGATGAGGCTGTGGCCTCTGAGGATCCTAATGATGGTTCTCTTACAGGTGATACTTCGTCATCGACTGACCCTCCCCCATCTTCTATCCCTCTTCTTCCTTCCAAGTTGCCTCTTAGCACTCCTTTGTCCTTGGCTCCTCTCCCTCCTCCCCCTCCTCCTCCTTCTGTACCCTCTATCGTGGCTTCCCTTCCACCTTTGACGGACGTGACTTCCTTGTTGAGTTCTACTACCTCTTCAACCTCCCTTCCGGAGTCTTCTAGGGATACTCAACTGTTAGAGGGGGAGTCTTCTTCTGATGAGGAGGATCTACCTTCCACTGGTGAGGGGGAGTCCCTTCACAGATAGGTGCTTTGGATCATGTATGGAGAGGGGGTCACTTTTTCTGGATGGAGTGATTCTGATTGGGTTGGTGACGTGACTTCGAGACAATCCACTACAGGTTATGCATTTTCCCTTGGATCAGGCGCTGTCTCTTGGAGCAACCAGAAGCAGCCTACTGTGGCTCTTTCTTCTACAGAGGCCGAGTATCGGGCCTTATGTTTGACCACTATGGAGGCAATTTGGCTCTGTCATATGTTGGCGGACATTGGTTTTCCACAGCCAGGACCTACAGAGCTACGCGTGGACAACCAAAGTGCCCTTGCCTTGGCTAAGAACCTGGTGTTTCATGCTCGCACGAAGCACATTGAGGTTCAGCACCACTATGTTCGAGAGCGGATCATGGATTAGGAGCTGGCGATGGTCTACTGTCCCACGGTGGACAATGTGGCTGATCTCTTCACGAAGCCTGTCTCAGGCTTCTTTGCTTCATCACATGTGATTGTTAGGTCTTCAGTCTCTCCCAAGATCTAAGAGGGGGTGTTAGCCTGCCCTATTTTGTATGTTAGTCTGTCATCTCTTGGTTGTGAGCTCCTGTCAGAGTTTGGCAAGAGACAGAGGAGCTCTGTCAGTCTAGGGTATTGCTATTTTAGTGTGCATTTCTTTTTTGGGTGGCAGTCTGCCCAAATAGGGCATTTTTTATGCAGTCGGCCCATTTCTTGGGCAGTCGGCCAAGTTTAGAGCTGCCGCCAGCAGGTCGGTCAGATCTGGAGTTTTGGGGCTATATATAGCAGCCCCCCCCTAATCATTCTCACTCACTTCTCTTTGCAGATTCAGCACACACTGCTCCCTCTCCTCTCCGACATTGTTGCTGCCATCTTTTCCATCCTGATCTGGTGCCCTCACCGATGCTTCAGGTTGCGTGCAGGGACTGATGAGTCCACAGCTTTGTATCCAGCATTCATTTCAGTCAGTGCAGTCTTTCTTCCTTCATTTTCTGCTCTCTGTGTGTGTGTGTGTGTGTGTGTGTGTGTGTGTGTTCGTATTCCTACTTCCGTTGTGCACTCTCACAAATTCATCATATTTGGATGTGGATATAAGTTTTGGGCTGGGACACTTAAATTTAACAAATTAACCGCTGAATAATTAAGTTTTGATTTAAATATACAGTTTAATTCAAAGCTGAAAAAATGAAGAGTAGGAGAAATAGATGAAAGGTGGAAGAATACAGCTCTTTTCATACACGAGGGCTCTATGCGGGTGGATCTTGACTACCATCAGTACTTCCATTGCCTACTATTGCTGGCCATGCCAGCCTACTACCTAGGTGCTGGTCGTGCTGTCCAAAGTGGTGGTGAAGCTAATATAAGTGCAGATGGGGATGTTTTCCAGCTTGGTGATGCTGTTTTAGGGCAAGCAATGGCAGTTGCAGGTACGTGATGACTGATCTTGTGTAGGCGATGCTGTCCAATACTAAACGATGCACTTTTAGTGCTGCTTGAATGGTTTTGGAGCCAATCCAGGCTTTCTTGCAGGATTTTGTGCTTTTTTGTTGGGAGTGGTGGCAGCCGAGAGAGATCTATTGCAAGAGATTTTGTCTCAGAGGATTTTCTGGCAAGATGTAGTTTTGGGGGATCGGTCTTCTTGTGCATTTGAGGATCCACAACTGTTCTCAGATTTGGTGTTCTTGATCTCGGCTAGTGAGAGTAGTCATAGGTAGTTGTGTTTTGGCTTTGAGTAATGATAAATAAATACGGCAAGGGGCACATGGCTTTGGGGCCAATCTTTCTTTACGTCTAGGTGTAAGAGCATTCTAGCTCCATTGTTTGATTTGCTTTTTAATTGCTGAACTTCCATATTTAAGATTGAGTGTTGTGCAAGTAAAAAACAATAATGCAAAAACTCTCAATGCAAAACACAAAAACACAAACACAAATAGAGAAGAAAGAGAACTTTGAAGTGAATGAATCAATGCTGTAAATGATGGAAAGAGTGTACAAGATGCTCAAAGGTAGGGCAATTATAAACACCCCGAACAATGTAGTTGTGAGATGGAAGGATCGAGGTGCAGCCAGGATTCAGTAGACAGTGTGAGAGTGAGAGACAGAGTTGAAGCACGACACCCAAGAGAATAGATTGCATGAGTGTAACCAGAAAGTACAAAGTACAACCCTTAAACCTTAGGGTTGTAGGGGGTGTTCACACTTGACACACACTAAGTGCCCAAATGTGTGTAACATAAGCACATAAGTACATACGACAATAAGACCATAAGTCTGGGGGAAAAAACCTTTCCTATTGAGAGTAAAAAGTGCCCCAGTGTCCTACTGATCACCGACACTCCCATATGAGCGTAGGCATAAGTAAGGCGTGAGTCAAATATCCAATAGTAGTATGCTCAACAATTATAATATTCGCTTGTTTTTCAAGACTTAATATTTCAAGAAATGGAGTAAACAAATACTTAAAGCTAAATATGACAATTTGTAGCCATAGAAATGTAAATGTAATGGAGACAAAATTGAGGGTTGAAGATGGTCAACCTTCTTGAAGGAAGCTATTTTTGCTTTGCCTAAGTCCTTTAGGGAAGAGCTTAGTCATAGTCAACTAGAGAGTGAGGAGAAGTGGTTCTCACTCTCACAAGATCATGAAAAGACGTACATGTACATATGCATCACTTATTATGCAATAAGAGTAACCGATTTCTTTTATGACATGAGAATAGAAAGATGGGAAATTAACCTTTCTCCATTCACGAGCATCAATACATCGATGTGGCTTGCTTCTTGTTCTTGAAATGGAAAAGAGCTTGAGAAAGAGCGGACCCGTGCTTATGGAGGGCCGTGGCAACCTAGTACACACAAGCTATCTTAGCATATCCAAGCTATAGGGCTTGGGAACAGTTTTGAGGTTAGATTTGCTGCATCTATTATACGGGCATGGAGATCAGTATCTATAGGACTTTGTCAGATTGACCTAGTGAGTGTTGAAGAGAAGTTGAGGCAGCCACTTCTTTTTAATCAGCTACTCAAGACAGAGAGAGACACACCATTAGGGAGAGGACCCTTCTATCTTGGGGGAGATTAGCATCAGGGTGGTGGTACACCTTGAATGGAGAAATGACACAGTGATAGATTGGACATCGATAGGGCTCTTTACTAGAGGAGAGATCCTTCTTGCACTGGTAGCTACTAGTGGA
The DNA here is from genome assembly GCF_053477565.2 of Lygodium microphyllum. Lineage (NCBI taxonomy): Eukaryota > Viridiplantae > Streptophyta > Polypodiopsida > Schizaeales > Lygodiaceae > Lygodium > Lygodium microphyllum. Next base: position 123,401,505 of record NC_141163.1, read on the forward strand.
GATAGTTTGTTTACTTTTTTCAGTAGAGAGATGGATGGTAGACTTAGGCAAGAGGATTTGGATCAGGTAGAGTTCACAAGATGCTCTCGCCAAAGGATTAGAGTTGTGGCTCATTGTGATAGGACTTGGTACTTAGACCCAAACCCTCAGACTTAGATGAAAGATGGATGGAGACATTGGGCATATAGGAGGTTGCTACAGAGGCTTTAGTGGGATTCTAGGGAGTGGGTATGGAGAGATCTATTCGTAGAGATGCCTAATGATGTCCCCTTCTTTGGCCATACTACTAGGTTGGGGAGGAGAATACAGATGAGAAGGACCAGAGAGATGTTAGCTACTGCAGTTGAGCACTAGACTATCGAGGGTATATCATAGCGACATTGGAGGACAACTTTAGACCAAGAAAGATTTCACTCTTTCTTTGGTTACTAGCATATAGGAGTTTAGCAGTTGGTACATGGCTTGGCTATGGTAGAGACCCTATTGCTTGTGCTAGATGTGGGGAGCATGAGGAGACTCGAAGACATTGCTTATGGGATTGTCCACGAGCTCAGGAGGTTTGGAGGAGAGCCCTCAAGATGGTGTTTCATGGACTACATATCTTATGATTGCTAGGTGTGGGACAATTGCATGGGTCATTGACAGAGGGCGAGTTTGTGGGTATGAGGATGTATAGGGTTGTGAGGTTTATCTCATCTTGGGGCGGCTTGTGAGTAGGACTTCCATGCTAGATTTCTCATAGATACTCTGGACTCAGGGGCATTGTTACAGATGGGAGCTTATAGCTAGCATTATTACCTGGTACATATGGACAACTAGATGTGCTAGGCTATTGATTTTTTGGACATATCTAATGTAGAGACTCTCTCCAGGATTTGGATAGAGATTGTGCATACTCTTCATGGCAGATGGGAGAGAATACAGTGTAACTTGGAGACTAAGAGGAAGAGGAGAGATGCTTTTCTCAAGACTTGGGATTCTAGCACATTTTTCCTCCTCTAGACCCACATGATTTGGCATTATAGACCTCCCGATTGACTATTCACTCAAGCTTTGTAATAGACTTTCCCTTGTTATATAATTCTTCATATGGAAGTCCCTTACAAGGTTGCTTTGTATTGGGTTTTTAGCCTTGGGACACTCTGTTTTGAGGTGTGTTAATAGAATTTTTACTTTTCTCTTGAAAAAAAAAGAAGATCTAGAAGTGATGGTTGCTTTCAGCTTTGTGAAGGTTGTCTTCTCTTTCTCCCTCCATTGGAAGGAGCTCTTCTTCTTTGTAATGTCATGATAGGGAGAAGCCATATGTGCAAAATTCTTCACGAAGTGGCGTAATAGGAGTATAAGCCAAGAAAAAATTCCACTTCAAAGCTTTCAACCTTGGATTTCTCTACAAAGACAAGGTGGGCTTGAGAACTAAAGTCCATTGCTATTACGACAGACCAGTTTAACATCCCCTTGAGAGTCGAGAAAGACATAGATAGTGATGGTCGACCAATGATAGTGCGATTGTGAGATTCCCACTATCCCTGATTGTTTTTGTTGCCACCACCCTCTCTCCACTATAGGGGGGTTGCCTTGCGTGTCACTAGAATGACAAATTAGCTAAATGATGTAACTAAAAATGAACTCTAATTTTGGTACCCCTAGCTTTTGGCATGGTGACCATTGGACTAGTGAAAGATTTGACATTGAGGCATGTCAAGGACAAGTGTACAGGCTATGCTGTACAAGGAAAAGGCAAAAGGAATAAGGTGCAATGTGAAACTTTCACTAAATTGAAAGTTTACACTTTAGAATCGAGCTACATTAAATAAAAAATGAGATTGGATTAAGGAGCAGCTAGTTATTACATAGGAAACTGAATCTTGGCTATGTGGGGTGCTTCTTTTCTCCCATTTTGGTTTTTGGAGAGCTATAGCAGCAAGAGGAGATGCATGCTTGCTAGTTTTTAATGAATAACTACAAGAGGAGAGTGTTTCTACAGCCATCCCGAGGTGTTGGACAACTGGAAATAAATCTTTCTTCTCCTTTCTCTCTCTTGGGCTGTGCAAGCTCTACAAAATAGAAGATCAGAATTAGGGTTGCTGTTTACAGCAGATTGGTGTTTACAGTTTGCAGAAATCACTCATTTGGGCTGTGGAATTGCTTGTTGAAGATATTCCAACCAAAATCCCCCAATTTTTCCTAAATCATTGAAGATTCAAGGCAAACATTAGGGAAAATGTATTCATTCATGCAAGTCTAATTTTCGAATCAATGAAAACATTAAAATCAACATCCAATCTCAAGGCAAATGCGTGTCAAAGATTAGGTTTTATGGACATCAGGTTTACAACTTTGAATTATTTCAATTTGATAGTGAATTGAAGGTACATTGGTTAGGGCAAAACATTAAGATTGTTGGACAATTAGGGTTGAGGCCCGATTCGATGAATTGGATCAGTTTGGGACTGAGATTCATGCGAATTCCTCATCAGTTGTAGCGTGGCAGTAATGAAAGACTATCGGTGCATTCTTCAATGTCATGTTGGTCAACATTGGAGTGATTGCAGCTTTGTATGCTTGAAGACACATTGGTTTGAGTGTGCAATTGAGATAGATTCAAACCTTGTTGGTGAAGGTTGGTGAGAGCGAAGCAATTGAGGACAAAGTAATCTGACCAAATTTGGTCCATTGAAGAGCCAAGCAAGCAAGGAATAATTGGCAAAAAGGGTGCTAGTCTATGAGAGCCATGTTGATTGCATGGGTGGGCCTCCAGTGGTTCGTGTAAAGGTTGATCTTCAATATGAACAAAATACCATAAGGGGCGCTCACCTTGAGGGTCAATCTTGTGTCGTTTACGGTGCAAGAGTGCTCTAGCTATCAGGCTCTTTGTGTTGTTTATTTTCTTTATTGAATCGCATAGTATGTGTGTGCTATAGGTTTATATTCACTACTTCATAGATTAGATCTACAAGCCACGGTTTCATGGCCAGGATATCACCATCTTTCCTAAGGGGGTGAGCTTTGGTTGTCTCTATGGACAACGGTACACTAATGCAATTGATACTACATAGGTGAATGTATCTCCTTCTAGTGGAACTTCCAAAGCTATAGAAGGAAGATGACACAAATGTAATGCTTCAGGTGCAATTGATAAATGCAGTGAATGCATTTGCACATGTTACTCAACACCCAAATTTTTTCAACGTAATGCTTGGACCTCAAAATTCAAAGTACAAGAAGAGCATTTGTATTTTAGATGTACTAGAAGAGCACAAGTGAAACGTTCCCCTGGGACCCAAACTTGCACACAAGACACTTCACAAGCCATATCCACAGATAAAAGGGACTAGATATTAGACTCACCTCTTGGCCATAGAGCCAAACGAGCTCACCTTCAAGCTTGGGGGCTAGTAGCACTCTGGGTCACGATCATATCCCAAGGGTTGGCATCCCATACCACAATAGCGCCTTGAGTCCTATAAATAAGACTTGGCTGCCCTAACCCCATAGTGCCCATGGTACATTCACACTAAGTCACTTCATGACCATTGTGACCAGTGATACTAGCACCCATCCGGATATCCAAGGATGTAACAAGGGTAGTAGGCTTAGTCTATGCCATTTAGTGGTCGATAACCCAATGCTCATTGGGCTTTGCTTCAATAGTCTGTACATGGACATGGTGCTAATGTGCACACACAAGGAAATTGTGAGAGAGGACGGCAGGATCGAAGCTCAGCACAGAAAATAGTAGACGGTAGAGAGTGAAGCACGGCACTCAATGCAATAGACTGAAAGAGTGTAAACTCAAAGTACAAGGTACAACCCTTAAAACCTTAGGGTTGTAGGGGGGTGTTCACACCCGAACACGGTAAGTGCCCATAAGTGTGTGTCATAAGCACATACGAAATAATACCATAAGTTTGGGGGGAAAAAACCTCTCCTATCAAGAGTAAAAAGTGCCCCAATGTCCTACTGATCACCGACACTCCGATGTGAGTGTAGGCGTAAGTGAGGCGTGAGTGAAATATCCAATAAACCCCCCCTGGAGTGAAGAGTGATCAAGAGTACAAGGATCGTCTGTCACCAAAGGAGATCAAATTTAAAGCATGGCGAAATGCTTCAAATTTCTCACGAGGAAGAGCTTTGGTGAAGATGTCTGCCACATTACTGGTGGTAGGACAATAGACAAGGCTAATATCACCTGCATGTAGCCTCTCTTTGACAAAGTGATAATGTATCTCAATGTGTTTTGTGCGTGCATGAAATACTGGGTTCCGTGCCACTGCAATGGCACTCTGACTGTCAGTGAACAAAGGAGTAGGCTTTGTAACAGATACATCCAGATCAGCAAGCAAGCGTCTAATCCATACGCATTCAACTGTGGTAGTGAAAGTTGCCTTGTATTCAGCTTCACATGACGATGCAGCAACAGTGAACTGTTTCTTGCTAAGCCAAGATATGCAAGACGAACCAAGAAAGAAACAATTGTCACTAGTGGAGTGACGTGAATCATAATAACCAGCCCAATCAGAATCACTGTAAGCATGTAACTGCAGTGGTCCCCCCCCTTGGCATAAAGCAATCCAAGAGATCTAGTACCCTGCAAGTAACGGAAGACACGCTTAACAGCTTGCCAATGTGACATGCGTGGCTGATGCATATATTTGCTCAAGGCTGAAACTGCAAACTGTATGTCTGGTCTAGTGTTGCATAAGTAAATAAGACATCCAACTGTTGGAGCATATGTGTGTATATCAAACAAATCACTGTCATCATGTAATGACAATTTAAGTCCAGGCTCCATTGGTGTACAAACTGGCTTGCAATCCTGTAAGCCAAACTTCTCAAGAAGTTTATCAATGTATCTTGATTGTGATAAACCCAATACCTCTAGCATCATGTATGAACTGAATGCCCAAGTAATAATGCAAAGACCCCAAGTCTGACATGTCAAAAGTTTGCTATAAATTTTGTTTAAATGCTGAAATCTGATCAGCATGTGTCCTTGTAAGCAAGAGATCATTAACATAAAGACAAATGATCAGCATGGATCCCCCCTCTTTACATACGTAAAGGGTAGACTCAGATGAGCTGTTTATGAACCCTTGGCGAAGCAAGAAAGCATCTATCTTTGCATACCAAGCTCTAGGAGCTTGTTTCAAACTATACAAAGCTTTTTTCAGCTTGCATACCAAGTGTTCCAAGCCCTCAACTGCAAAACCAATGGGTTGTTGTACATATACTTCCTCATGAAGTTCCCCATGTAAAAATGCAGTTCTAATATCCAACTGATGCACAGTCCATCCATAATGAGCAGCCAAAGCAACCATAGACTTGATGGTCGTCATACGGGAGGTAGGAGCAAATGTCTCCTCAAAGTCAATGCCTTTTTTCTGTGCATAGCCTTTAGCTACAAGCCTTGCCTTGTATTTGTTAATGGATCCATCTGCATTCCATTTCAGCTTGTAGACCCATTTTGTTCCAATAGCTTTCTTCCCAAATGGCAAAGACACCAAATCCCATGTTTGATTTTTAGTGATAGAATCCAATTCAGCTTTCATTGCTGCCATCCAATGCACACTCTGTTGTGCATCCTCAAAACATTCAGGCTCCTCTTCATCAAGTGTGCGTACTGCCATAACAAACTTCATGGTATGTGCAGTATCATGCATACGAGCTTGCCTTCTAGTACGACCAGCCATGGGTGCATCCAGATGACTATCTTTCATAGTCTGTAAATACCATCTAGGCATTTGTCTTGCCTCCTGACTGCGCATAAGCTCTTGGTGAATTTCAGTTTCAGCACTTTGCTGAATATTCAGATCAGCCAATGGTTGATTTTTTGCATTTTCCAAAGGAGTAGCTGGCTGAACATTGAGTTCACTTGCTGAAACTCCAGCTGAATCACCAAATGTAATGGGCAGCAGCCCTTCAAATACATCACGGGCAGCCTGATATGTATCTAAACCAGCCAGGGACAATTTTGATTTTTCATCAAATAGTACATCCCTACTAACAAACACCTTTTTAGAAACAGGATCATAGAGTCTGTAGCCTTTGCTCTCTTTGCTATATTCCATAAAAATGCATTTAAGCTCCTTATTATCCAACTTTTTCTTGAGTACCTTTGGAATATGTGCATATGCAAGGCACCCAAAGGTATGAAAGTGTCCAACAGAAGGTTTTCGGCTGTTTTAAGCCTCAAAGGGTGTAATTTTCTTCAATGCTTTGGTGGGGCATCTGTTCAAAACATGGCAAGCACACATGACGACTTCCATCCGGAAACTGTGATGCAAGCTCTTTGCCTTCAGCATACATCTGGCCATCTCCATGAGTGACCGATTCTTTCTCTCTGCAACCCCATTCTGCTATGGAGTATAAGCAGTAGTGTACTGATGGACAATGCCCTTCTGCTTTAAAAAAGAATTCAGCATAGAGAATATGTATTCCCCCCCTCGGTCCGAATGGAGAGTCTTAATTTTACAACCAGACTGGTTTTCAACAAGTGCAAGAAAAGCCAAGAATGCATCATACACTTCTGACTTTTTGACCAAAGAGTAGACCCAGCAAAATCGAGTAAAGTCATCAATAAAAGTCACAAAATAGTAACATCCTCCCAATGACTTTGTTTGTATAGGTCCACATCTGAATGCACTAATTGCAACCTGGTTGTTGTTCTAAAAGCAACATCACGGGGAAACGAAAAACAATGCATTTTTCCCAAAATACATCCTTCGCACAAGTGCTCAAGAGGTCTCTCCAGTAGAGGTAATCCATCTAGCATCTGCGTACGCTGTAAGAGCATCAAGCTGCCAAAGTTCACATGCCCCATCCTAGCATGCCATAACTTTGCCTGTATCATAGCAGGAGTAAGAGTGGATGTCAAATACGCTGATTGATCAACTGAAAGAGCATCGAACTCGTATAACCCATGACATAAAGTGCGTGTCAAGACCAAAGTCATGTGTTCTTTGTCTCTCACCATGCATTGGTCATCATCAAATGTGACATGCAATCCACAACGTGCCAAAGAAGAGATAGAGAGCAAATTCTTCTTTATACCTGGCACAAATAAAGCATCCTGTAGGCGGAGAATAGAGCCATCAATGGCTGTGAGCACAATCTTCCCAATACCTCTAACAGGGTATAATGCATTGTTGGCACACTGTACAGACTTGCCAACTGGAGCTGCATGAACAGATGCAAATAAATCTCTGCGAGATGTAATATGCATAGAAGCACCACTATCAAAAAACCAAGTGTCTGCATCCTCAGTAGAGCTAAATGCTTGAGCTGCTCAAGAGGTGTCATAACTGCATGTGTAAAACCAATAGTCCCTGTTTGCAACAAAGGATGCGGAATCAGTAGCAGTGGGAGGAGCATCAGAAACAGACATTCGTGACTCTTTTTTCTTCTCTTTGGCAATGCGCTTTTTGCACTCAGTGATGTAGTGGCCTGGCTTCTTGCAATAATGACATTTGCCCTTTTTGGCTTGTGTACCCCCTTGTTTTTTTGTTTGCCTGGGATGTGCCAGAAGTCTCAGAACTCTGCGGAGTATTCTTCACTTGGCTGCCTTTGCCCTTCTGTCTAGCCATAAAAGCTTGTTTAGAGGCTATAGCATCCACACCACTATTCCTCTGTGTTTGCTCCTCCTCTAGAAGCAAACTGACTAACTGAAGAAGAGTGATTGGCTGCGCGGCAATCCTCGTGGTGAGGTTTAAGGCCGTATGAAAAGCCAAGTACGAAGGAGGTAATGAGTTCAAGTGGTGGATATCATCTGTGCATCCGAATAGTACTCATCAACATTCATGAGTTGCTCTTGCAAGTCCTGAATTTTGTTCAAGTGATCCTGAATAGAATCACCTTCATCCATTTTCAATGTCTCTAGCTCTTTCTTTAAGAAAGAGATGCGAGTTTCATTCTTGCTTGCAAACATCTGCTCCAAAGTTAGCCAAGCTTCTCGTGAAGAAGTTGCTAAACGAATGTGGGGGATGATTGACTGCTAAATTGCGAATGCAATCAGCGACAAAGCCTGTGCATTCTGTTTATCCCATGCTTTTTGAGCTGTTGTTCTTTGGGGAAGTGGCTGAAGTGGAGCAGGCTGAGGTGCCCGTGGTGCACGTCCTTTTTGAGGAGGAGTAGCTGGAGCCACAACTCCAGGTCGAGCTTCTTCTCCAGTGACATAATCCCAAAGATTTTTGGCCACAAGTACATTCTTCATCATGAAGGACCAAAGTGAATAGTTATTTCCATCCAATCTGTCCTCCTTGGATATATAGGTAAAAACATCTCCTCCCTGATTTTCCATGATTTTCAATTACCAAAAAGATGCAAAAGAGCAATGTCGAAGCAGGACTACACTGGAAATCTGAAAATTTCTAGAAATTGCATGAAATAACTTTCTGCAATTAGTGTACAGAGGTGCACTCTGTCAAAACTGTGTGTTATGCATGCAGTCCAACGTGCAATCAGTGTTCAGCAACACTATACCAGCAAAATCCCCAAAATTTCTTGCCCCAGATTTGTTCAAAACAGTCTATCAATGACTGTAATTGCAGTACATACGTCAATGTCCTCAGAAAACATAAAAGCCCCAAAATTTTTGATGAATGTACCCAAATTTTTTTTTTGGCATCCAATGTGTCCCAGATACGTTTCTGAATGTTGTGCTTGTTGCGTATGAACCCCTGCTTCCAGAAATTTGTGTTGGAATTTAAAAAAAAAAACGTTTACCACAGAAAAATCATGTATTGTTTGACGTGCTGTCTGTAGGTTACGTGGGGAGGGGGGGGGGGGGAGCTGACGTCGGATGCTTCGGCGCTTATCGCATGTGTTAGGCGGCAGATGTTAGATGCGCCTTTGTGTTCAGGCAATGCTCGGCTGACTTGGCGAACGTGGGGGTGCTACAGTTGGCAGGCGACGTGTGGCACTGGGCAAGGAGCTGCTGGCTATCGTGACGAACAGCACAGAGGCATAGTCGACGGGTGAACAAGAGGTGTCAGATGGGTTCGCCGGTCAAGGGCGTAGCTGCAGGTATAGGTAGGCTAGTGGGCTCCCAAGCTGGCACACGCGCGCTGCAGGAGCGCTTCTAGTGCTGGTTATTGCTAATGAAGCTGGCTAGACGCAGAGCAAGAACTTGAGAACAGAAGGTTGAGCAAAGTTGAGCTGAATCTGAGCTGAGTAGAGCAGAGCAGAACCAATGCTCTGATACCAAATGTGAGAGAGGACAACATGATCGAAGCTCAGAACAGAAAACAATAGACAGTAGAGAGTGAAGCACAACACCCAATGCAATAGACTGAAAGAGTGTAAACTCAAGTACAAGGTACAACCCTTAAACCTTAGGGTTGTAGGGGGGTGTTCACATCGGAACATGGTAAGTGCCCGTAAGTGCGTGTCATAAGCACATACGAAATAATACCATAATTCTAGGGTAAAAAACCTCTCCTATTGAGAGTAAAAGGTGCCCCAGTGTCCTACTGATCACCGACACTCCGATGTGAGCGTAGGCGTAAGTGAGGTGTGAGTGAAATACCCAATAGGAATAATTTTCAGCATGCATTTGAGCAGCCAACTATGCAACAACGATCTAGACATCTAGGCTATTTTGGATGTGGTTCAATGTTCTAGGCCATGGCAATGTGTTAGGTTGCCCTGGTATGCAAGGAACTTATGGTGCTGGTTTACAGCCTGGTTTGCAGCAATTCTAGGGTAATATCTTTGGTGATACACAACTAGGAACGCAACATGGCATGTATGAAAATATTGGCTTGTAGCCAAGGTTGCAATCAAGCTTGTATGGACTTGTGGGAGGCCTTGCAGGTCCTAGGCATAACAACATGGAATGGAGGGAATGGGGGCTTGGAATGGGGGAATGTTGTTCCTTAATGGATAGGAATGGAAAACACGTTTTGACTGCTTCTTCGGAACATTTCCTCCCACGTTTTTGACAACGTTCCCTACATGGAATGTTCCACCTTGGAGGAATGTCATTGGGGACACCACGTTTCATTTGCTTGCCCCCACTTGCAACCCATTTGGTAAAATGTTCACCATCTATTGCTGGGGGACTAGCTATCTGAATCTCTCGTACACTACGAACTAGGATGAAAGAGCTTTCTCCAATATAGACATTGCCTTGCACTGTACGCAAGCAATTGATGCCTTCTTCGGATGGAGTCAAGTAGAAGTGCCACTATCCACGATCCATTCATGAGCAATGGGGACCATCAATGTTGCATTTTTTGAGGAAGCTTTCTTTAACATCTCCAAGTGGAGAAACGTCAATGACATAGGAGTATCATTAGCTCTAGACGGCTCAGAATTCTTCTTGGATTTCTTCTTCTTGTCTTCCTTCTAGTCATTTCCTAGGCAGTTCTTCTTCCAATGATTAGTCTTACCACACTTGTGGGAGGTGGAATCCTTATCCTTCTCGGGTTTGTCCTTCTTCTTTTTATTTTTCAAGGACGTGAAATTTTGATGCTTTCCTTAGCATTTGAATAAAGAGTTATTCATATGTGCAAATGTGACTTGCACATATGAGATATAGGTTAGTTATTTCACAATGTGGGACTTAGGACCCCAAGATATCAGTTGATGCCAAAGGCAAAAGTGTAGCAAGTTGTTGAAAATTGAAAGAAAATAATTTGATGGATGCTTGACAGGTATTGGGTAGTACTTGGGTGTTAGAATTTGGCCTAGAACATTTAATTAGCCATTAAGTATTAGTGGTGACACTAGGGAATTGACATAAATTAATTACTTAATACTAGTTCTGAGAATAATGAGAGCTGAGGATTACTTGGGTGATAAATTGGCCTAGCCAATCTAATTGTTGGCTGGTCAGATTATTTTTTTGAGCCATAATAATTATTAAATTAATTTTCAGACTTAAGATTCGAAAAAATAATTTAATAAAACTGGATAATGCTGGAAATTGAATGTTATAGGCTGCTGCAAAACTTGCCCATGCAAGTGAGGAAAGGCTAATGGGAGGTTGATAGAGAGAGGGAGAGTCATTTCTTAGGTGGTTCAGTTGTGGATGAGGCTGTAGGAGCAGGTCGCCAATAGTTCTGGCCCCTTTGCAGCTAGCAGGAGCACCACTAGCAGCAAGCTACAGCAGCCTAAGGCCTCTGGATAGTAGGAGACAGCGAGGCAAGGGAGTTTGTGACCAGGCAGCAGCACCTTGGTTGTAGACCATAGCTCCAGAGGCTGCTAGAGCAGGGCAGCAGAGAAGAGATAAGTTTGTTCTTTGTGACCGAAGTCTAAATTTTCTCTTCTCAGCATTCAGTCTCATTCTTCCTCAGCAGTTTCCAGCAAATTCAGCCTTTGGAGATGGAGATTTTCATGAATCTCTGCTGTAAGCTAGATTAATGTGTGCACTAACTTGGACGAGTTTAATGTTTGTGTATGCAAAGTGTGATTGTGTTTTGAGTGTGCAGGTGAATGATTACAAGGTAATGTGACAATGTGTGTGTGTGTGGATGGTCAACATGCATGCATATGTGTGCACTAGGTGTATGTGCACTGTGCATGCGTGTGACGTGCATTGTGCAGTGTGTGTGTACATACATGCGCTAGATGGACCTAAGTGATTGCGTGCAATATTCTACGTATGATTTGTATCCTAAGGCTTTCCTATGTTGGTCAGGGAGGTGCTCAGATTTGAAGGCCTGGAGACTTGAATTTTAGTCATTGAAAGTTAGAGATTTCAGGAGATTCAATAGGCCATTCAGCCAGCAAACATTTGGGACTGAATTTGTCACCCAGGATCACAGTTGAAGGTCAATCCCTCAGCAATCCAAGGGACAAATTAGTTTGTAGGCTTGGTGGTCATTTATGATAGCAAGTGGCACTTGGATCAGTGGAGGAGATTAGCATTCATTTGCAATAGAAGATAAAGAAATATTGAGCCTGTTTTGGAGGCAAAAGTTGTCCATTCTCCAAGATGAAGTGGTAAATTGCGCATTTCAGTTTATGTGCTTTAATTACTTGTTGTAATTATTGATTAATCAGATTATTACCACCCTCTTCGAGGAGGAAGACTGGTTTCATTATCCTTATTCTTATCCTTTGAAGTTTGTGTTTTCACCTGCCATAGTCTTTGCCTTTGAATCTCCTACGATAGTTCCCAAAATGTAAACTAGTCTCCCTTTGAGGCAGCCATCTGTATAGATAATCTCCCCTAAGATAGGTAAGTCCTTTGTCAAAGAGTGGGGCTTGACTCTAATCACAAATAGTGATGGAAGAGAAGAGGCTATCTCCTCTTCTCTTTGGTTGTAGTAGTCAGAGGTAGTTGATGGAGGCTAGAAGATTGCTACCTCCTCTCCTCTTCCTCTTCCCTTTCCCCCAACCCTCTCAAGGAGAGTATCCCTTCTCTTTGTCTCTTGACTCTTGAGAAGGTGGAGATCTCATGTAAACACTTCTCTAAATCTCTAGCAATATCCAACCCACCCCCCATCCCCCCCCTGTAAGGGCTTTGTAGCTATACCATGGCGTTGTTACCGGAAACACCTATATAGGGAGTAGTAGTGACTTTGAGCCCTGCTTGGTTTCTACTCTAGGTGTGATTCCCTATACCCAGTGGTGATCCCTCTTATGTGCGGTGTCACGAGGGTGTAGTCTTGGGATGTGCCTATGTTGTACCGTTTCTTTGATTGAATAATACAAGAGTATACCTTGCTCTCACATATCGTGTTACCTTTTTGTGCCGTGTTGAGTGAGTAAGGAGTGCAGGTGCATCACACTTGGTATCAAAGCAACTCTTGCTCGGAGTGAAGGAGTGCTCACGAAAGCAGGAGAAAAGATCTAGTGCCCCAAAGAGAACGAGCTGAAACGACCCACCTCGTGTCTCCTCGTATCGCGATGCCCCACGTCGCGTCAACCCCCGTCGCGTCGCACCATGTCGCGTTGACCCTAGCATGACACCCCGACACGACAATCTCAACACTATCAGCCATTTAAAGATATGACGCGGTTTGCCTGTGGCACAACCACCACCCCAAAGGCGAAACACGGCTTCCCCGTGTCGACAACCCCACCGACCACATGGAGGACGACAGAGAGAATGTACCCATCCCAACAATGGAAGAGAGGAAGAAGAGTAGTTCAAGAGGAGAAGGTAGCTGGATTGGAGAGATAGTTGGAGGCCATGTCAGGCATGCTAGAGTCAATTTGGAGGAACATGCAGATGAAGGAAGAGGAAGAGGAAAGGAGAAGAAAATTAGAAGTAGAGCAAGGCTATGGAGAATGGGTGTTACAATAGTAAGAAGAGGAGAAAAGGCAGAAACTACAAGAGGAGATGGATAGATTAGGGAGAGAGGAGACTTCTAAGAGGGTGCAAGATACAAGAAAAGACAAGGAGAAGGTAGTAGAAGCTGGAAGTAAGAAGCAGGACAAGAAGAAGAACAAGAAGCACAGCCATAGAGAAGAGCAAGATAGTGATAGCTCAGAAGACGACTATGGCAAATTCAAGATGCCCCAACTTGCCAAGTACAAAGGAGAGAGAGACAGGTTAGTTCTGAAGAAGTGGATCGCAGAGGTGGACAGATACTTGAAATATGCCAGGATCACCGAAGATAGGAAGGTAGAGGTGGCAGCCATCTACTTGGAGGAGGGCACTACTAGTTGGTACTTGCTGGAACAGGAGTAGGGACATACCATCTTTTCATGGGAGGAACTCCAAGAAGAACTCAAAGATTACTTTGTTCCAAAGATGGAAAAATTCAAAGTCAGAGATGAATGAAGAAACCTCAAGCAAATGCAAGGGAAGATGGAGTACATCAGCAAATACAAGTAAATCATGCTGCAACTGCCCAACATAGACATTGATACCAAACTGCATGGATTCTTATTTGAGTTGCAAGAATGGGCTAGAAGAGACGTAGAGAGGTAGGAGAGACAACCAGCTTAGTTGAGGCCATGAGAATGGCTGAAAGACTAGTGGATTTGGAAGGCAAGAAGATGGCCCACGGGAACCAGAATAGATTCAACACCAACCTCAACAATAACTCATGGATCCCGAGACCCAATGCTCCTAGAGGCCAGTTCATGGAGACGCGGAGACACTGCTATCATAACACCAGCCGTGTCACAATCCACATTAGTACCAAGAGGAGCAAGTGGCAGATGGGGGAACAACCACTACAGGCCGACTCCAAGTGCATCATATGGTCCCACCGGATCAAACACATCATGGTGAAGACCCCTAGGCCCAACCAGGGAATCATACGTTTCAAATGCGGAGGACCACACTATTAAAACAGATTCCCCGTGGAAGACAACCTCGTCAAGCGGGTCGAAGGTGAATGCCACTAGGTAGCAACAGTCCACCACCTATACGTCAAAGGCAGAGTGAGTGAAGGGAATCAAGCTATTATGGTGGACATAGGGACCACTCACAACTTTATCACACCGGAGTGCACAACCAAACATGGATTGAAATTGTCCAAGGCCCTAGAAGGATTGACAGTAACACTTGCACAAGGAGAGGTCAAAGAAGTGAAACAGGTCTTTGCAGTACAAGTAGAAGCCAAGAAATGGAAAGCAAAGCTCAACTTCTTAGTAATCCCCATGGATGATTTTGAAGTTATCTTAGGCTTGGAATTCTATGATAAATATGTCATTGCATTGTTTGGAAAGGGAGTGAATGAGATGATGCTAGATATGCAAGGAGAAGGCGTTAGAGTACCTTGTGAAAGAATGCAGTTACCAAGTAGAACACCAATCAAAGTGCAAATGAAGGAGAACAAGCCTGGAGCTGCTTACCAAACAGTGAAGTCAAGCGCAAATCAACTAGGGGTGCCAACCCAAGCAACATCGTGTCAAGTGAACCCTATTAGACCACGTATCATGACATGCAGTGCCAAGCAAGTGGAGAAATCCGTTAAGCAAGGAGACATGGTCTATCTGTGTATGATTTGACCCATTGAGCAGGAGACCACTAAGAAGCCTAAACCCCAAACCAGCAGCACTGAAGTGACAGAAATACTCGAGGAGTTCAAAGATGTAATGCCGACAGAACTACCCAAGGGCCTCCCACCCAGAAGAGATGTGGATCACAAAATCGAGCTCATTCTAGGATCCGCCCCACAAGCCAGAGCCCCTTATCGAACGAATCACATAGAACTCATGGAATTGAAGAAACATCTGCATGAATTAGAAGAACAAGGTTTCATCTGCCCCAGCAAATCCCCCTTTGGTGCCCTAGTGTTGTTTGTTAAGAAGAAGGATGGGGGCTCAGACTATGTGTAGATTATAGGGCCCTTAATAAAATCACCATAAAAAACAAATATCCCATGCCCCTAGTGGAGGACCTCTTAGATAGACTACACGGAGCCAAGTACTTTAGCCGCATGGACCTTAGTCAGGCTACCACCAAATTCGCATAGCAGAAGAAGATATTCCAAAAACAACTTTTCGCACTAGATGTGGTAGTTTTAACCAGGTACATTTTGTGGCCTCATGGATGGAATCTTTAGACCCGAGATAGATGTGTTTGTCATTATCTACATTGATGATCTACTAGTCTATAGCAAAACCTTAGAAGAATACAAGTAGCACTTATGCTTAGTTTTTGAGAAGTTGCGGCAACATAAGCTATATGCCAAACTAGAAAAATGTGAGTTTGCAGTAAGAGAGTTAGAATTCCTAGGCTTCATTGTAGGAGCAGATGGTATCAAAGTGGACCCCAAGAAAGTGGAAGCTGTTCAAAAATGGCCTGTACTAAAGACTGTAAGGGAAGTGCGGGAGTTCCTCAGCTTTACAATATTTTGCAGAAGGTTCATTAAGGATTACAACCTCATCACCACACCCCTATCCCTCCACACCAAGGAAGACAATACTTTTACATGGGGTAGGGAGCAACAGGATGCTTTTGAATGGATGAAGAAATGCATGAGTCAAACCCCTAACTTGAAAGTCCCCAACTTCATCGAACCCTTTGAGATCTCCACAAATGCATCCCACTATGGCATTGGGGGAGTACTGGTGCAAGTAGGCTACCCCATAGCTTATGAATCCAAGAAGTTTACAGATGCTGAAACCAGGTGGAGCACACATGAGAAGGAAATGCTCGTAGTCATCCACTATCTCAGAAAATGGAAGCACTATGTTCAAGATAAACACACAATAGTCTTCACCGACAACATCTCCCTCAAATACTTCCAATCCCAACCCAAGCTATCAGCCAAACAAGCTCGCTGGCTAGACTTCCTAGCCGAATTTGACTTGGAGATAAAACACAAGCCCGGCTCCACCAACAAGATAGCAGATGCCTTGAGCCGGAAAGCTGACTTGAAAGCGGTTAGTGTGGTCAATAGCAACTTCATGGAATTAGCGAAGGAAGCCTTGGAACAGGACCAAGACATGCACAAAATTATACAAGATGTGGAAGCTGACAAGACACCGCATGGAATGTACACCCTCAAGGAGGGAATTCTATTTATAGGAAAGAGATTGTATATCCCCAACAATGTGGAGCTGAAGAAACTCATCTTACATGAAATACATGATGGAAAACTAGGAGGACACAAAGGATAGAGCAAGACACTGGAGGCCCTTAGGAAGCAGTTCTTTTGGCGCAACATGAAGGAAGAAGTGATTGACTACATCAAGACATGTCCTACTTGCCAACTCGTCAAGGTACCATGCTCTAAGCCAACCGGCTTGCTTCAACCTATGCTAGTACCTAGCCGCCCATGGGATGTAATTAGCATGGATTTCATTGTGGAGCTCCCCGAATCCCATGGATACACCATCATTTTTGTAGTGGTGGACTACTTATCCAAGAAATCCCACTTCATCCGTGCCAAACCACAATTGAATGCCAAAGAGGTAGCCCGCCTCTTCTTTACACATGTATTCAAGCTACATGGCCTACTCTTAGCCATAGTGTTAGATAGAGATGGAAGATTCATGAGTGACATGTGGAAGGAACTCTTCAAGTCCATGGAAACACAGTTGCGATTCTCACCATCCTTCCATCCTGAGACAGATGGGCAAACAGAAAGAGTCAACCAAGGCATTGAAGATTATCTTAGGAGTTATGCTTTGGTGGACCAAAAGGATTGGGCCTTGTACCTCGATGTGCTGGAATTCCACTACAACAACTCCATCCACTCTGCCATAGGTTACACACCCTTTGAATTGGCCATAGGAAAAGAAGTCATCACACCCCTTGCCTTAGCATCTGGAGTGGCCAAAGCTGAAGATCAAGATGCAAAGGAATTCTTGAAGAAATGGAGAGACTAGAATGCAATGGCCAAGTAGAGCCTCGAACAAAGCAAAATCACCATGACAGAGCAGGCCAACAAAAAGAGAAAGGCCATACTCTTCACTAAAGGCGACATGGTCTTGGTCAGCTCTAAGAATATGTCACTGCCAAAGAATATGAGCCCCAAGTTCAATCACTGCTACTATGGACCCTACCGCATCACTTAAGTGTTGAACGAAGTCACCTATAAACTCAACCTACCAGAAAGTGTCTATGTTCATAATGCTTTTCATGCTCGTCTTCTGCGCAGGTTCTACCTCGACAACCAATGGAGGCGGCACGTACCAATGCTCCATTCCAACGGCCCCTTTGAAGTAGAAGCATTCCTTCGACGCCGGGAACAAAAAGAATACCCTGAGTATCTCACCAAGTGGCACGGGCGTCCTCTCAAGGAAGCCACTTGGATTTCGAAAGTGGAGACGCACGAATGTGGCAAAGACAACTTCGCCATCTCGCTCAAGGAGAATCCCACCAATCCTTCCAACGCCTCTCAAGCCTTCACAAAAAAATGGTCCCCAAATCATAGGCCCAGTAATGCCTCCACTCCTCAAATGTACCTGAGTCGAGGGTTGACCCAAACAATAAACCCAAAGGGCCCCTACCTAGTCTAGATGGGTAGACACTGACCAGCTTGCTAGAAAAAGCAGTATTAAGACCCCCAAGTCCTAGTGTGGCAGACACTGACCAGTCTGATAGCATAGACTATTTTAAGACCTCGCGAATGTCTCACCAAGTCCTAGACCAGCAGACATTGGTCAGCTTGTTAGCAAACGTTGTGTTAAGATCGCGGATGAGTCACAATGAACGTTACCCTTAGGTTGCTAAGGACAACAATCCAGCAAGCGAGGGTGAGTGTAAGGGCTTTGTAGCTATACCATGGCGTTGTTACCGGAAATACCTATATAGGGAGGAGTAGTGACTCCGAGCCCTGCTTGGTTTCCACTCTACGTGTGATTTCCTATACCCAGTGGTGAACCCTCTTATGTGCGGCGTCACGAGGGTGTAATCCTGGGATATGCCTATGTTGTACTGTTTCTTTGATTGAATAATACAATAATATACCTTGCTCTCACATATCGTGTTACCTATTTGTGCCCTGTTGAGTGAGTAACGAGTGCAAATGCGCCCCCCCCCCCCGCGCCCCCCCCCCCCCCCCCCCAAAACAAAAAAAAGAAAAAAAGATGTGGCTTTGCTAGAATCCCATATGATTTTAACAAAATGAGATCAAAATCAAAACTTAATCGCGCCAAGTTGATCTTGCTATGGCGCTATTAGGGCAGCTTAATGATCAAAAGGGCAAAGTAAGTAAACAATGGCCATGCCAATAGACTGATAAATCCTTTATAATGGACTAAAGATCCCCCTTCTCGTGGTTGAGGTAATGACTTCGGGCATGGCTAGGGAGTTTTTTTTATTGGATTTTATTCTAAAGATGCAATTTTAGAGCCTGTCTACTCCAAAAAAGTGCTACTTGATGGAATTCAGCCTCATAGCGGTGATTTACGGTCATCAATGTGATGTGATTGCAGCATTATGCGAAAACAATCCGGATTGTCCAACCATGTCTCCTAGCAATTTCTAGTACCTATGGCAGAAAAAGGCGCTTTTCACACATCGAGGTCAAAATGGCATTGGGTGAAGAACGGCCACATTCCAGTCCACGTTTCATAAAGATGTAGAAATGCTTTTATAGCTGGTTATCTGCGAAATCTATTGCAGTAGAGCGTACAATGTTTATGGTTTGGGATAGAGCACTCAATGGGCTAGGGTGGCCTCAAGCCTAACCAACCTCAAGGAAACTCCGAATACAGGCCATAGGTTTGTATGGACAGACTTTGGGTGCTAAGATCTGAAGTCGAGAGGGAAACAGCCAGCAAACGCAATGTGACTAACAAATAATCCTATGTTAATGAAAAGCTGAACCCCGCGATAGAAGAGTTCAGTGTAATTTTAGTGAGATTGTTATGGTGTAAGAGCAGATATGGTTTCGTATTCTCTTGTTTCTTGTATCAATTATATTTTTTATTTCCTATCTAGTAGAAATCAATCGAGCCCCATTTGATTCACCAGAAGCAGAGGCTGAACCAGTAGCTGGCTACAACATGTGGAATATTTTTTAATGGGGTTTGTTTTAATTTCTTTAGGAGAATATGCTAATATGATTTTAATGAGGTGCGGATTTTAATGAGGTGTGGAGCTTTTTGTTAGGCTTTCGCTTTTCGCAGCACAATAATTATCCAACTGTTTTAATGTTTGAGTCATGTTAATCGTTTTGACCGTCTTGATTAAATTTTTCCAAGCATTGCTGTAAATTTGAGTATAATAGAGTTGATTGTTTATGGACGCCAAAATCACTGCCACCGTTGGGTCCCAATATTTTTGTGTTTGTTGCACTGTTACATCTGTATTCAGATGGACTGAGCTGAACCTTTCTTTTGTACAGGAAATGCTTGTGAATTTGACTGCTTCATGGCCAATGCTTATAATAGGAAACTCGGAACACGATGGGCTCAATACAGCTCTGGAAAAGTTTATCTCAGAGTGGGCAATGTCTGCTAATAGCTGTCTATTTGTGACCTCCTCATTACCAGCAGTTCTTTTGGATGGACTTCTGAGTCAGGGATGGCATATATGTCTCACATCAGGTATTTTGGTTTTTCATGTTTTTTGTGAAGATTGAGAGGATGCATTTAGAGGTTGTTAGCTCTTCTTATTTTGACTAATTATGCTGGACTTAACCTATTTTATAAGTGTCACATTCCTGGATTCTTTTTGTTGATTCCATCCTGGACATCCCTTTTACCAAGTTCTGTAACAGCTTATTCAGCCCTTTTGGTTTGTCAAATTAGATTGATTAAGTTTCATGTCATAAATGTCTTGAAACAAAATGATTTGCGTGCTCATTTTTATCCTGCTGCATTGTTGTATTAAAACTTAAGAGTCAAGACATGTAGATTTAACCCAGGCAGTGTAATTACTAAATAGGTTTTTAAAGTTTTGATATGATCTATTCATTTGTTAGTTGCTATTTATAGATGGCAACATGCATGCGTATTTGGGGACCGACAAAGTTTTTTGTTTGTGTGGAGATTTGATTGACGTTTTTTGAATATGTGCATTGACATGAGATATGGCTATGCCATTTTGTTATAATGGCATATTACAGGCCGCACAAGCTCACAAGGAGCAGTTACTGTTAGACATATCAACTGTATTGAAGACATCTTTTATCAAATTGCAAGCATAAACAAGGTATTCCTGCAGTTGCCAAATATTCCAAGGAAAATATCATGAGGTTCTTTTTGTCTCCTGACACAGTAAGACTGCACTCAATTTTTGAATTTTCATCATATTTATGAAGCCTCATGCTTAAACGTATGCAAAGATGAACTCTAGTATGGTTTGGTAGGAATGTGCAGTCCTGTAAGTACTACTTGAAAATTTGCGATGCTTGACTATTTTAAATCTTAGTTGGGTATACGCAATCAATAACTTTACTTGAATCCAGTGCTTACCAGAAATTTCAGAAGGGAGAATATCTCCCATGTTAGAGAAAGGTGTAGTATAGATGAGCTGTTGTGCACCATATCTGAAGGAGAAAAAGAGTCCATGACACCAAAACTGTCACACCTTATGTGGTGTCAGGTTGTCATAAAAAGAAATAGAAAAACTGTGTGCATTTAAGAAAATTATTGAATTTTTTATTCACAATGAGTTTCATAATTGTGCGTCATGTGACTAGTATCTTATGGGATCATAATGCTTGCATACATATCCTAATTTTGGTAACTTATGAGAATAGATGTCAATAATTTTGTTTGAAAAGAAGCTTTGATTGTGGCCTTTATGCTTTTAATAGTTTCTGTCCAATGGCAAAGATTAACAAGGTTTGTCTAATTTGTAAATAGGCAATATGTCATGAAGTGTTTGTTGTAGCGTATACCATGAAGTGGAGTCGGGAAGTTGATCTTATCAAGGTAGAATCTTTAGTCACATCCATTGTTTTTTGGTAAGAAAATGTTAATATGTTTTCCATTAAGTTACAAAATCTCTCAATGTGATGAGCACATGCATGTACGTGTGCATATATGTATGTGTGTGTGAATGCGTCTCTATATGTGTGTGTGTTAAATTGAATAATGCTTTGCACTCTCTTGGTAAATGGAAATGGATGTGATGGCCTTATTCTAGAACTGATTTGGATGAGCAATATGCAAAGTATAAACTATTGGTCCATTTGGATGCTTTGCATAATAACAATTGCCAAACTCATCAGCTTTTTGCTTGCCTTCTTAAAAAATATGCAAGTGCAAATAGTGTCCGCTTGTTGGATACACAAGGCATTGTGGTTACTGAGCCTCAGTAATTCAGATGTGTCTAGAGTATATGATTCTTTGTTGGGTCTACAAGAAATTCTCATTGCTGCTGTTCATGTTGCGTGTCATTATATTTTAGACATGGTGTGTAACCAGGTGAAGCTTGAATGGGCAGATTTTATGGAGATGGATGTTATTGAGGCTGTGTAGGAAAAGATCTAGTTGGGATGGCTTGCGTAATGAACTGTTTTCAGCATATGTTGACCAGCTTAAGGATCCATTGGATTGGATGTCTTCATGCATTCATGATAAGCTTATGTATTGGAAATCCTAGGGTTGGCCTTTACTTGTGTGACTGAAACTGGCACAAACAATCATGATCATCACGATCTCTTGTTTCTTGCCTTTGCTTCCTTGGATGCAAAAGTCATTGCAATAATTAGTGCAGCCCATCTGCTTTATGCTCTAGGAAAAGCAAGGAAATCATCTGGGTCAAGTGTGGGTATCCTCGCAACATGTTACTATGGCAAAACGGTTGGAAGGTGCTGCCTTGTTGGATATCAAAACTCATATGACAGCCTTGTGGTTTGTCCTCTTGCAATCTTTATGTGTTCAGCATCATCCTTGGACAGACAATTGTAGGTTCTTTATTGAGGGTATCGGCATTTCTCATGGGTGTACTACTTCCCAGGCCTCATGGTGGAATGTTTTGAGTTTGACACAACCATTCAAAACTTTTGCCATGCTTGATACTTGGAGAGTGTAACAAGCGGGATATACACCGACTAGGGTTTAGACACCCAGTCACATTGACCGGGGTATATAAGGTGTAAGAGCCCCAGATTAGGGCAATTAGTTATTATCAAGATTATACTCTTCACCTTCATCTCTTGCTTCCATGGCTTCCTCCTTCCTTCTCTCCTCTTTTTTGTCTTTCTCTCTCCTCTTTTAGACTTATTTTCTCTTCTCCTTGCTCTCTTTCTCTCTCTTCAGCTCTTCTCCTCTCTCTTATGATATGGTCACCAACCACTGCCAAATGATGTCCAAGTTTGATGAAGTGATCGAGCACATGGCTCTCTCAAATTGGAAGATTCAACAAACCTTGGAGTAGCTTGCTACTCTTGTTACTCAATTAGCGACTGCTTTATCCCAAGAGAAGGCCAATGACTCTAGGTGTGAGTCTAGACATTCTCCACATTAGGAACCGTTGCATGGTCCACAGGGTATACTTTGTGCTAAGGGAATTTCCCCCTTCCACCTACGAGATGAACCCTCTCATGGGCATGATGAGCCCTTGTTGAATTCCCCCGTCCACCATGCAGCCAACACCCATTTGAGGCCTTTTCCCACCCTTGGTCGAATTTTCCCTGCTCTCCCTAGGAGCCCCCATGCACCCCATATGAATCAGCCCCATCAAGGACAATATGGTACAAATGGCCAACCTGGCAATCATGGACAGCATGGTTATAATGGACAACATGGGCTTAATGTATCACATGGGATGTATGGACAGCAAGGCATGTATGGCCACCACGGGATGTATGGATAACAAGGGTTTCACGGGCAGCATGGCCCTAATGAATTGTGTGACAAGATCATCCTCACAAAGTACAATGGGCAATCCCTCTCACCATCTGACATAGAGGAATGGACGTCCAAGTTGGAGTCCTACTTATATATCTTCCCTCGCACTGATGATCAGAAAATCCTTTTTTAATCTCTCCACTTGGAAAGATTTGCCCACACATGGTGGCGCTATATCAATCGAGAGAATCAGCAGTTCATTGACCGGGAAGATTTTAAAATGCATATGGTCCAAGTTTTTGTGTCCCCTGTGGAAAAAGAGCAGTTGGCAAGACGATGGTACTCTCTTGACCAACGTAACCTCACTGTATGTGAATACACAAATCAGTTCATGAACTTGACCATGTATGTGGAGAGCATTAGCGATGATGCTAAATTGCACAAGTATATCTATGGGTTGGAACCGAGCCTATAGGCAGATGTCATGGCTCAAAAACCTACCACACTGTTTGATGGAATTGAATTAGTTGAGAGAGATGCAAGAAAGTACCGTAAGAATGAACATTTTCAGCAAGTTGTTGGATAGCTCCGCATTCCTTCACGATCAGTCCCATACAAAGGTGATTTTCGGGGCACTTCTATGCCCAATAACAACCCCAAAGTACCACTTACCCCGTCTTCCATGTTGAAAGAAAAATGGGCACTTTTGGGATAGCATTGGGCTCTAATGTTGAGAATGAGTATTCTGAAAATAAACAGTCCACTGCATCACCTTCCCATGGATCCAACAGCCAACAGTTCATTTCACTGGATGTGTTGTGAAGGAACAGAAGGAAAAGAGCCAATGCTTTAAGTGTGGAGATAAGTGTACTATAGATTATGCCTCCAAATGCCCATACAAGACAGCCAAGGTCAAAGTTCATAGCATGTATGTCATGGAAGATTGACACAATGATAAGGATGACCTGCCCATTGACCAAGCTGAGCTTGCGGAGGATGTTGATCACGAGTAGTTCTATGACTCGGAGGATGGGTTTCCCTTCGACCCGGGCAGCGATCCATCACGGATACTTGATTTGACATCCCACCCACCTATCACTTCCCTTTGCTCGATCTCTTTGGATGCTTGGATGGGTTCCCGAAGCCCCAGCACCCTTCACATTCAAGGCAATATCAATGGAAAGCATGTCTTCATCCTTGTGAATAGTGGTAGCACTCACAATTTTGTCAATAAATCAGCCATTGATCGGTTGAAATGCACCCCTATGGCACTACACCACCCCTTGAAGGTCCAAGTAGCAAATGGAGAAGAAGAAATCAGCACACATGTATGTTCCGCAGTTCCCTTATGCTTGGCTGAATATTATGTGGCACTGATTGATGTGATTGCCCTAGATATGGGCCCCATTGATGTTGTCTTGAGCTGTGATTGGATGAAACAATCGGGGAAAATTGCTATGGACTTCTCTTAGCTTTACATGGAGTTTATGATGCATGGACAGCCTATTCACCTAGAGGGAGTTTATGATCATGCTGATTTTCAGCTCGTTTGCAATTGAATAAGGACAATTCCGATTAGCCCTCTACAATATCTAATGATTCAGCTTGGTAGGCCTTACTTGAGGAATACAATGACCTATTTCAGATGCCTACAACCCTTCCTCTTAAGAGACAAGTGGACCACCCACTTGACTTAGAACCCCATTCTAATCCAGTAAACAAGCCCCCTTACTGACTCTCCAAGTGTGAGTGTGAAGAGGTTGCAAAGCAAGTCAAGGAGTTGTTCGAAATGGGTTTCATTTAACCGAGTTCTTCCCCCTATGCATCCCTTGTCCTATTAGTCAAGAAGAAAGATAACTCCTTTCGCATGTGCATTGACTAGAGAGACTTGAACAAAATCACGGTGAAGAACCGCTATCCCATCCCACGGATTGACGACTTGCTGGATGAGTTGAAAGGGGCATGCTTTTTCACTAAGATTGACTTGCGCTCTGGCTACCATCAGATTTGTATGAGGGAGGGAGATGAGGTCAAAACGGCCTTTAGGACTGATCGTGGACTTTACTATTTCCTAGTGATGCCTTTTGGGTTGACTAACGCCCCTGCCACATTTCCAAGCCTCATGAACAAAATCCTACAATCTTTTTTGTTCAAATTTATGCTTGTTTTCTTTGATGGCATCCTCATTTACAGCAAGTCATCCAAGGAGCACTTGACACATGTTAGAAGAGTGTTTGACATATTGAGAGAGCATCGACTCTTTGCTAAGGAGAGCAAATGCACATTCATGCAGACATCTGTGGAGTACTTGGGACACATTGTGAGCAAAAATGGCATATAGGCTGACCTGAAGAAGGTACATTGTGTTAGAGACTTGCCCACTCCTTCCACCACCACTTCTTTGCGTGGCTTCCTCGGTCTCTCTTCATTCTATAGACGCTTCATTAAGCACTATACCACCATTGCAACACCTTTGACTAATTGCTTAAAAAAGGAGTCATTCTTTTGGGATGCCACTGTTGATCATAGCTTTAAACAGCTAAAGGACGTGCTTACTTCAGTCCCCATCCTTGTTTGCCCTGACTTCTCTAAGCTGTTTACCATTCATTGTGATGCCAGTGGCCAGGGTATTGGTGCAATATTGTTGTAAGAGCATGGTGTGATTGCATTTAAGAGCTGCAAACTTGATGAGAAGGAGATGCAAATGAATGTATATGACCAGGAGATGTTGGCTATCCTCCATGCCATCAAGAAATGACACCACTATTTGTATGGCAACTGCTTCCAAGTGAAAAGCGACCACCGAGTCCTCTAGTACTTCTTGACTCAGTCCACTTTGACTCCTAAGCAAAGGCGATGGGTAGCAACCTTACAAAACTGTGACTTTGACATTTCATACACTCGGGGCAAGGATAATATTGTGGGATCACAGTTGCAGATTGTATGTGTGGGATTATAGACCGCTGAATTGCCAATGCAATCAGTGTGATAATGCTTGAGCATCCCGTGTGTCCCAAGCCTTTTGTGCTGCTAATCTCTTGGGAAGTGGCCAAGCTGGAGCAGGCCTTTGACCATGTCTTCCTGTAGGAGGGGTTGCAGGTTCCACAACTCCAAGATGGACTTTCTCACCACTAACATAATAGATTTTTTGCAATTAGCACATTCTTCATCATGAAAGACTAGAGTGAATAATTATTGCTGTCCAATCTATCCTTCTTGGATACATACGTGAATACATCACTCTGTCCTTGATTGGCCATAGTAAATGTCACTGTTTCAAAGAGCACAAGAGCAAGAGGTAAAGCATGCACCACGCCCAAGTTATCCACGTTCGACGGACGGGTCAACTTGTCCGACCCGTCCAGTCTCGTCCACCAAGTCCGGTCCCGTCCAGACCCGTCCGGTCCGTTCCCCGCTGATGAGTCGCCTGATTGTGCCATGTCTGCCGACCTCGGACTCCTAACGGTCGACCGTTACGTGGGCAGTAGGTCCCATACACCTAGGCCCTGTGGCCAACAAATGGTCACTTTTTTGACCATTTTTAGGCCATGTAACCCGCTTTTTTCTTTTCTTTGTTTTCTTTCTTACCTTTCTTTTCTTCATTTCTTTCTTGAATCTTCTCTATTCTTCTTTTCTTTCTCTTACACAAAGACTCAAGAGAAAAGATTAAAGATTAAAGTTTTAAACTAACAAATTTAAAAACTCACTCTCCTTCCCTCTCTCTCTCTCTCTCATACACACACAATGGATTATGGCACAATGCAACCATCCTCTCCCGTGGATGATGGGCCACCATTTAAATTTCAGAATTTGATCTCTTTTTTTTTTTTTGTAATGGATGTTATATTACAAAGTACTAAACGACAAAAAAGTTACAAAAGTCATGGCAAAGACACAGAGGAAATTGCCTTGATATCTCTCTCTCTCTCTCTCCCTCCCCGGACCCCAACCCTAAACCCCAAAGCTCTCTCCCTTTCTATAAAAATCTCCCCTCCCCCACCATCTTATTCGTCCTTTCAAGTTCTCCCTTTAAAATTATATGTATTTTTTCTTTCATCGGACGTAGGTCCAAGACTTATTAGTCCGATTAGTACGGTACTAGGATCAGACTGTACTAATCGGACGCAATCGGACGTGACAACCTTGCACCACACTGTAATTGACAAATCTGTGTCACACTCTGCCAAAACTGTCCAATGCACAAACAGTGCTCAGCAACACAATCAATGCAAAAACCCAGGCTGCGCAGGGCGCAGGGTTGAGAGCATTCGCACTACTGGCGCTGGAGATGGCTGGGAAGATTTGCAGGCGCTGCAGGTGGTGATGGCCAGGCGCTGGCTGCTGGCGGGGCTTAGTTGGACAGGGTGGGAGGGCTGGAGACTGTGGGAGCTACAGCAGGCCGTGGTGAAAGCTGAAGCAAACGAGTCTGCAGAGAGGCTAAGATGGACCGAGCTGAATCTAAGTTGAATCCTAGCTCTGATACCAAATGTAAGCTATGGAGGATCGAAGCTCAGTTGAGAGTATAGAGTTGACAGTGAAGAGAGCGAGAGGACACAATACGATTCCCAATGCAATTACCAAAGAGTGTAATGAAAGTACAAAGTACAAGCCTTAAACCTTAGGGTTGTTAATGTGCGTTTACACCCGAAAGGTGTAAAACACGATAAGTGGGCGAACTGTGTAACATAAGCACATAAAGTAGAAGATAATAAATCTAAGGGAAAAAACCTCTCATAAGGAGAGTAAAAAGTTTTACAGTGTCCTAATGTGGATCACTGACACTCCTTTGTGAGCCTAGGTGTGAGTCAAACCCAACATTAAGGGGATGCAAATCATGTTGGGGAAACACTTGTAGTCACTATTCAGTCTCTCTTTCTTCAAGCTCTTATAGAACCCCTAAGAAACAATGGATTAGGGTGTTCAGCTAAGAAATGCATTGCGCGCTAATTAGCTCGTTAAATAGCCCCAAAACATGCTATGTAATGAACAACGCAAAAATGGTTTGTAGTTCGAGAGAGTAAACAGGCTGCCCCCATTTAGTCTTCATTCTTTTGCGCAAGTTTCTCACTCTACCATGCAGATTTCAGCCATCAGCCACCAGGCACCTACTATGTGTTGTCCAGCCATCAATGATTGTGGCCCATCACTATCCAGCCCTAGGCAGCCTGTTTTCAGCCATCGCCCTGCTATTTGGAGGTCTCCATCTGCTACAACATCATAGCACCTAATCAACCTGTGCTTTCAGCATTTGGTGCAAGGAAACAAGCTGCTGCCATCTCTCCCATGAGGTGACTGCTGCAGTACCTGCGCTGTTGTTTTCCAGCAAGCTGCCTACATTAGCAAGCACCTCTCCTATTGTCACCTGACAGTTCTGTGCCTTGGGTGATCAGTTTTCAGCCTTCTTTGGTGGTATATTGTTGTGTTTACTAGATTTCAGCCTCCGACTGCTGCGTTTTAGTGACCACCTTGCTGCCCTTCATTATTCAGTACTCTCTCATCTCGGACTGGTGGGTATAGTACTTTGATGTGAGGAAAATTGCTAGGGTTTGCACTGAGGACACACAGAGTGTACAACCACAACTGAAACACAAAGAGACAAACACAGACACAGAGCGCAAAACTCAAACCCTAAACGCAAAACTCAAAACTCAAACACAGTCGTTTTAGTGACCACCTTGCTGCCCTTCATTATTCAGTACTCTCTCATCTCGGACTAGTGGGTATAGTACTTTGATGTGAGGAAAATTGCTAGGGTTTGCACTGAGGACACACAGAGTGTACAACCACAACTGAAACACAAAGAGACAAACACAGACACAGAGCGCAAAACTCAAACCCTAAACGCAAAACTCAAAACTCAAACACAGAAAAACGCAAACAAAAGAAGGGAGAGAGAGAACACAACTCTGAAGTGAATGAATGCTGTAAATGAATGTAAGAGTGTACAGTGTGCTCAAGGGCAGAGCAGTCGCGGAGTGTGACGTCCACCGGAGAATGGATCCCAAGTCTGTGACCACCAGTCGGAGTGTAGGAGTGCTGAATAGTGAATGACAGCAGGCTGGTCACCAAAACACAGTAGTTTGGAGGCTAGAAACTGGTAAACGCAGCAGTGCACCACCGATCGGAGGTTGGAAATTGCGCACAGTGTGCTGTAAACAGCAGGCTGAAATAGTGTCTAATGTGGCTCACGATGACTGGATTATCACATCGCAAGAGATGATGATGTCGCTAGCAATTGACGTTAGCATGGATGAAGGTGCAAGCAGCAGGAGCAAACACGGATGGAGTGGCAGTAGTCGCGAGGGCCGGATAGCCACATGGGAGGAGGTTGATGGCTGAAATCTGCACGTGGA
The DNA here is from genome assembly GCF_053477565.2 of Lygodium microphyllum. Taxonomy (NCBI): domain Eukaryota; kingdom Viridiplantae; phylum Streptophyta; class Polypodiopsida; order Schizaeales; family Lygodiaceae; genus Lygodium; species Lygodium microphyllum. The sequence continues at coordinate 123,430,958 of NC_141163.1, forward strand.
GTGAGACAGACGGAATAAGGCTGAATGGGGGCAGCCTGTCTATTTATAGATGTGGAAGGGTGCCCCAAAAATTAGGGTTTCCACTAAACTCTCTTGAACCGCTTCCTGTTTTAGGGTTTCCACTGAACTCTCTCGAACCGCTCCCTGTTTTAGGGTTTTTACTCTAAAAGAGCATTTTTAAATGTGTTTTGGGGATGTTTAAGAGACTAATCAATAAGTAATGCATATTTTAGCTCAACACCCCCTCTGAGGCCCAAAACTGAGCTGGAAGGTTAGGCCAGTCATTGTGATATTTACTTACCTCAAGGCATCCCACCCCAAAGCTGCCAGGGCATTGGACAAAGGGTGCACGTCGGCTGCCTAGTGGCCTACCAAGACTATAGAGGCGATGGTTATCTTAGCAAGGGAATTCACCCCAGAGAGGACAAGGCATCGGACAAAGGGTGCACGTCGGCTGCCCAGTGGCCTACCAAGCCCTACAAAGGTGGATGGAACTACATGATTTTTTTTTTTTTGAATAAGCGAGGAAAAATTTATGGGATGTGACCGATTGAGTAATAGTGACTAAGAAGACGGGAGTAGGAAGGGTACACCCAACACATCACAAAACAGAACAAGGTAACCCAACCACTCAGGGTATCGATGATGAGGAAAAATAGGTGATGAGGTATCCATGTGATGAAGGAGGATGGTAGTGTGGTAACAATAGCCGCCGGTGGAAAGAGCTTAGGATCCGCTCAAGTGGTGCTCTGCACAATGAGATGGAAAGTATGCTACATGCTGAAGAATGCTCATGCAGCAGGTGCCACTTGGACTGTCACTTGGACAGTGTCCCTCGTGGGAAAATTATTCACTTGCCCAAGCGCCGTAGTACAAAGATGATGAAATCATGCAATGCAAAGGGTAAGGTACAACAGGGGGGAGAAGCCGATGTCGAAGACAAAGTGCTGAAGCCTGTATAATACCAAGAAGGGTAGGAACCCCCTCTCAATCTAGATGTTGATGCCGAAGAAGAAAGAGGAGCTTGATGTCAGTCTTTGTGTGGTGTCGAGAACCATAAGGAATGAAAGAAGATGAAGCGCCCCGCTAGAAGGGCAAGGTAGAAGTCACTGCCATGATAGCATCGAGAGAGATGCTGCACGATTTGCTTGGGGAGGGAAATTCACCATTTTGGAAGAAGAGCAAGTACTTCTAGGATGATGAAACCATGAAAGGAACGCTGCGCATCCCCACGTCTCTAGCCCAGGTAGGACGAAAGCAATCTGTAAGTTAGCCCTACACTGAAAGACAAAACCCTGCAAAAGAGATGAGAATCTGCAAACACAGAGGTTAGTGGTGAGATGTTCCAAAGCAAAACATAACAGAAAGAAAATCTAACTCAAAAGAAATGCAATGAATGTGTATGTGTGTGAGTAAATGTAGCGGAAGACAAATGAATGGAAAAGCTAAGGACAATGAATCCTATGGGTCCGACTCTAAGAGTGCGAAAAATGAATGCTAGACTAACCTAGGGTATCTGAAAGGACCTAGAGACAACATGTGAGTCTAAGAAGGTGGCCACCATCGCATACGTCCAGTAGCAGGGCTCTGCCAAGGAAACGCCTAATGAGGTGGGAAGGAAGGTGAGATGGATGCATGAAGTGCAACGGGATCGAAACCTGCAGACCAATCAGCCAGCCCTCAGGGGTGCTGAAAGAGATGGGCTGATGAGGCTGTACTCGAGCCACATGTCCAACAGCAACAACGGGTGCCGAAGGAGAAGATGAAGCAGGAGCGGAAGGTGTAGCCCCACTGGACTGTGCAGTTGCAGCGGTCTGCTGAGGCTGTTTAGGTGGAAGACCTTGGGCCTTGGAGCAATACTCCTCGTCCACATGGCTTGCTCTCTGGCACTGTGTGCAAAACTGGTTTTTCTTAGGAGTTGTTGCCAGATAGGTCTAGATTCTTTGGTTCCTTCTGAGGAAGAGGAGTCACCCTTTGATTGGCTTGCCTTCGCATCTTACGAGTTCTTGCCACTCGTGGTTTTCCCTCCTAAAGAATAGGCAACCAACCCCCATTGCTCTGAAGAAGGCTGTGATTAGGATTTCTTTTGGACTTGATCATGCAGCCTCATGTAATGCAAGAACTGACACTCAAACTCGTAGAAGGTTGGCAATCGAGGTTGGGAGATGATGTGCTGAATGAAATTGAAGTACTTTTCGGGCAACTTATTCAAGAAGAATGTAACGTGATTGTCATCTGACTTTGGAGAGCTAGTAGTGGCAAACTCAGCAAGTAACTGCCGCCTATATTCAGCCATCTTGACTTTCAGATCATCCCCTTCCTTAATAGAGAACTCTTGAAGCTCAAAGTCGAGATTGATGCGCCGAGTACGATCACGAGCCACATAGCGGTCGAGAAGGTGACTCCAATGCTCTGATGCGAGCGGAAAGTGTTGCAACTGAGAGTGAAACTCAAGAAGCAATCCCTGCATCAACTCAACATTGGCTCTGGCATTGCGGGCTCTCCATTGACGGATGTAATCAGGGTGAGCTAGTGAAGGGTCTGGCAGACTCTGAGACTCAAGCACTTGTTGCATGAAATTAGACCAAGTGGTGAAATTTGACCCGTTAAAATGTGTCTTATCCGTGAAGGCATTCTTGGCCGTTGCAACAGGAGTGGTAGTGTTCGGAGATGGATAGTGTGAAAAAGTGTAGTGTGGGTAGAATGGGGGAGTGGAGTACACTTGGGAATGAGCCCTAGAGTGCCTACCAGGCATGCGTGTAGTGTGCAAGGTGGATCCATATGTAGGGTTGGGTTGACTAGGCATGGGGATGGTAGCCACATGAGGAACCCAAGGAGGTGTGACGGGAACACGGTGAGAAAAAGATGGGAATCCCTGCGTAGGTGTAATGCAAGGAGAGTGTGAAGACGCATCATAAGCTGAGGATGAAAACCCCTGCGTATGAGTGGTCATGGAAGATGTGAAGCTGGGCATAGTGAGAGGGATGCCCATCACAGTCATCCCAAGAGTTATGGGTGTGCTTCTTTGCTGAAAGGTGAGAGGCACTGTGTTAAAGGGTGGCATTCCCCCTAACGAAGTACCATGGTGGAGAGAGGTAGAGAATGGGGTGGAGAAGGAAAAGGTGTTAGGAGCGGATCCAACCCCTAGGTCGTGTGATGCAGATGTGGAGTGTAATCGAAGGTTTTGGAAAGATGATGAGAGGTGATCAAGGTGTGATATAGAAGAGGATGGGATGGGAGGGAAGTGAGAAGTGTGTGTGATATGCTCAAATGAAACAGAAGCTGTAGATGTACCTAAATTCTGTCTACTTCATGAGCCCTCTCTATTGAAGTTCGCATACGCAAAGCCATTTGGATCCTGTACCTCAAAAGAAGAAACAAGCAAGGGTTTTGATTCATGCAACTCAAAAGAATTGTACAAACTTGACATTGGACCTGGCTGAGATGATGAAGATGGATCGCCAGACGTTCCGAATACCGTATGTCCTCCATGATTGGAGAGATGGCTAGCCTGACCAACCGGTCTGAATGTGGGAGCAAAATTGGTAGGAGGGATGTAAACATCACCGTACTTGTTGTGATAGTACTCCTCAAAGTCTTCCTTTGTCCTGTTAGTGAAATTTGGTGAAGGCGGAGTGTCGTCCTCCTCACCGAGTCCATAATGCCGTCTCAGGGCCTCCAATAATGGAGAAGCCTAATAAGACATCATAGGAATTGGAGAAGGTGTCTGGGACATTGTGATTCGGTTACGAGTCGTATTGTGAGCCTCGCACAAAGACTAGCTCTCCACAATATCTGTAGGATACTCTTTACAAGAGCACCGGCTCTAATACCATGTGAAGAAAACCGCTAGGGTTTGGACTAAGGACATACAGAGTGTACGACCACGACAGAAACACAAAAGAGACAGACACAGACGTAGAGGGCAAAACTCAAACCCTAAACGCAAAACTCAAAACTCAAACACAGAAACTCATACACAAACAAAAGAAGGGAGAGAGAGAACACAACTTTGAAGTGAATGAATGCTGTAAAAAAATGTAAGAGTGTATAGTGTGCTCAAGGGCAGAGCAATGTTGGAGTGTGATGTCTACTGGAGACGGATCCCAAGTCTGTGACCACCAGTCGGAGTGTAGGAGTGCTGAATAGTGAATAGCAGCAGGCTGGCACCAAAACACAGCTGTTTGGAGGCTAGAAACTGGTAAACGTAGAAGTGCACTGCCGATCGGAGGCTGGAAATTGCACACAGTCTGCTGTAAACAGTGTATGATGTGGCATCATCATTTGCTGCGATCTGATCATCCAGTTTTATGTGGCTGGCAATGACTGGATGATTAGATCACAGCAGATGATGATGTTGCCAGCAACTGACGTCAGCATGGATAAAGGTGCCAACAGCAGGAGTAAACATGGATGGAGTGGTAGTAGTCGCAAGGGTTGGACAGCCATGTGGGAGGAGGTTGATGGCTGAAATCTGCACGTGGAGTGAGAAATCTGCACAAACGAGAATGGGGGTAGCCTGTCTATTTATAGATGTGGAAGGGCGTCCCAAAAATTAGGGTTTCCACTAAACTCTCTCGAACCGCTCCCTGTTTTAGGGTTTCCATTGAACTCTCTCGAACTGCTCCCCGTTTTAGGGTTATTTTTTTCAAAGTAAAATGTGGCTGATTATATTACTAAAAAAAAGAACAGATTACAAGGGAGTGCTCATGCTCAACAGACTAGTTGGAGTTGACGAACAAAGTTACAAATACATCATGTATACAAAGCCTCTCAAGGCGGTCCGGGGGGTATGGGGGCAAGAAGCCATGGAGGGGGGGTGTATCGCCATTTGGGGTTGCTTGCCTACATCACGAAAAACAGGACTTGATTGCCCCAAGTGCGCATAAAATGACCTCGGAGCTCCTGATGAGCCTTGGACTTGCCCTACACTTAATCTCATCGGCCGTGAAGGGAGTGGATGATGGAGGTCCAGAGCTCTGCTAAGGTCACATGTACTAAAAGTCTCTCTCCGCCGAAAGCCTCCTGATACCGCGTCTTCCAGATATGCCAACCAGCAAGGCTTCCTATGATCTTCCATACCTTAGAGCGGTCTGCTGTGGGTTCCAGCACCTGGCGGATGCGTAGAGTCTCTAAACCGACCACTACATAGGACCCTGCCTCGATAATGAATATTATGTCTTGCATTCCGGCCTTATATAGAGGGTGACAGCCCTGGCTGACCGCTTGCCAGCAGAAAGCTCCCCATGAGATACATCCAAGGCTGGGCGCTATATGGCGAAGGATGCAGCATGCTCCTCTCCACACGAGCTGCGCCGCCTCACACGACCTGAGGCAATGCTTTGGGGTTTCTAGAGGATACTATTTGCAGCGCTTACAACCTTCCTCCTTCTGCATCTGGGCAAGCTAGCTTCCCATCGCCAAGCCTCCATGTGCCACTAGCCATAAAAAATACGATACCCTCCTTGGCCTCCAGCTATCCCATAGGTGGCACTAGAAGGTCCGTCGGAAAGGCTCCGTGATGCTGTGCTCCACACAGTCTCTGCTACGTGACGGCGCCCAATCCATATCCTCATGCATCAGTACGTGTCTGCCAATGCTGGCGGTGTACTCTAGGAGCCTTTGTGGCTTCTTGGCGACCGCAGTGGCCGGCCGTAGCCACTCTCTCGGATCGCACTCTAGCTCATCAAGTGGCCTGCTCTCCCAGATCCAGAGACGCCACTCCCTGAGCTCCTGCCAAAAGACAAAAGGGTCCAGCCGCCATGTCTTCTCCTGAAGGCCAATCACCCGGATCCTCTTCCATCAAAAGACAGCTATTCCCTCATCCTGCTGTCTTCTGTCATGAGCCAGACGCCCCCCCTCCTGTATGGTGAAGAAAATCCCAGGTGGAGCGCCGCCCACTCTATCTGCCACCTGTAGGGGAATGCCTGCTGGAAACCTGGTAGCCTATACCTCCTCGGGCTCTATTAGCTATCGTATTGGGGAAGCAAGCCACTCCAGAGGTATTGCTGCATCTATCTCCCTTCTCCTCAACTCCACTCCTCTCTGGCAGCTTGATACTTGTGGCAGCACCTCCTTGTCCACCATCCTGTACATCTCCTGCCATGTCTTGATGGTACGAGCTGGGCCATCCTCCTAACCAGTCCACTGGATGTGAGGGCGTGGAGCAACTTTGGGGGCTCTGGATTAGGGGCTTACGGAGACCATGCCACACACAGAGCAAGCTATGTAGGAAAGGTGATCTTGGGGGGGGGGGGGTGATCTGGGCTGACGTGAAGATCCATCTCAGGGACGGCCTCCACTCCCCGCCAAGCCTCGGTCTACAATCCACTGTGATACTCTGGGTCTATGATCCCAAGCCCTCCTTCTGACCGATGCCGTGTGATGGTCGCCCACACCACCTTGGTTGTGGAATCCTTGGAGCCATTTGACCCGGACCAAAGGAAGTTCCGCACTAGGCGGCGATGCTGCACTATGTAGGATGAGGAAAAGCATCAACACGAGGCGATATACCAGGCCGTTGCTAGGAGGACCTGGTTAACCACTAGGGCTCTGCCGGCTAGTGAGAGGCGAGCCGTGCTCTAGTAGGTCATCTTTCTCCAAAAACAATCGAGGATTGGAAGAAACTGCTGGGCAGGAGTGATGTCGAGTCCCATGTGGAACCCTAGGTACCAGGCGGGCTGCCCTCTGCTCACCCATCTAAATCCTAGGTGGATGCCCCACTCCGTGCTAGAGTCCGGGTCTGTGAGGAAACCAACCAACTTTTGCTAGTTGATTTTCGCTCCCATTGCAAAGCAAAACATCTCAAAAGCCAGCCTCACTCTCTTCAGCATCAGCTCATCATCCTCTATGCAGAGTGCTGTATCATCTACATACTCTGAGTCTAACAACTCAATTTGCTCTCTCACTGGAAGTTGGAGGCGGTGTAGTCCACTCACACGTGACCTGAGAAAGTGGGACATCGCCTCTACAAAGAGTAGGAACAGGTACGGGGCCAGGGGGTAACCTTGCCGAACCGATCTCTCTAACCGGAACTCCTCCCCACGCCTACCACCTATGAGAACCCTGTTGGTAGCCGATCTGTAAAGTGCGGAGACCCCGCAAATCCAAGCCTGGGGAAAACCCAACCTCACCATAGTGCTCTCTAGGAAATCCCAGTCCACCCTTTCATAAGATTTCTCAAAATCCAAGAGTAGTACGGCCAATCTCTGCCCACTGTGCTAAGCCCACTCTGTTGCCTCAAAGAAGGTGAATACATTGTCCAAGATGCTCCTATCCTGGACAAAGCTTGTTTGTGCGTTATGGATGATGTTTGGAAGCACGGGGCGACATAGTCGCCTACCAATCATCTTTGCCAGTGCCTTATAGACTACTGACAATAAGGTGATTGGTCTCCATTGTGAAAGCTCCAACCAGTCTCCCCCTTCGGGGAGAAGACTGATAAGGCCTGTCCAAAGACTCCCGGGCATCTGTCTTGAAGTGAAGTTCTCCTCAAAGGCCATCAATAGGGGGTCCTTCACCACTTTCTAGTAGGTAGTGAAGAAGGCCTTAGAAAGGCCATCCTCTTCGGGGCATTTCTCCCTGTCCTATGTATGCAAAGCCTCCTCTAGTTCCTTCTGTGTGAAGGGGGTTAGGAGGGAGCGTCCCATCTCCTCTGTGATGAGGGACGGGATGTGATCTAGCTAAGGCTGTCTCTTGCTGGAAGAGGCGCCTATAGTAGTCAGTGGCAATCTCCATCACCTCGTCTGGGCTAGAACGAGTCCTTCCATACTGATTGCGAAGGTTGCGTATTTGCTCTCCTGCGGTGCGAGGCTGGTGCACCTGGAAGAACTCCTTGCACATCGTGTCCCCCTTCCATGCCTAGAAGGCTGCTGAGGTGTGGAAGAGAACTTCGAGTGCCTGTCCTCAAGGCCAGCAATGGCTGCTTACGCTCGCACCTCCTGTGCATGGAGGGTGGGATCCCCTAGTGCCTCCTGTAGTAATCTTTGCGTGGCTGTAAGGTCCTGCCGGAGTGCTCTCTCCTCCCAACTCTGCTGCGTGGCTTGTATGGCTGCTTCCTGGCAGATTCTGCTCGACTGGGCTTGGACCTTTGCAACCTCCTCTGCAATCCGGTCCCTCCTACTCCAGTCCTTGGTCCAATTATGCTCTATCTGTCTTGTCATCTCCTCCCTCCTATAGATCGAGTCAGGGATCCACCACGATCGTGTGTTTAGGGCAGATGCTGGGGGATCAAGGGTTAGGATAACCGGGCAATGATCAGACAACGTGGTGCCCGCCAACTGCTCAATTTGGCCTCCACGAGAGCCTCCCCACTCTCCCACATAAAACTTGTCTAGCCGCTCCAGCAGGACTCCACCTAGCCGCATGTATCCCCAAGAGAAGTCCAGCGACCTTTCCCTCCTGTGGAAGGCAGGGTGTCTCCAGGCATCGCATGCTCTTACTACCAGTAGAAAGACCTCCCATGCCTCCTGCTCCTCCCCAACCATGCCTTGGTAGTTTTTTCCTCTGCCCTGCTGGTCCTCCAAAGCCTTTAGGTTGTTGAAGTCTTCTCCAACGATCCAGGAGTCCACCTCTGGGAGTCCATCCGCGATCTCCACCCAGAACCTGCTACGTGCCCTAACCTTTGTAGGGGCATAGACATTGAGGACTCCAAGGCACGAGTCCCCAATATCCAATCTGATCCATAGAACCCTCCTTGCCACTATCGTCCCTTGGTCTCGTACACAGACAGTGAGACTCGGGCCAATAGAGATGCATACGCCTCCACTCCTACCGTGGGCACCTATGGCGTGCTCCCAGTAAGTGTGCGAGCTGCTTGGGAGTACCTTTCCTATCCACTGGGCCTGGGTGGGAGTTAGCTTGTGCTCCTGTAGAGGTAAGATGTCAATCCATCCAGCAAGGCAGGCTGTAGCTCTTGCCGCACAATCAACTTCCTGGAACCACGTGCCCTAGTGTAGTGGAGACTATTCACATTCCAGGATGCAAGGTGTAAGCTCATGGGAAAACTTGTGACTGACCAAACAGGCATCTGTTCGGTGTGGCGGCTGTTGATGAGGAGGAAAAACTATGGGGCATACAAGTATGCTTTGCCGCCGGTCTATCGCCTCTATCGCCCTTGGCCGGGCGATAGAGGTGAGAGATGCTCCAGGTGGTACTATCAATACATCTATCAACCATGCTGAGATTCGTGACTCTATACATTGGTAGAAACGGGCCGACTGTGCCAGGGGCCACTCGATGACATCCCACGGAGGTCTCCACTGTGGATGGAATCGGAAGATAATGCTCAAGTGTGAGACCTCGGCACCAATCCACCAGACCTCGGCACCAGCCCACCAGTTAATGTCCATCATGCAACTAGGCCACTGCTATGTAAACAATGCTAGTACTTCTTCTCCCACCTACTAGGAGGTGTGGTCCGCCACCTTACTCTTTAGCTCCTCCTCTATTTGTGTCATTGTCCAATCCTCTGAGTGAGAGGACTGAAGAAAAAAAACGTAGATTGGTCCATCCGGTGGTGCTAATAGATGGACCTTGCCCCTCCTTGACTTGCGAACCACGAAGATCCCCACCTCAAGAGGTAGTGGGAACTCTTCGCGCTTCACAACTCTGAGGTAGGACCTTGGGCCACTGCGGAAGAACTCTTGTGGCAATAGCTGTGCCTGTCTCGGGAAAGTGTGACGGGCGGCAGGGGTAGATGAGCTGGTGGCTATGTGGGAGGGTGAGCACTGCTGGTGTGAGGAGGATGTAGGCGTGTGTGGCTCATCACCACCTATGGGAGGAGGGGGGGTGGGTCTGGGGGGGATCACCTAAACTGGGTGCGGATCAGGGGGGGTGCTCGACAGGGGAGGTGGTGGGGGGGAAGAGGGGGTTCGGGGGATGAAGGGATGGTCGGAGGTATGTGGTGGGTGTGGGGGGGGGGGGGGGGGGCTGGTGGCCCTCTAAGGGGGGGGCTGTGGGCCAGGATCAGTGGGGGGGGGGGGGAATGGGAAATGGAGGGGGGAGGGATGTGGGGGCTATGGGATCTCAAGTGAGGGGGGCGGGCTGCGGAGTGCTCTGCCGAGGGGGCGTCACTCACCCTCCTACTCCCTGCTGTCGAGGCTGGGTCTGAGGAGCTGGCTGCGGCCCCCCCCGTTGTCTCCCTCTCTGTCATCTCTGGACCCGTGTGAAGCCGTCAGCGTCCACCTGTGGCTTGTCAGCGGAGCCGTCTTGGCCCCGAAACGCGTACAATGTGCTGCCCGATGCCCAAAGTCGTGGCAATGTGGGCACTGCTCTGGTTGCCCAGTCACAATGACCTGTTGCCTAAAGGAGTGACCTCTAGCCTCAATTTCTAGGAGCTTTGGTATGCCTTTTGTCTTTCATGGCCACTCGTACGTTTGGAACTCCTGTAGCTGTCACTGTATCCGTGAAGGAAGCAAGAAGAACTGTGCCAAAGAGTCGTCCAAAGTCCTCCACTAACTGGCGGTACTCTACGGCTAGTCCGGGGAAAAGTAGGGTGACTGGGTGTTTGAGAAAACTGTTGTGGAGCGCAAAGGTCTCCACTGTGAAGCTGCTATACAAGGGAACCATGTGGATGACCCCTTTCATGGAGGCATAGGGCGAGCTCTCCACTAACTCACGGGCTGCGTCTGTAGAGGTGAGTCGAACCATGAAGATCCCTCGGCCCATGAGGACTTCCTCCATGATGTGCGCTGTACCAATGCGCAACGTGGAGCGGAGCCAATCCCGCAATTGGGCCTTCAATGGGGAGTGTCCAACGACTTGACCAAAGATTGCTGTTTCTTTCAGTTCCAACTCTGTGGCCTAGACGGCCAAGAGCTGTTCCTTAGAGAGGATGATGCGCAAGGTGTTTGACTGGGGGGCACTGGTAGAATGCACTGGCGTCTGACTAGAGGTTTCCATTGCACGTCCCTGTTGAGAGCCTACCACTCACGCTGTTGCATTGTCGGAGGGGGGGGGGATGTTGTTGCAGAGGAAGGGAGCAACTGGAGGGGGGGAGGCCGATGGCGAGGGGTGTGTGTGGGGAAAGCTTGTTTACATGGTGGGGGAGGTGTTGGACACCGCTGTAGTCCAGCTTGCAGCAAGGTGATTGAGTGTGTTAGGCCTATCGGACAAAGCCGCGGTCCCATAGTATGGGAAAAGCCCGGGGGGGGGGGGGGGAGGGCGGAGGGGCGGGGGACCAGATCCTTAGGCAGGAGGACATGGTGCGGGTTCAGGCAGGGGGGGTGGTTCCAATATATTACCCAAAACATTGGGATTCTGATGGACATAATGGTATGGTATGTAGAAAAGGCTTAGTGATGGTAATTCATATGGATTGGAGTGAAAACATGCAACATTCTCTATCTGACTGCATTATTATATTGGGATGAGGAGTACAGAATGGCTATTTTTTGAGAATGGTTTTACAATAGAATAGGGCAGTATTCCTGCATTATTGTATTGCCATCTTCACTCTAGGGAATGTTATTTTTTATTTGGTTGCTGCTCAATAGTATAGCAAAGCAGTTACTAGCCATTGTAAAATTCCCTACAAGACAGCTTTTATTCCCTGCTCTTTGGAGTAAAGCAAGCTTTCGTGTTACCTTTTATTTTTTACCCTTGGCCTCTGGATTCTGAAGTGAGCATGTTTTGTATCTTTTTTTCTTGTCCTTCATGATTGGTTTTTACCTTTTTGAGCCTTTCCACTCAGTAATAGATGTCTAAACGAAAAGATGGTAGGTATGTATGTGGTGAACATAATAGAATTTTACTCTTGCAAAGTTTCAATCCAGAAGTGAGCATGTTTTGTATCTTTTTTTCTTGTCCTTCATGATTGGTTTTTACCTTTTTGAGCCTTTCCACTCAGTAATAGATGTCTAAAAGAAAGGATGATAGGTATGTATGTGGTGAACATAATAGACTTTTACTCTTGCAAAGTTTCAAATAATCGTTTGTTGTGTTCATAGTACTTACTAGTTGCTTGTGAACATTTTGCAGCGGGGTGCATTCCCATTTTCTCCTACAAAGCAGCACCTCAGTTTCTTTCCTTTGAACTTATACCTACCTCTTCCCCAGCAACTGGAAAATGTGGATATAGTACTATATAAGCCTACTGATGAAATTATGAATGTAAACCTTGGAGAAACTGTTCATATGCAAGATCAGTTTACCTTCTCAGATTCCATGCAACAACTCATCAGGTATATTCTCAGCTTAGTGTAAAATTAAACAAGATGCTGAGGGAGGTGTTTATAATGCTTGCATCCCCCTTGGCAAGACAAGGGCCTAGTCTTCATGCATACCTAATAAGGCTGAAGGATTTAGCAAAGCCACCTCATGCCAATCAAAGTCTGAGAAACACACATGCTGGTAAGATTGATCTGCTCATCATTATATTCATTGTCGAAACAAGAGCTCTCTAAATGACATGCTTGACTGGATGTGGCAGCTTAACATCTCCTCAAGAAAGGCCACTGTAGGTATATATAAGACGTTTGAAATGAAGAAATGAGTTAAGCAAGGCAGTAGCTCTCAACCAGAGTTTCAAAACACAACCCAGCAGGTCCAGCCCATGTGGGAAGCCAAGCTTGACCTTGACACTAAACATCAATCAGCTTGCATTACTTTTCTACTTGAACTTTGTGAAGAAAGTCCAAAATAACCTATATTTTGACATACCTAGTTCAGACTAAAAATAGAACAGAAATCAAAATCAAAGCAGCTTTGTTCAGAACCAAAAATGGTCATAAACTACCTACTAAATCCAGTCTGATCTGGCATGTTTGTGGAGGTGTGTCAGAGGTATCTCTGTTACCCTTGAGCTCCTGGATGTGAGCACTTTCTCTTGATGACCCGTTACAGAAGTTTAAAACTGGAGACTTGGAGAATGATTGTGTAAGAAGCAACAGAGCTCAAGTCTGTGAATCTCAAGCCCGGAGCTTATGATACAAACTTCCCAACTAAAAAATTTGTTCTTATCTTTCTTGTTGAGGGATGGGAGTGTTTTCATGTCAATACCAATCAAGTAACTGGTGATTGTCAGTGGCAATGTTTTGCTTCACATTATTCAAAAGTATCTCTTATGGCACATTTTTTGAAGAATTCATGATTTTTGAAATGCTTTGGGCAGAGGTCGATTCACTTTGAGAGCCTAGGTTTTGATTTTTGAACCTCACAATTGAAATTTATTTTAAGATGATTTCGTCTCCTAACCCCCTCAGCTCTGAACAAGGTGTAAAAAATGCATAGAACAGAACCCAATCATTTTCAGCACATCTGATCTCCTGGAGAGGAGGAAAGCTAATTTCTTGTAAGTTTCAAGTTGATGGACCTCATTGAATAGCCATGGCTTCCTCCAAGACCATGACCTGTGTGCCTAGTTACATGCAGCATAGATATGGTGCTCAAAATAATAGCCTTACCTTACAAAGGTCTAGTAAATATGAGAGCCAGGGAAAACTGATGAATTTGAGATGGCCAACCTTGAAATTGTCAAATGGCCAAGTCATAATAACTGATAAGAGATCCTTAATCCCTTCTTATAAAATGGTTACTTCCTCTCTGACTGTTCGATCCGTGGTACACTGCTGCATTTACTAGTTTCTAGCCTCCAGACTGCTGCGTTTTGGTGACCAGCCTGCTGCCATTCACTATTCAGCACTCCTACACTCCGACTAGTGGTCACAGACTTGGGATCCGTCTTCGGTGGATGTCACACTCTGACATTGCTCTGCCCTTGAGCACATTGTACACTCTTACATTCATTTACAGTATTCATTCACTTCAGAGTTGTGTTCTTTCTCTTCCTTTTTCTGTTTGTGTTTGAGTTTTGAGTTTTGCGTTTAGGGTTTGAGTTTTGCCCTCTGTGTCTGTGTCTGTCTCTTTGTGTTTTTGTCGTGGTTGTACACTCTGTGTGTCCTCAGTGCAAACCCTAGCAGTTTCCTTCACAGATGCCCCCTCAGAAGGCAAAGAAAGATCATTCCCCTCTGAATCCCCCTTTGAGGTAGATAGGAAATCCAAAAACTCATGGATCACGGACTCCGAAGTGTTTGAGGATGAAGGAAGTGCCGCCAGTCATAGAAAGAAGGTATCTGGGGTGGTGAAGAACTCCCAGGGGTGGCCTCTTGAACCTGAGTAGGTGAGGGTGAAGGGTGGGGCTCATACTGAGCAATGAGTGGGCAACAGTCGCTACTTCTCAATGGAGCGAACCAAGAAGCCGAAGAAGAGGAAGGAGTCAAGCAGCCACTGTCTCTTGAAGGAGCAGACTGACGAGGAGACGGTCTTAAACAATCACAGTTCCTCGATGAAGCGAATTGCAAAACCGCGGGCTGTAGTAGCCACTGTACTTGAAAATAGGTGGAAGAAGACTACTGTTGGCATTGTGACGATCTCCAGGAGGTCATAGCTCCAATCGATCCTCCATATGCTCGAAAGGACTTAGTGTGCATCGGATGCGTCTTATTGCCTTGAGCATGGTACTCTGATAGCCGATGTAGAATGATCTTTGTGGCCCAGAAAGGAGAGGTGGCACAGGGAGTGCCTGGTGGAAGACACATATACTCCAAGGGAATGGGGAGCAAAGGTTGAAGTTGGCAAGCATTGGTGGTGTGTCCGGTGATGCCACAGTAGGAGCACCCACAAGTCTGGTCATCTGTTGGTAAAGAAGCCATGGGTACCAGTGTGCCTTGCTGAAGAAGAAAGAGGTCAGCCATGAACCATGAACTGCAATGTCCGCCTCAAGGGCTAGGAGAGCAGTGGAAGGGTTGGAAGTGAGTTGTCAGTGAGAGGAGGATGCTACCAGCAGTAAGAGGTTGCAACCAGTAGAAAAATGCAGGCGAGGAGAGAGAGACTAAAAACGCAGGCTGTAGGAGAGAGAAAGAATAAAAAATGCAGGATAAACCAACAGTAGCAGTCAGCATGCTAAAATAAGCTCCGAATAGTGTGTGACAGGTTAAAAACAAGCACCAGACTGTTGTAGACAGCAATGGCCAGCTTGGGTTGCGATGTCCTCTGCGTTCGAGGTGTGGGCAGCAAGCTGTAATACCTAAAATCTGCAAAAAAGAGATTGTTTTCTAAATGGAGAGTGATCAACAACAATTGTTGTGCTGTAAGCAGCTGCAAACCACTAGTGGAAGGCTGGAAACAGGCACCGGGCTGTAGATGACAGCAAGGGACAAGTGAGACTGCGGTGTCCTCTGCGAAAGGGGTGTGGGCAGCAATCTGAAAGCACCTGAAACCTACAAAAACGAGATTTTGATGCAATGGAAGAAGAAGAGAAGTGGATGCCGAACTCACCACCGGTCTTTGCCGTCACTAGAGTGGAAGATCTTTGCCACTATTTGAGCAGATCCAGCTCTGATACCACGTCAAAAGATGATGTACCAGCGAGACAGTAGGGTTTGCGGGAGGAACACGGAGTGAACTCGGAAAACATGGAGAAGAGAAGAGAAGAGAGAAGAAACTTAGATGAATGGAATGATGAAGTTCTGAATCATGGAGTGAATGTGATACAAGGGAACAAGGGTGCTATAGCACAAGGAAGATGATGAAGACAGCCACGAACCACGAACCGCAATGTCCTCCTGAAGGGGTGTGAGGGTAGTGGAGAGGTTGGAGAGAAGAGGTGACGTACTGAATGAATTAGCCGTAAGGAATGAATCAGTCTAGGATGGTGCCCCTTTTTGGGGTTGCAAACCCTAAACACAAAACACAGAAATGCAAACTGCGGGTGAAGGGTCTCTCAACAGTAGAGTCATCTTGCATCTTGTAATCTTGTACTTTTTGTCGTAGTTAACACAATTACCTTTTACAAAAAAAAAGAGGCATTTGCGCCGCATGCACAAGGAGCTGCCTTGCCTCCCCACACGTGGTTGCTTGTCCTTTTGGCTGCAGCCTCCTAGCCCTTTCCTACTGTTGTCGTTGCTCGCAATTGTGTATGGTGAAGGTTCTTGCCTAGTGTGCACAACTACCCTGTGTCCCTTTTGTCCTATAGGCCACATGCCTACCCTGCCTTGATACCCACTTCCACCGCCCTGCCATGTACCAAGCTTGGGCTGCTTGCAGTACGCCTCCGACCTCTGCTATGCCTTGTGGCCTTGCCTTTTGGAGGGCCCTAGTGCACCTTCTCTGCTCAAGGCTAATACCTATTCATGGGCTACGCTGACTTACCTCTTGTGGTCGGAGATCCGACAATGGATGTCGAAGATGACACAATAGAAGAAGATATGGTTCCCTGCACTCATGAGATGGCTTTGTCACCATGTCACGTCTAGCCTTCTATCAAACATAGCAAGCATGAAGAATTTTTAGTTGCCCCTGAGGCTTCTAATCCAGGTGATTCTCCACCACAATCATATGCACAGGTGGTCTCTTCCTCCTAGGATTTGCAAGAGCCAAATTGGGAACAGTTAAGAGTTTACTAACTCTTTTTTGGAGGAGTATGTGGAGCATAATCATAGGGATATTCCTGCCTGCATGGAGAAAGAGATCTTGGAACCACAAGTGAATGCTCAGGAGGTTTTCCTCTTCTTTTCTGCCTTTCATGAGCGAGGTATTATTCTCTTCTTCACTAGCTAGATGTCCTCACCAAGATCCGTCGGTTGGTATCTCTTCTCCAAACTGATGGTGTGGAGGAGATTTTCACTGTTCTGTGTATCAGGTTGCGCTTTGCTCTCCCTCACACATGACTTCCTTCTTCATGAGCAGCCCCTCTTTTTTGATAACAGTTGGTGCATATTGTTTCTTGGTGTGTAATCGTAGATTTCCAATGTCTGCTCAAGTAGGCATGGAAGTGGAGCGTTGCCCAGCTGTTAATTGGCCCTCCTCAAGGATGCTATGGCTGTAGTGAGTCATGTATTCAGACCCCCTAGTCTAAAGGCAACAAACAGAAATAGGGTGTGCATGCTATGGAATACAACCAAAAAGAGGCCAACTGGTTGTGCCTCAATTGCAATGGTATGCGGCCTCTTTGGTTTCAGTTCAAGTGGCGTACTTTTGCTAGACATTGGTTTTCCTATTGTCAACTAGGTCACTTCTTGGTAGAATGTCCAAATAGAAGGACTACCTTGGTGGACCAACCTATGGATAAAGACCAAAATGTGCCCCCTTGTCTTGTTGAGCACTAGATTATTCCAACCATTCCAAACCCGAACTGCTAGCTCCTCCTTCAGATCTAGGGACATAGGGATGGACGGAAGCTTGCCACACCAAAGGAAAAGCCAAGGAGACTTCTATGCTTGCAGTACCTGCTGGCCCTTTTTCATCACTGGACCCTCTCTGCACTTATTCGCATCATCAGGATGTGCTGACTACTTTAGTCTCTACTACTCCCAAGGATTTGCTATGCCTCAAAGAACTACAACAACAATAGCGTGCATGTGATCCACCAGCCCTATTGGCTTTTGCTGCTGATGGTCGAATGATCACTCTGTGGGATCTCAAGTACCTAGGTTCTTTTTTCTTTTTTTTTTGTAAAAGGTAATTATATTAATTACGAAAAAAAAATACGAGATTACTTGATTACAAGATACATGATGACACTAAGCCATCATGTGAAGAGGTTCCAGTACTACGAGTTACAAAGTCATGGCAAAGACGCGGAGGAAATTGCCATATGCCAGGGACGTAAGTCCTCCCTAGAGAGCATGTCAGAATGCTGGAGAAGATCTAGCTGCCAATACAAGAGGCCCTTAAGCCTAGCAATATGCCACTGAACATTATAGGCGGAATAAAAAAGAAAAGCATTCCGAATAGTCCAGTTATGCCAACAGCCTCAATATCGAAGAAAGTGATACATGAGCTTCATATGTGGCTGAGCCGGAGTGGGGTATTTGGGCTGCCCAAAAACCCAATCAAAGGGGCGTAGTGAGAAACCAACCACCGCTCGCCAAATGGCTGAAAAGAATGACCAGACTTGCCTAGAGATGGGGCAAGAAAAAAATCGGTGCCGGGCGGATTCCACAATAGTGGTGCAAAAGAAACTGTTGCCGTTGGAGATTCGTCGCTTGGAAAGAGCTGAAGCAAGTGGAAGACCACCAATCATCACTCTCCAAAGAAAGAACTTATATTTGAAGGGTGTCTTGTTCAACCAGCCCTCCATCACAGTTGCCCTTCACCATGACCGGGATTTACGCAATCCCCATAGAGTATTCGCTTTAGTAAGCAGCCATTGATGATCTTTAATCAGAAGATGATACACCTGGTTAGCAGAGGCCTTGCTTAAATTCAGCCGGCCTTCGAAGTCCCAATCCTGCCAGGGATGATCCGAAGCAAGGGTAGGAATGGGTTGTCTGCTCTGGAGCACCATCAAAAGCTGTTCCCATAAATGCCTATATCCACGAGGGATCCTGAAAAGCCTCCTAGCTGTACGAAACGATATTAGCACATTGCGACTGGCAAGGGTGGCATCCGCGACTGAAGATAAGCCCAAACGTGCCATCCGGTTGAATTGTGGTCTAAGCTCGTGTTTACCTTCCCATGAAAGTAACCGCGAGACTGCCAGCAATTCCAATTGAAAAGAATTAGTAGCTAAGCGATCCTCCGCTGGATGCCACTGAGCCTTCTAGAGGACCAGTTTCCAGGAACATACCAAATGAGTAAGCAACGATGAAGAAGAACTGGAGAACCACGAATCAGCATCAAGAACATGCCACCAAGAACTCCGGATTTGGGTATTGCCATGCAGAAGCCCATGATCCTCAAGGAAATAACAGGCTATAACGACCCACGGATGATGATCCGAGCACATGGCGCGGAAAAGAGACCAACGGAGTGCCAGCATGTGAGTTTGGGCATCTAAAATAGCCCCTCCACCCATGCGTTTGGGGGTGCACGCATGCGACCAAGAATTCCAGGAAATACCTGCATGCAAGAAATCCTTCTTCCATAGCATGAAACGAATAGACTGAGTAAGAGCATTCAGAGTCATAGTAGTCCAGGGCAGCAATGGCAAGAAATATGTGAGCATTGGCAACATAATTGTCTGGGCTACTTTGAGGCGAACATGGAAGGGCCAAGCTTGAGACTTCCAATATAGAAACTTAGCTGCCATTTTCTGAGAAATTCACTGCAGAAGCTGCTTTGGGGGAACATCAACACCCAAAGGGTACCCAAAATGCCTAACAATGGAGCCACGAGGAACAACCATACCGTGCCAGTCCAAGGACTATAAATCTGACTCCGTGCAGCTGAGAATGGCTGATTTGAATGCATTGATGCGAAGGCCGGACACCTGACCAAAGAGAGCCCAAACATCCAATGCTTTTCGAAGGTTATCCTTGTCCGCACGCAAAATCATAAAGCTGTCATCAGCCAAGGATTGACTAATGAAGTGTTGTCCAGAAGGAAGCGACAATCTAGCCAACTGAGTAGAAGCTGCCATATGAGATAACATTGAAAGAACTGGATGAGTCGCAAGGGCAAAGAAGAGAGGGCTCAAAGGGCACCCTTGTTTGACAGAGTGGGCAAGGACAAATGGCTCAGTGACGCCTCCATTCAGCATGACTCGCGAAGACGCCGCAGCATTGATGGTGTAGATTAGATGAGACATCCGAGCACCAAAGCCCATAGCAGACATAAGTTCAGCAAAAGACCAGTCTAGATAATCAAAGGCCTTTTCGAGGTCCAATTGAATCAGTACGATCTCCTGATTAGAATGCCTTGCATAATGTATCGCCAGTTGCGCATTTAATACATTGTGTAGAATGTTTCTGCCCTTAATGAAACCATATTGGAGAGGGTGCACAATGGCAGGGAGATGCTTATGGAGCCGATTCGCCATTACTTTGGAAAAGATTTTATACATAGAACCCATCAAAGAAATTGGGCACCAATGTTTCAACGTAGATGGCGAAGGAACCTTTGGAAGCAGTTTAATAAGTCCTTCTTTCCATGAGGAAGGCATGATCCCTGTTTCCCATACCTGCTGAAACAAAGCCTTCAATGGTTTCGCCAGTTGGGTAGCAAAAGCCTCAAAGAACTCATTGGTGAGACCATCCCAACACAGACTTTTATCCTTGGGCAAGTGTAACAAAACGTCCATAACCTCTGCCTCACAAATATCTGACTCCATAGTAGCTTGCATGTCCTGCGGAACTTGATTGCGGACCAAGTCATAAAAAACCGAACGGGCCTGAGTAGTTTGGGCTGAAGGTGGAGAAGTGGAACCAAGAAGGTCGCGGAGATAATTCCTACACATATGCACAATAGTCTGCGGATCAAGGACCAGATGGCCTTCTGCATCCTCAAGTCTGGTCATATTCTCTCGAGCAGGAGTGGCATGGAGAGCTCGAAAGAACTTATGAGTCTGACACGTACTATCTTGCAAAGTCTCCGTCAGATGTTGCAATTTGGCTTGCTGATACGATTTCAACTGAAACTCTTTAATAAGATCAGCCACCCGCATCACCAACAGAGAACGAACCAAAGCCAGTAGGTCCTCCGCTGCTTGTCGACGCCGCCGACCAAGAGAGGCATGATGGATCCCATACTGCCGAGCAACCCGCTTCACATTAGAGAGCAATCTTTCAAATGAAGTAGTGCCTTGAGAGGAGAATCCAATAAGAATCTATCAATCAATTGCTGCATATAGCCCTGAAAGATTGCATGCTTCAAGTAAGACGAGTTGAAACGCAAAGGGAGTCTCTCAAAAAATTGCTTGAAAGGTGCAATGGGTTGTGCAAGTAGCTCAAGCTGCAGAGGGAAATGGTCCGACAAGGCATATTGCTGCAACACTTTCATTTCGAGCATCTGAGGAAGAAAATCATCATTCTGCATGATGTATATGCAGTCCAACCGCGACCATGTTGTTGCATACTGGGCAGAATGGAAAGTAAACCCTGTAGAAGATGGGTGTAGCTAGGACGAGAGATCTTGCTTAAGAACAGCAAGAGCCAACTCATGCCACATACGACTTTCCGGTGCGTCCATTACCGAATGCTCCGATGTGGGCTGGGAAGAATCAACACACATATTGAAATCCCCTATCAAGAAGCCCGGTCTGTCAAGTGACAAGGAAGTCTGCAAAGTCTGCCAAAGCTCCCGGCGAGATAAAGGATCATTTGGAGCATAGAGGCCAAGTAACCATAAGATCTCCCCTTCGAATAAAATTTCAATCACCAGAAAGCGGCCATGTACATCATTTTTAATAAGAACAGGCTGATATTTCTCATGTACAATCATGAGCACACCCGAATAATGCATGGCTTGTGTCCCTGCATAGAACAAACGAAAGCCATGGCAATCCACAACTTTTCCGGCTTCTCCGTGACTCTTGTGCTCAACAGCACACAGGACATCCCACTAATTCTCATGCAATACAGTCTACATGGCATGTTGTTTGTGGCGAGAGCAAATTCCTCGCACATTCCACGTGGCTATTTTCATGTGTATTCAAAACAAAATCAGGTACGAGGCACAGCTTGCCTCGATTTGACTTTTTCAGCGAGAATGTCCAGGACTCTCTCATCCAAGAAATCCGCCAACACAGCAAAAGAGTTCTGAGGACCAGATTTGGAGGTAGATGGCATATCTGCTGGCTTGGGGATGGAACGGGGATAACGACGATTCCACGGGGTAATGACGTTGCCTCTGGTATCAAAAGCCAGCCTAGCAGGTGGACCCTTTGGACGATCCGAATACATTCTCCTGGTGGGCTGAGGACGGGGGGAAGAGGAAACCATGGCAGGAGTAGAGCACTGTGAAGACAACATTTCTTTCCTGCGCATATAGGTACGCATGGAATCTTGTGAGGTAGTAGGCACAGTATTCTCCATGCCAGCAACAACCCTGTTGCCTTTTTTTGCGCATACTTCAACGCAGTCAGTGGCATAGGAATCCAGACCCGAAACTTGGTGTTTATCTTTGTCCAGAAATTTAGGTGGGTGGATAGCATTCAGCGACGGAGCATCACACCATATCTTCCATGGGCAGCGCAACATGGCCAGCATCTGAAGTGTGTTGCTGCTCCGGGCATTCGGCCATAAAATGCCCCAATTGTCCACAGGAAAAGCAATGTCCTGCAAAATTGCCCCATTTCAAACGAAAGTGTAACGGATGCATGCCAGAGCAATTGAGACGTAACCAAGCAGGCCTTTTCCTTGCAGTGTCCCATAACATACACAACCGGTTGCGATTCACAGCCCTTAGACTTGTAGGGACCAGAACAATGCCCATAGCGGCCATAGCGTCCTTCAACAGTGGCCAATAGATAGCCGAACAATTTTCCACTTTAACCCAGGGCATTCACGTTGCAGTAGACGCTGAAAATCTGCCATTGGGCGCCATGGTACAATATGGACCAACCGGTGATAAAAAAACAAAGGTAGTTTTGACAGGAGAGCAGCACGGTGCGTCTCAGATTTCAACAGCACCTCAAAAAAACCTCGGGGCCCAACAAAAATCTCTTCAACACATTCCCCTTGTAGCAGACTGTGCAGCCATTGGTGAATACGGGAAAGTAGTGGGATTCTACCAGTGAAGAAGAGTATCACAACGCGATCATAAAACACCGAAAAGGAGCGCAAGACAGTTTTCGGGTCCATAGTGGCTTCCAGAACATCGTCAGGTGCAGAGTCAGAAAAGACTTCCTGATTATGTTGAACATAATCGCCAAGCAGAGTGTTGGCAAATTCCAGCAAATGCTCCCAGTCAACATCCTGAGAGTCCACAGAATCTGAAGCAACCTGAGCATAGGAAGGATCCTGATGATCAATTGTCTCTTCCGAAGTATGCTTGGTACGTTTACCTGCAAGCTAGATGTCAGGACCAGGGGGTATCTCTTCGGTGCACAGAACCATATCCTCAGGTTCCTCGGTATCAGAATCCGGACCAAGCGCTGCCACCGTTTGGTCTATAAAATCCAGATCCAGACCAGCCATATTGTAACACGATTGGATCTCGACGGAGGACTGACGCACGATGAAGAGCAGGAGACGCGACCCTGTCCGCCTCAGTCGTGACCTGTCCCACGAGCGCGTGCAATAGGGCACAACCCTAACAGTGCAGGGGCAGGAGGGTGGAACACAGGGCGGGCAGTCGATGGCAGAGGGGGACAGTCGGAGGCATAGGGCAGGGGCCAGGCGTCAGCAGAAACCCTAACGCACAGGGCGAAAGGGCGAAACGCAGGCGCAAAGCCCACGGGGCTTCAGAGGCAGGCGACGGGGCAGGCAGCAGTGTAGGCAGTTGTCAGAGGCAGGCGACAGGGCAGGCGACGGGCGTGTCTGACGGTGAACAAGACCGATGTGTAGGCTTGATGGCGAGCAGGTCGGATGGCGGATAGGACGGACGGGCACTGATGGCGAGCAGGACTCGCTGGTCTGACAATCGACAGCGGGCAGGAGCGATGGCGGGCAGGTTCGACAGTTAGTCGATTGACGGCAGGGCGGGACATGCAGGCGGCATCATCGCGACTCTTCGGCAATAGCTCTCTCTCTCTCTCTCTCTCTCTCTCTCCAAGTACCTAGGTTTTACCTCCCACCCTAGAAATGGACCTTTCTCCTCACTAGCCATTCCTTAGAGGCTCAATCCTTTTGCAGTGCTAGGAGACTT
Organism: Lygodium microphyllum; assembly: GCF_053477565.2. Classification (NCBI taxonomy): domain Eukaryota; kingdom Viridiplantae; phylum Streptophyta; class Polypodiopsida; order Schizaeales; family Lygodiaceae; genus Lygodium; species Lygodium microphyllum. The sequence continues at coordinate 123,454,484 of NC_141163.1, forward strand.
CTTTGAAGATGGTGTACTGGAGAGATTGGCAGCGAAGGCCCAAGCCCATGCGGCAAAATCTCATCAACACTCTTGATCCTATGTCTATTGAGTCCCGGGGTGCCTCTTGCACACTCGTCCTTTTGCTTTTATTGAATCCATTGTATCTCGTTTATATATGATGACCTAGAGCCACCCTGAACTTTGTAATCTTGTTATCCTGTGACTTTTTTGTAATTAATATAAACAACCCATTATGAGAGAGAGAGTTGGGACCTGCACGATGTCACTTGTGAGCTGGCTCCCCCATCGTTGCTGGCCTTGCCTCAGTTCTTGCGACCTGATCTGCACCCCTTCCCTGCATTTTACCTACCCATCAGCTGGTTGCCCTGTCCTCGTGCAGCCTTGGGCTGCAGGAGTGATGTGCACACACGCGCACACACACACACATATTTTTTTTGGGTAATATCCAGTGCAGTATATTTATGTGCTCACAAATTACAAGCTGGGGACCCCCGGAAAAGGGGGCTATCCCAAACTATCAGAAACATAAAAAGAAAAGCTCTATGCAGGAAGCGTCCATGTCACCCTCATAGCTGGCATCATATAGAGATTGCCGCAGTGAGGCTCGGAAGGATTCATATTGCTGGTGATTTTGGCGACCCAAGTATGCCAAATTATGATCACTCCAGATTGTCCAAAGAGCCCAATATCTCACCCAAAAAAGAAAGAGTGAGTATTGAGACGAAGAACGCATAAATCTGCCAAAGAGCCAGAAATGTTTCCCAAAGCTATGACTCGGGAAACGAAGCCGAAGCGAATCTGAAATTCTCCTGAGGAGGATCCTGGAACAAGGACAATGCCAAAATAAATGAGGGACAGTCTCTGAGGGAGCCAAACATCTCAGACATGTGGATGATGCAATGTGACGTTTAGCAAGTGTGACCCCCACTAATAGTGTGCCTGTCAAACATCTCCAAAGAAAAAGCCTTTGTTTCGGTGGCATTTTACACTTCTAGAGCATCCTAAGATTCTTCCGCCACCATGCAAGAGACTTCGTTAAGTGCCACAGAGAATTAGCATGCTGCTGAATCCATGGGGCAGGCTGAAGAAGCTTGTATACTTTGATGGAAGTTAAGACAGAAAGAGAGACAGGACGAATGCATGTAGTAGATGGCTGTAATTGCCAATCCATAAGCCTGTCTGTATCAAGCATAGGTGGAATTGGTAGAAAGGGATGCAGTAAATCAGCAATTTTCTTCCATATAAACCTATGATGCATTCCCAATGCATAAGAGGTCATGGCCCGAGGAAAGGATAAAGTATATCCCCGATCATCCACCACATCCTGTATGTACCTAATTCCCAGTTTCATAAGATTGTATGCCCGAACAGGTTCCTGTAAAGCAAGAGGAATGTCAAAAATGGCACTCCAATCACACACACACACACACACACACACACAGAGCTGCCAGCCTGCTAGGACACAGGCCTGTCATCCTGCTTCAGCATCATGCAAGGGCAGGGTTTATGTGAGCCAACGATAGAAAGAAAGAGAGCACTATCCACTGTTCCTGCACAGGCCGTTTGACAAAGCAAGTGAGAGGGCTAGAAAGGACCGGCGTGCCAGTCTCCTGGATATCGTTGGGGACCTACAGTGCCGCTCTCCGGCCACATAACCTACCTACTGCCTTGTTTCACACTGCAGACACAGTGATTCAGCAGAAACCCAAACTGTGTCGTGACAGAGAATTCCAGTAGTTGGAAGAGGAGGGTGGACAGTAGCTGAATACTGAGATCGCACATTATGCCATAGCTCAACATGGTCTTCATAGATTAAGTGGTGGATGCTTTGGGGCCTGATTTGGATGATGAATAGGGAGAAGAAATGGTTCCTTGTACGGATGTGGCTGCCCCCTTTCCAATGTCCAACCGGGCCCTGATGTGCAACCCCCTGTTAAACACGCTAAGCATGTCTCTGATGCAGTGATGGAATGCAGTGAGCATACCCCCAATGATGTTATGGCTGATTTCAAGCCCCTCCACAATCCGAGCATGCTACTTGTTCTTACGTGCAGGTGACTTCCATGGTTGAAGATTCCCAAGACCTGGACTAGGGACATATCTTGGAATTTACCAATACATTGTTGGGTGAAGGTGTTTAGCACAACCGCGAATCCTTTTCAGTCCAGGATAAAGAGGATGTGCTGGATGTTGCTATGGATACCAAAAGTGTTCTGTGCTCTTTTTTGGCTTTCTATGGAAGAGTGGCCATTCTCTTTTTCACTAGCAAGATCTCGGTGCTCTCTTGGATCCGCCAATAGCTAAACTCCATTTTGCAAGTTGATTGTTTTGAAGAAGTTTTTGTTGGCACGTGAGGCTTCTATGAGATATCGCTCAAATCGACAAGGGCTCAGGAGGACCTTCTGGCCAAAGTTCCACTATTCTTTGACAAACGCTTTGGGCATATGGTGGGATGGACACCATTGGTGAACCTCTAGCGGGTGTTACAGCAGGAATGCCTAATATGGGTTGAAGTTGAATGTTGTCCCTCAATCTACTAGCCATTGCTTAAGGATGCCATGGGAGCGATTGGCACGGTATTGGTTCCCCCTCCCCCTAGCTTGTGGGTTGCCAATCGTAACCGCTTGTGCATACTGTGGGATAGTGCATGCAAAAGGCCCAACTAGCTCCGTTGAAATCGTTCTAGAATTTCATGTGGATAACTGGGGCATTTCATGGCTGAATTTCCAAAAAAGACCACTGTTGTTGAGGGGGTTTCGGCTGCACTAGTCCATGATGTTTCTATAGTTGATGGCCTTCAAGCAAATGAGGCCTGAGTGCACCTTGCTTTGGATAAAGGGAAACAACCTGTGCAACCTTTGGATTCTCCCGACCAGGATTGGATTGATGTCTATGCTAGGAGAGGGAAAAAGGCTAATGTGCACACGGCAGCAGCTATGCGGAGCACTTAACAAGGCCCGTGATGCACTTATGCGCGTCGAAAACATAAGACATTGTTAGTATCTATTGCTAATGTTGTGATTTCGATGGACCCTCGAAAATCCTCTAGTCCAAAGCCCTCTGCTAATCGTTTGTGGGACCCACCTATGCAGCTTGCTTTTGATCCCCGTGGTAAAGTACTCACCCCTTGGGATTGTTGATACCAAATGGTCGCTCCTAAATAAGGATATAATCTCTCCACTTCCAAAGCGAAGCATAGGGACTTAAACTCTTTTCCAGTAATGGCTGACTTTTTGGACGAGGGCACCCTTAATATTTTGGCTACGAAACTGCAGTCGAGGCAAAATCAGCCTGGACATTGAAATCCTTTGGTCATGACATATGAGGTTTCCCACCTGGAATGTACACAAATTTGTTCATACAGCAAGTAGCATGATATGTGGTGCATCTTGCACGACAATCAATGGGATGTGTTATGTGTTGTTGAGCATAAAAATCATAATGAAGCTAGCAAAATCATGGATTGCCTTGGCCTCTAGTTGTTTCATGTAAGGAGCTTAGCTCAGTACTGTTCAGGTGTGCTTATGGTCGTGAATGGCAAGTTCGAGTCGACCCTTGTCAAGAACGTCATCCATGGCCATTTTATGGTTGTTGAAATTCTATTGGAAGGGGAGGTCCTATGGTTGGTATGCCTCTATGCACCCAATGACTCTTTGTCTTGACGGGATCTATGGGATCGGCTGGTAGCTTGCTTGTCTCTAGGTAGACTGGAAATATTGATGGGAGATTTCAACATGTGCGTTCGTCATTTGCAATCTATCTCAGAGCACTCAATGATGGATGCACCTGAGAACCATGCGTGGCATGATTTTGAGATGGTTGTTTTGAAGTAGGATATTTAGTCCTGGCTCCGCCCATTGGATTTGGGCACAGTACTCGGTCACATGGTCCTGCTTAGACTGTATGTAAATTATGCATGATGATGCTTTCTTGCTAGAGATTTTGGATATCTAGGTGCTGCAACAATACATTTTGTCAAATTTGCAGTTCGACATACTTGCCCACCCTGTTACCCCTTTCGCACAATTCTTGGGAAGACTCCCATTGCATTTTAATTCATCTTATCTAAAGCAATTGGTCTTTAAGGGTTATATGGAACAACTGATTGACAAGTTTCTGATTGATTTTCCCACAGGGAGTAGTGACTTCTATCAGCAACTGCTCCGTAATGTGCAGAGGGTTGCCAAGAAATATGGTATTCATCATGCTTCTCTTTGCAAAGAGTGCCAACACATGGCTGAAGCAATGTTGACATTGGTCCACATCTTGTTGATTGATTCCCTAGATGATCTGTTCCTACTATCACTAGCCACAAGGCTAACAAATCTCATCCAACAATTTCGGTTGAGATCTTAATAGCAAGCCAACTTGCAAAGCTTGATTGAGAACCTACAAGATGATTTGTGCTAGTCACATAAATTTTTTCGAGGCCTGCACGCCTCTTTGGCTCGAGAAAATATGGTGCACCTCCAGCATGCAGACAGCTTGATGGTTATAGAACCGCAATCCATTGTGCGTATGTGTAGAGAATATCTCCTTGACCTTCTTGGTACTTTGTCTCCTCATACTCAATAGACCACCTAGGCCTGCTCAGCTTCCTATGCCTTGGTCAGGGATCGAGTGCCCCTAGATATGCATAATGATTTGGATAGAGATATCTCAAAGGGAGAGGTCATGGATGTTTTGTTACATCTACCCAAGACAAAGGTGCAAGATGGAATGGCTTGACTAATGAGTTTTTTGAAGCCTATGCTGCCACTCTTGCCAAACCTTTGGCAACCATGTGCCAATAGATCTAGGAGAAAGGAATTATGCCTACCTCATGGAAGGTGGGGGTCATTGAGCTGATTTTAAAAGTGCCATTGCCCTCGATACTAAAACATTGGCAGCCAATTTCTTTTAATGGGATCTATGTACAAAATTTTTACTAAAGTCATGGCCAATCGTCTCCACAAGCACCTCCCTACCCTTGTGCACCCGAATGAGTATCAAGCAGGAAGAAGTGCTGATTCAATTGGATCTCAAAAAGGTTTTGATTATCTAGATTGGTCTTTTTTGGTAGAGCTCATGCATGTTATGGGCTTCGGTCCACGTATGTCTCATTTGATACACACAGCGCAGATGCCTCTTCGTGGGTCATGTTAAAAGGTGGGATCATTGAGCCATTCACTTTGGCACAATCAGCAAGGTTGCCCTTTGAGCCCCTTGTTCTTTGCCTTTGCGACCTATCTGGTCCTTTCCATGCTTTCTTACTTGGTGACCACAGGGCAGCTGGCTGGTCTCTCTCTTTCCTTTGGCAGACATTTTGTGGGCCAATCTCTAGCATATGACACATTCATGATTCTCAAAGCGGAACGAGAAACCTCCACATGGCATTGGATGTATGGAAACTTTTTGGCCAAGCCTGTGGTCTTCGTATTAATGCAGCCAAATCCTCCCTTGTTAGCTATACTGAATCGGATCTGTAGTCTTTGCAACCCCCAAGAAGAGGGTGACCAGGACAAAGGATCTCTTAGTGAAGGACAAAGCCTGAAATGTTGAAGCTGCTTTACTAGGGCAGCATGTGGATGACCCTTTCCTGGAGACCAATTGGGAGTTATCAACTAACTGCTGGGCAGCCTCAATGGAGGTAAGCCTAACCAAAAAAAACTGGCAGAAGACATGGGGAAACCTGATTTGAAGAAAGAGAGCAGCAGGAGAGCACAATCAAGAGTATGTCTGCTGAAATTGGCTTGGAAGGCAATGAGAAAGGAAGAGATGTTTAGCAGGCAGCATGTGTGACTGGTACACACAGGTGGAGAAGGCGAGGTGGAGAAGGCGGGAGATAGTGTGAGGGAGGAGTCCTGCTATGAAGACAGAAAAAATGCAGCAGGGAAGGTGGCAGGCACAGGTGATACAGCTTCCAGGCGGTACGCAGTCAGGGAGGAAAGCATCACATCAGCAGATAGGAATGTACGAGTAGGTTCGGAGATGTGAGAACTGGCATGAGGAGATGGTGGCAAGGGACAAGCAGGGGTGGAGGGAAGAGTGAGGCTAGTGAGAGAAGCATGTGGCAGAGGGAAGAGCAGGGCTGTCAGTGGCACTCAAAAACAATGTGGGGTAGTTGCAAAGTTCAGTGAAAAGTGGCAGGAGAGATGTTGTATCCTCGTGGTTTTCAGTTCAAGTAATTCTGTCAGCTGACTTGACTTTGAAATTGGTAGGAGAAAATATCTTGGAACTTAAAAGCTATTCTTGTTTTACAAATCTCAAGACTGTAAATCTAGAAATTTACATTGTATGGTGTCCTTATTCCCTTTTATGAAATGCTTGTGTTGCAACAATGGTTTTCATTTGTCTAGTAACTGCAATGGGCTTAAAGGCATATCCACCTTAACTGCTCTTGTTAATATCCAGATTTATAGCATGGCTTTGTGGGTGTAAATATTGGCTGTATATTCTATACATCTTAGGTTAATGTGTGTTGTCAGACAACATGTGATTGATCTAAGTTTATAGTTGATGCAGGTTTCTTAAAAGGCGTCCTCATATATGTGTGATTGACCCAATTGAGAAAATTTTCCCTCTTCTGGATCGTGCTTTGACTCAAAACATCCTCCAGGGTATTTCAGAGTGCATAGCCTCAACAAGCTTGACCATTCGCACTCCTCATTTTTTGAAGGTAGATTTTCATTGGACAATAACACATACTTTTCCTTTTATATTTTAGTTTATTTTTAGCAACCCATTCTTCTTATGAAGCAAATTATCTTGCCTGGAAGATTGTACAAAAATGACCTACAATGTTTGCATGATCAACAAGCTGAGAATAAATCAGATGAGCTGCAATTTTTTAGGAGCACTATTCAAGCAAGGTTTTGTTTACTGAAATAGACTACAAAAGAGCAATTTCTAGGCTAGTTCAAGCCATATGGTATTGAGTGTTCTTGTAGCTGAACAATGTGGTGGTCGTGTATGAGTGTTCTATAACACTTTGCTATGGTACATGAGCTGTTCACTTTATGGCCAAGGGATGTATCCATCACGGTTATGCTGTTGCTTATCAATGTTTCTCCTGGTTAAAGTCATTGTGGTGGACAATACTAGTCTAACAATATTGTAGTAAACAGCCCAGTTCAATGACATTGTGTGCATACTCCTAGTCTAACAATGCTGTTATTGAGAACCAGACTAGCAACCATGTGAATTAGCCAAGAATTTACTATTTTGTAACTCTTTTTGTGTATTGTAATGATGGTGTAATGGTATCTTTTAGGGTTTTCAACTTTCCAGTAAAGTGACATGCATCTTTATAGCTGGCCTTGGTAAGAGCTGCAAGAATGGAAGTTAACATCATGTGGAAGCCCATAACTTGATAGACTGCTCATGAAATGTGCATTATGTATCTTTATATTGAAGGTGGTCTTGCTAAGAACTAGAATTTGAGTTGATGAAAAGTGCATATTGTTTCCTTGTAGTGAAGGAAGCCTAAATCAATGTCAATACTTCTGAAGCTGTTCTTACCCCCCATGAAGAGGGGGCCTATGTCATATAAGACATTTTGCGTAGTTCCTCAATGTATATGAAAAATAGCATTTTTGGTAATAAGCCTGTAAGATGTTGCACAAACTGTAAGAGGTGCCCAGAAACACATGCTCTCAAGTACAGTGATCTGATTGTTCACTTACTTTTGACTAAAGTTCCTGATCCCTCTTGTAAACAGAATCTAGTTGCACAATTATGTTTGATGGGCAATCAACTGTGCATTTCTACAGTTCTGGCCCCTACATTATTCTTCATAGGCTGTGAAAAGGGAACGAACAATTCTTTGGTCCAATCCTGAGTAAGCTGCACCACTTTGATTTTGAAATGTGAACTGTGGTAATGCGCTGGGAGTTTGACCACTAATACATTCTGGCCCTAAATCATTCTTCATAGGCAGTGAAAAAGGAACAAACAATTATTTTGGCCCAATCCCGAGTAAACTGCACCACTTTGGATTTGAAATGTGAACTGTGGTAATTAGTTGGAAGTTTGACCACTAATACATGGCGATTGGGCTTCAAGCCCTTTTCATGCATTGGATGAACACGGTTTTCTGGTTTCTCTCTCCTAAGAAATAGACAGCAAATCTGTATCAAATGATAGTTTTTCTGTTGTGCTGTTGTTTAGGTTGCAAAGTATGACAATCCTGACCTGTCAGAGATGTTGAAGGCCTCTAAGATAGCACTTCCTGCGATTGTCAAACCTCAAATGGCTTGTGGAGTCCCGAATGCTCACAAGATGGTGCGCATTTTCCAAATTTTCCGATCTTCCAGTACATTGTGGATCAAATTTAAAACACTCTTATTGTATAGCAGCTTGTGAATATAATGAAATGGTCCAAGTGATTTTAGCAGGATATGCCCCTTCTTTTGCTATGAACACTTGTCTAGATTGCGTAACATGTCCTATTCCACTATCTACCATCATAAACTTTAAAACATTTGTGCAAATTTCAGTATGAAAGAAAGAAGCGTCTCTCTACAAGGTATCTTACTTGGCTATAGTGAGTGTAAGCGGTCAGTGAAATATAATTGATTATATTTTGACCTTTTGCTGAAGCATCATTTCTAATTTGGTCCATGGCTGTGTTGTCTTTTTTCTAGCTAGGTAGCTACACATGACAATGTGGGATTGGACTATTCTTTATGGTCTGTAAAGTTGTGTTAGTAGGTAAGGTAGTTATGTGGTATCTTTGTGTGCTTTCATGTATCAACACAATGACATCTGAAGGCTCATGCTTCTAGTAAACACATGAACCAAGTATCTTGGATATCATTCAACCAGCTTCAATTTCATAGTTGGAAAAGTTTTTGAATTTGGCCATTACTAGAAAGATCATTTCAAGAGACTTGCAGTGAGTGGGTTTGCAAAACCCGCTACCTCTAGAAGATTTCCTCTACCCCTTTGACCAGAGTATGGCCTCAAAGTATGTGAAAAAATTGTCCAAGATAGGATCTTGGATGAAGCCTGTCTGTGCCATGAATGATGTCCAGGAGAATATAGCAGAGGCTGTTGCCAATCATCTTGGCCAGTGCCTTATAGGCAACTGACACCAAGATGATCAGCTGCAACTGAGACAGCTCCAACCAGTCTCTCCCTTTGGGGAGGTCATAGTGACTAGTCATGTTGAGATGTTGCCCGACATCCTTCCAGAACTGAAGAGTCTATTGCCAATCATCTTGTCCAGCACCTTATAGGCAACTGGTAGCAAGGTGATTGGCTGCCACTGAGACAGCTCCAAGCGGTCTCCCCCTTTGGGGAGGTTGTGACTAGTTCTGTTGAGATGCTGCCCAGGATCCTTCAGGAATTGAACATCTTTGAAATGCTCATAGTAGAGGATCCTTCACCTCCCAGTGTGCAAAGAAGAAGGCCTGGGACAACCCGTCCTCTCCAGGGCATTTCTGCCCTAGAAAGCATAGGCTAGCTTCTCCTTAAGGAGGAACCATCCCATCTCCCCTGTGACTAGGGATGGGATGGAGTCCCAAACTTGTCGTTTGCACTGAGTCACTCAAATTAAGACCATCCCCCACAAAAAAGCTATTTGTAGAAGCTGGTGGTGAGTCCCATCACCTCCTCTGGGCAGAAATGGACCCTCCCATACTAGTCATTGAAGCTGTGGATTTGATCTCCTGAATTGCATGGCTGGTGCAACTGGAAGAATTCTCTGCACATCATATACCCTTTCCATGCTTAAAAAGCAGCTGAGGTGATGCAAGAGAACTCTGACCTCCTATCCTCTAGGCTTGCGAGAACGTCCTCTACCCCTACAACTCTTGGGCGTGGAGAATAAGATCACCAGAAAACTCTTGTAGCAATCTCTGAATAGCACTGCTAGATCCCTTCGAAGGGCCCTCTCCTTCCAACACTGTTGACAAACCTGGAGCGCCACCTCTTTACAAATCCTACTCGACTGTCCTAGGGCCTCTGCAATCTGTCCATCCTGTGCCTACTCCCTGGCCCATAATTACATGATCTCTCCTCATCTCCTCACACTCATAGGTTGAATCCAGGGTATGGTGGGAGCAAGGATCGAGGGCTGAAGTAGGGGCATTGAGAGTGAGGAGAACCAGAGCATGATCCGATAAGGTTGCTAGCTGCCCCACCTTCCCTCCTCGACTGCACCCTGATTCTCCTACATAGAACTTGCCCAGCTGCTCTAAGAGCACACCACCTAGCCATGTGTATCCCTAAGAGAAATCTAGGGAGCCTTCACCCCTGCTGAATGCTGGGTCCCTCCAGGCATCATGAGCTCATACTGCAAGGATAAAGCCTTCCCAGGCCTCCTGCTCCTCTTCTGCCATGCCCTGAAAATCTATGCCTTGGTCTTGTTGATCCTCTAATGTCTTGAGGTTGTTGAAGTCGCCTCCAACAATCCAGAAGTCCACCTCTGGTCAGTGTGCCACAATGTTCAACCAAAAACCTATGCATGAATGGACCTGTATGGGTGCATAGATAAAGATCCCAAGGCAAGAGTCCCCCATTTGTAGCCTAGTCTCCTAGCCACAATTGTCCCATGGTCCCACATAGAAGCTAGCAAGCTTGGGCCAATCAAAATACAAACTCCACCACTCCTCTGGTGGGCACCAATAGAATGCTCCTAGTAGGTGTGTGAGCTGCTTGCAAGTATCTTCCCCACCTTGTTGACCTGGGATGGGGTGAGCTTATGCTCTTGTAGAAGTAGAATGTTGATTTGTCCAGCAATGGTTGGCAGAAGCTTTTTCTAGACAATCAACTTCTTGGGACCTCTTGCCCCACTATAGTGAAGGTTGTTCATGTTCTAGGATGCGAGGTGTAGGCTCATGGGGAAAATCCAGAGTTCGTTGAATAGGCAATAGTGCTTAGCATGGTCAAAGACGTTGAAAAAGGGAAGCTGTATGGCATACACTCGCGCTTGACAGTGGCCTTAGAGGGCGAAGTTGACTCCCCCATGGCGGTTAGAGAACAAAGGAGGGGGTTGATGTTCACTCCTGTGCATAGTACGGGGGAGTTTCAGAAATGGGGAAAACGAGAATGGGAAAAACCGGAGTTTTGGAGTTTCAGCCAAATTTTGGAAACGGGGAAACAACGCTTCGGATTGTACACTAAAATAAATACAGTATTTTGTGCGTATCTAAATATATCAATGCCTACAACAGGATGTACCCAAATTTCATACAAAACTTTTCAGTCCATGTCATATGATTGAAATCATGATTCATTACACATGTCACGACTCACGAGTGAAGATTGAAGAGTTAAGACTCAATGGTTGAAACTTAAGACAGCTTAACACAATTGAGACTCAATTTTCAAAACTCAAGGCAACAAATGAATTATAATTTATGACTCATGAATCATCTATGATCTAAAGAGTAGTGAAGACTGACATCAAGAACAGTAGAGACTGACATCAAGAACAATGGAACAAGAATCAAGATGCATAATAAGTAAAATCAAGATACAATGATACATGTAACTACATCATGTGAATAACCGGTTAAAACTCCAAAGTCTAGTGAGCACTGAGCATTGTGTACTAGTCTCTAGTTTCTAGTAACTATTGAGTAATAAGTATCAATATCAATGAACAATTGGCAACTGTAGTCTAGACAACAAGGCCCGATGTCTGTTGGGTATTTGACTCACGCCTTACTTACGCCTACGCTCATATGGGAGTGCCGGTGATTAGTAGGACACTGGGGCACTTTTTACTCTCGGTAGGAGAGGTTTTTTCCCCCAGACTTATGGTCTTATTGTCGTATGTACTTATGTGCTTATGTTACACACATTTGGGCACTTAGTGTGTGTCGGGTGTGAACACCCCCTACAACCCTAAGGTTTAAGGGTTGTACTTTGTACTTTCAGGTTACACTTATTCAGACTATTCTCTTGGGTGTCGTGCTCAACTCTGTCTCTCACTCTCACACTGTCTACTGAATCCTAGCTATACCTCGATCCTCTGCTCTCACATTTGGTATCAGAGCTCAGCTTCAGCCTGCAGTCTGCTGTTTGCAGTCCACGCTAGTTCCGCTCCAGCACGTCTGCCTCCAGCACGTTCGCCGGTCGCCACCAGTCTGAAGGGCGACGCCAGCTCCAGCCCACGTCAGCAGTGAGTCTACCTGTCGTCAGTCTCGCCAGCAGTCAGTTTCGTCAGCACTGAGGCGCGCTGTTCACCAACGCGCTGTTCCTTTGTGCGCAGCCTTCGTTCGACTGTTCGCCTGCAGTCTGCTAGTCAGACGACTCGACTGTCCTACGTTGCCTGTCGTCCACGTCAGTAGCACTACGTCAGACGACGCCCGCCAGACGACCTACCACGTGCAGCTCGCAAGTTAGACGTCAGCCCGTCCTGCCCGCCGTTTTGAAACCTCCACGTCAACAACTCGCGACTGTTCTCCTGCAGTCTGACGTGTCCACGTTAGCAACCTGCGTCTGCTCACCAGCCTGCTCTGCATCAGGTACAATTGTAAACATTTTTTTAAAAAATTTCAGCCCAGAACACAATTCTGGAAGAGGAGGTTCACACGCGACAAGCACAGAACAAGCGGGGGATAAATTTCATGCAAATTTCTGGACTGGATCATCAGAAATTTTGGGGCTTTTGTTTATTTTGTGGGCAGTTGCATTTGAACTGCTGGTACAGTCACAGAAAGACTGTTTTGACAGAAATTTTGGCAAAAAATTTTGGGGATTTTGAGATAACAGTGTTGCAGTGCACTGTTTGCACCTTGGGAAGCGTGCATTAAAAGACAGTTTTCTGTCAGAGTACGCCCTTGCACATTAATTGTAGAAACGTGTTTGCTGCAATTTCTGGAAATTTGCAGGTTTCCAGTTCATACTGCTTTGACATTGCTCATTTTGTCTTTGGAAATTTGTCATCGTGTCAAATCAGGGAGGTGATGTCTTTACGTATGTATCCAAGGAAGATAGACTGGACGGAAACAACTATTCCCTTCAGTCATTCATGATCAAGAATGTATTAGTGGCCAAGAATTTATGGGATTATGTCAGCGGAGAGGAAACTCGACCGGGAGTTGCAGCTCCCGTTACTCCTCCTCCCCATGGCGCATGTGGACAGCGGGGACCTCACCCCGCTCCATCGCAGCCACTTCCTCCAAGAACTACAGCTCAAAAAGCTTGGGATACCTGTGATGCACAGGCCTTGTCGCTGATTGCTCTGGCAGTTCAGCGGTCCATCATACCTCATATCCGTTCGGCATCTTCTTCACGAGATGCATGGTTGACTTTGGAGCATATGTTTGTAGGAAAGAATGAGACTCGGATCTCTTTCTTGAAGAAAGAGTTGGAAACTCTAAAGATGCATGAAGGTGATTCTATGCAGGATCACTAAAATAAGATTCAGGACTTGAGGGAGCAGCTCACGAATGTAGATGAGTATTTTTCGGATGCACAGTTGATATCCACCACCTTGAATTCCTTACCTCCTTCGTACTTGTCTTTTCATACTGCATTAAACCTCACCATGAGGATTGCCGAGCACCCACTCACTTTCATTCAATTGGTTAGTTTGCTTCTAGAGGAGGAGCAAACACGGAAAAATAGTGGTGTGGATGCTATAGTCTCTGAGCAGGCTTTTGTGGCAAGACAGAAAGGCAAGAACAACAAGGTGAAAAATGCTCCACAGAGTTCTAGCACTTCGGGCACATCGCAGAATCAGTCACAAGGGGGGATGCAAGCAAAGAAAGGAAAATGTCATTATTGTAAGAAGCCCGGCCACTATATCACTGAGTGCAGAAAGCGCATTGCCAAAGAGAAGGAGTTAGGAATGTCTGTTTCTACTACTTCTTCCACTGCTAGTGAGTCCGCGTCCTTTGTTGTGGACAGGGACTATTGTTTTTACACTTGCAGTTATGACATCTCTTGGGCCGATAGAGCACTTAGCTCTACAGAGAATGCTGACACTTGGTTCTTTGACAGTGGTGCTTCTAGACATATTACATCTCGCAGAGATTTGTTTGCTTCAGTTAGTGCACCTCCCGTTGGGAAATCGGTACAGTGTGCCAATAATGCATCATACCCTGTTCGTGGTATTGGGGAGATTCAGCTCACAGCCATTGATGGCTCTATTCTCCGCCTGCAGGATGCTTTGTTTGTGCCTGGAATAAAGAAGAATTTGCTTTCTATTTCTTCTTTGGCACGTTGTGGTATGCAGGCCATCTTTGATGATGACCGTTGCATGGTTAGAGAAAAAGAATGCATGACTTTGGTCTTGACAGGATCTTTGTGTCATGGTTTATATGAGTTGGATGCTCTTTCAGTAGATCAGTCAACATACTTGACATCCACTCTTACTCCTGCTATGATACAGGCGGAGTGGCATGCTCGTTTGGGGCATGTAAACTTTGGCAGCTTGATGCTTTTGCAGTGTACTCAGATGCTGGATGGCTTACCTCTCTTGGAGAGACCTGATCACTTATGCGAGGGATGCATTTTGAGAAAATGCATTGGTTTTCATTTCCTCGTAATGTTGCTTTTAGAGTAACAACCAGATTGCAGTTGGTGCATTCAGATGTTTGTGGGCCTATGCAGACCATGTCATTGGGTGGTTGTTATTATTTTGTGACATTCATTGATGACTTCACACGTTTTTGCTGGGTCTACTGTTTGAAAAAGAAGTCAGAAGTGTATGATGCATTTTTGGCTTTCAGTGCACTTGTTGAAAACCAATCTGGATGCAAAATTAAGACTCTCCGTTCGGACCGAGGGGAGGAATACATGTCCTCTATGCTGAATTCTTTTTTGCAGCAGAAGGGCATAGTCCATCAGTATACTACAGCTTATACTCCACAGCAGAGAGGAAAAATCGGTCACTCATGGAGATGGCCAGATGTATGTTGAAGGCAAAGAGCTTGCCTCATAGTTTTTGGATGGAAGCAGTCATGTGTGTTTGCCATATTTTGAACAGATGCCCTACCAAAGCCTTGAAGACCATCACACCATTTGAGGCTTGGAACAGCCGTAAACCTTCTGTTGGTCACTTTCGTACCTTTGGGTGTCTAGCCTATGCCCATATTCCACAGGTACTTAGAAGAAAATTGGACAACAAGCCTGTTAAGTGCATTTTTATGGGATATAGCAATGAGAGCAAAGGCTACAGACTCTATGATCCCATTACAAAGAAGGTTTTTGTCAGCAGGGATGTTGTTTTTGATGAAAAATCAAAATTATCCTTGGCTGGTTTGGACACATATCAGGCTGCCCGTGATGTTTTTGAAGGGCTGCTGCCCATTACTTTTGGTGATTCAGCTGGAGGTTCAGAAAATGAACCTAATGTTCAGCCAGCTGCTCCTATGGAAAGTGCAGAAATTCAGCCATTGGCTGATCGAAATATTCAGCATCATGCTGAAACTGAAATTCAGCAAGAGCTTGCACACAGCGAGGATGCTAGACAGCTACCTAGATGGTATTTGCAGACTATGCAAGATAGTCCTTTGGATGCACCCATGGCTGGTCGTACTAGAAGGCAAACTCGTTTGCATGATTCAGCACATACCATGGAGTTTATTATGGCAGCAAGTACTTTTGATAATGAAGAGCCTGAATGTTATGAGGATGCACAACACAGTGTGCATTGGATGGCAGCTATGCAAGCTGAATTAGATTCTATTACTAAGAATCAAACTTGGGATTTGGTGTCCTTGCCATTTGGAAAGAAAGCCATTGGAACGAAATGGGTCTACAAATTGAAAAGAAAAGCAGATGGATCCATTGATAAATACAAGGCACGGCTGGTAGCTAAAGGCTATGCACAGAAAAAGGGCATTGGTTATGAGGAGACATTTGCTGCGGTCGTGCTTCAACTCTGTCTCTCACTCTCACACTGTCTACTGAATCCCAGCTGTACCTCGATCCTCTGCTCTCACAATGTCTTTGTTGGGAATGCATGCCAAGTGGTCTTTCATGTTTGTTATACTTCCCGATTTCTCCAATCCACAATGGTTGCACCGGCACTTCTTTGATCTGTCGGAGCCCTCATATCCCTTGATTGGAACGACGTGTCTTCAATATGGATCCAACGCCATGATTAGCCTTTAGGTAATGGGGAGAAGAAGAAGACAAAGAAGACAAAAAAGAAGAAGAGGAGGAGGAGGAGGTGGCGGCGGTGGGAGCCGGAGTGTGCCTGAAACGGACCGCAGGATGCCAAAACACCGGTTTTGCCGTTTCCGTTTCGGACCGAAACGGCCGGTCCGTTTCGGCAGCCCTGAAATGTTGTTTCGGGGTACTATGCTCGCGTGCCACTACAAGCACCTCCAAGAGCCAAGGTGTCAAGTGTGCATTGGATGTTTGATAGTATTGAGCAACTTGAGCAAACGACCACTCAATCACATCCAATGGTAGTCACCATTGTAGTGAGGCCTGGAGGACCATACTAAGGTATGGGATCTCTACCCTGTGCCACCAATTAATCTCCATTGTGCACATTGGCTAGTGCTCTAGAAATAACTCTAGCTTAGTCTTTCCAAGCCACTGAGAGACATGCTTAGACACCCGATCCCTCAAGACCTCCTCCACCTATGCCATTGTTCAATTGCCAAAGTGGTATGGAGGAAGAAGGCATAGTTCACCCATCTGGGGAAGCAAGTGTTCAGTCAAGGGGTGGGGTGGGTTGTGGTGATGGAGGTGAGGCGGGTTATGCTGGATGTTTGGGGGTGGGGGCTAGGAACATGCCTATGCTCCTGTGGTGGGATGGTGCTATTGTTGTAGTAACCCTCTCTAATGGGAGACATGAGCATGAGCATGACCACTTACCCTTGGCTGAGGGTGTTGTGGGCTGCATGGCTTGTTGAGGCCCTAGCTGCCTCCTACCCATGCATCGCTGGACCCCCGTTAAAACTATCCTCCTCCACTTGTGCGACAACTTGACGTATGGCCTTGGCCTCAAAGCGTGTGCACTTGAAGGCACTATTTGACCTACCCAGTCACAATGCTCAATATTCAAGAACTTAGTGATTTTCTTAGTGTCCTCCACCACACCCATATCTTGGGACCATCTACGTACGTCGCTATATTAGCAAATGGAGGGGGGATTATTCCAAACAACTACCCAAAGTCCTCCACCAGTTGTTGGTGGTACTTGAAAGTTAACTCTCAATCCAAGGAAAAGAAGGGGGATCGGATATTAGGGAAATTTTTTATGAAGTACAAAACTCTACACTGTGAAGTTGTCGTACCATGGAACAAACTTGTTAGCCTACAACTTGTCCAAAGATCATTCCTTCTGGATAGGGTGGTAATTCCCTAATCAAGCACTTAACTACAACAATCAACAATAAACACAAATTGAAATGCACAATTTACCTTAATAATCTTAGACATTGGGCACCTTGTTGGCCCCAAAACTGGTGCCACTCTTAGTATTTCTTTAACTTCAATTGCCAATGGATTGATTACAAGACAAGATTCCGCAATCTCCTTGGCTAATCCAAAAGCCCTTTGTTGTAGATGCAATCAACAAACAAATTAGGCAAGGGCAATTTGCCCCTTGAATTTTACCCAAGACTTGCTCTAATCGAACCGCAACTAACCAAATGTTGCCCCAAATTTACAATGGATGGCGTGGCATCTGAAATCCCTGTCAATATCACAAATTGTAGGTGCTGATTTCAATGTACGATGCCTTCTCCTATAGGGAGGGCTTCCAATGCAGCTGCTAAACTCTAATTTCTGCATAAATTTAGGGTTTACAACAAAATTCCCTTTGTTGTCCACCAAGTATGGTTGAGATCTACTCCAAATGGCTGAGAAATGCTGAGATATCTTGAGAATTGACGGGAGAAGGTGAGAATACCAGAGAGAGAAAATTCATAATTTCACGCAAAAAAACCCCAAATTTAGCCTGCATCGTGCACCAATCGGTATTTAATGCTATCACCTGCTGCTTGGAGTCCTCCAATCTGCTATTGCTTGCATTAAATGCTGTCGCCAGCAGCTCCTGGTGCTAGAATCGCTGTCGCCTACTGTTCTTGACCTACTAGCTACTGTCTATTGTCTCCTATGGTTAAGAACAGGTGTGAATTCGGACCAACAGCACCTTCTTCCTCTTTCACATGTTGAAAACTGACTGAATGGTTGAGAACCAGCCTTCAAAAACGTTTTCTCAGTTTGCATTGGCATTTTTGCCAAGTGGCAACCTTCTAAACCCATTTTCCAGCATTATCTAGTCATTAAATTAATTTCAGCCCTTTTGACCGTGCCCAAAATTAAATATGCCCATCCATAATTAAATTGGCCTGGTTAGTTGCAAACTAGAGTGGTCCCCAATCTATGTTGACCCTCAGAATGGCATTAATTAATTAATTAATTAATGCTAGTCCCTTGTGTCACCATTGGGACATATTGGTCAGACTATTGTCCTAGGGTCAAAATTGACTCTAATTGACTACTAAAACCCAGTTGGCATAACTTATCACAACTTTTGCCTTTGATACCCATTGTATCCTCAAGGTCCTTGGCATGTTACCATGAAATAACTGCCATGTGCAACAAGTGCTAAAAACCTTGCACATTTAATTAATAATTTAATCAAATGTTATCAGCAAGATTAAAGCATCTCAAAATTTTATGTCCCTGTGTGACAATAGTCTCCTTCAATTCCCTATCCATTGTACGGACAAACGAGTTGTTTCTTAGTGAGAGTGGCACGCAAGGCATTTGATTAGGGGGGCACCTGTGGAGTGCTCCAACATTAGACTAAAGGTTTTCATTGCGAGTCTTCATTGAGACCCTTTCAAATGTGTTGTTGTTCAACCAGGGTGAACGTTGTTGCAAAGAGGCAATAGTTGGTAGAAACTTGTTACAGTGGAGAAGTAAGAAGAGGGTGAGGATGGTCTGGAAGGGAGATGATGTGACCTGGTGGTAGTAGGCAGGTGGGGAGGGGATTGTGGGGGCGAGTTAGGAGGCACTTGTGGTGAGAAGCCGCATGTGAATTGCTAGGAATGGCGGCAAGGTAGGGTGAGGGCTTGAGGGGGAGGGGGTTGAGGAGTAGCACAAGGGGCCACAAGGGGCTTGCGGGGAAAGTAGAGCTTGTGCGTAGTGCCTTTGGGATGTGAACGGCAGGGGACTGAGGCACGGGATGTGGCATGTGGGGGCAGAGGGGAGGGGGTACAACGCCAATGGCTAGCACGGGGGGGGGGGGGGGGGGGGTTTGGGGTTGGGGTTGGGTTTGGGGAGCGCACACTAAAGGGTGGTGTGAGAGGATGGATCATGGAGGGGCAGCGGCAACAGCAATCCATTAGGCAGCTCATCAGTGATTGCACACTAATGATCTTGAGAGTCCAACTTGCAACTGCATGCACAATATACAAGACTCAAGTAAATCTCAAGTGGTTGGATAATGCCAAAGTATATGTGGCACGATCTTTATATCATGTGAGCTCCTCAAGCAACATGTTGGGGCCATTTTGGGTAGCTTTTTGAGAAATAGTAACACTGAGAGCAGTTGCTATAATAACATCCATATGTAAAGTGACACCTTGCTTTCTTCCCACGGACATGTATGTGTGCATGCTCCTATACACATGTACATGTCCCTTTTTTTCTTAAAGCCATTGTTGCTTACACATTCACTTGTGTACATGTATGTATGTGCACACACAAATTGTGAAATCATTATCTCATTAGATCTTATAAGGGAAAGGTTGATCCAATTGAAGCTGTCATGAAGAGATTCATTAGAAAATAATCATTTTATTAATAAATCCCCTATGGAAAAAGTATCCCAAGGCAAAGTACAAATTATCCTCGTAAGGGACTTCCCAAACCACAAAATATATACAATAAAAGTGAAGTCAATTAGAAGGCCTAAGTGAATAACTGACCAAGAGGTTTATAGTGCCAAACCATGTCTGGCTAACAGTGGAAGAAAGTGTCAAAATTCCAAGTCTTGAGAAAAGCATCTCTCCTCCTCATCATAGTCTCTTAAACTCCTTGTCTCATCTCTCATCTCCCATCTCCCTTGGATAAAACTTGTTCGGGTAGGGTCTATGATGTTTGGCATGAGAGGAGATAGCATCAGGCTTACTACTTTAGAATGATCTTATACATAGTTCCAAGCAAAGTGATCAGTCTCCAATGAGAAATCTTCAATCCGTCTCCATTTCTGTTTGGGGTGAGGAAAATCAAACTCTTGGACAGCCTCTCTAGCATATCTCATGATACCATAATCTCTTGGAATGTTGCAAGAAGTCCAATGTTGAGTAGGTTCCAGTAGCTCAAAAAGAAAGCCCTGTCCAATCCATTATTGTCTAGGCACTTGCTTGAAGGGAAGGTAGTAAAGCATCCCCAAGCTCCTTCTCTGAAAAGGGGGCCCTCAAATGTCTACTCATACTCTCAATGATCACTCTCGGGGTGCTCTTCAAAAGTCTCTCTCTCTCTCTCAAAACTTGGAGGTCTAGTCATGGAACTCCATAGGGTGGTATTGAGTCTCTGATAAAACAAAACATTTCTAATAGTCATACACAATATGACATAGCATGACAGTTGGAAAATCCCAAATCAAGTCATTAAATGGTTTCAGTTTTCTTCTTATGCTTAGTTTTCTTGAAGGTGTTTATAGAGACAATTCTTGAAAGCCCACATTTGGTAAGTTTTTCCCATTTTGAGGAAACTAAACATTATTATGAGAAAGTAAGCTGCTATTCAGGTTTTCAGTGGAAGAAAATTTCCATTGTAAAAAGGTAAATTTTAAATGGGTTCAGATAGATAGGACTATTCAGTGTAAAAGTCAGTAGCATACATAAAATGAAAACCAATGTAAAGATAATGCACTTAATGTAAAAGCCAGCAGCATAGTTAAGAAGAAACTCAATCTAAAGATAAAAGACTTAAGTTGTGATATGTATGAGAAATTCATTGCTTGTTTCTTTTTTTCCATTGATATTCTTTTCTGGATGAATTTCTCAATGGGGTTCTGAGTATTTTAACCACTTTGCAATGTAGGCAGTTGTTTTCAAGCTTGAGGGTTTTCATCAACTTGATGTACCTACCCCCTCAACTATTCAAGTCAGCATCTCTCTCTCTCTCTCTCTCTCTCTCTCTCTCTCTCTCTCTCTCTGTGTGAAAAGTATTGACTCAAAGAAAAGTAATATGTATAAGGGTCCTTCAGGCCTACCAGCTGAAGTCAAAAGACATGTAGAAAGCCACCTAAGAAGCCATTAGACAAACAGCAGAAAGAGACTTCATGGAGGCTGAACTGGAGTAGAATGGATAATCTCCGTCCATGGAGCTGCTACTTCTTGAAGAATAAGACTGCCTGAAACCATTGGCATAGCAACAAATCCCCATATGTGGCCAACATAACAATGGATTCTTGTATCTGAATAAAATATAGATGCATTATGTGTCCTCAATATATGTGAAAGGCCAGCTCAATGCAAATACTGAAAGAGAACAAGATATCTTTCGGAATTGTGGGCTTATGTGTCACAAGAATTAGCTTTTCAGTTGCCAATTGTCTCCTCAAGTATCTTGGTCCTTAACCTAGATGTATGTTTTGGTCTCTTTCTCTTTCCCTATTTTCGAGGGGACTTGGGATACAATCAATGGAGGTGATTGTGCAGTGGTTTCAGTGACCAAATCCAATAATTTTCCACATATAATACTCTTGAGCACACAACAACACTTTTTAAACCCATCACAACTTTATACTAACTCTGCGTCAATGCTTTTGGCTATATGTCAAAGGTCCCCTCTTTCTCCTGGATGCAGTCATTTTCCTAACAATGGGTATATTGTTCCTAGCAACTTGGGTGTTCTCTCTTGGCTTGGGAGGATTCAAACAAAGGAGTTTCTTCTTGTCCTTGTGTGCTTGGAGTAGTTCCTTCAGAACTCTGTGGCCATCCTCACTAGGGTTTTTGTTTGTCGCTTAAAGCAAGCTACTTGCCTTTCCCTTGAGAAAAGGCAACATTGCCCTTACTGAAAGCAATGAAAATATTGATGCTTGGCAAGCTCAAGTGTATTTGGTGTGCACATAGTCCAGTTTGCATTTGGTTGCATGCTTTGAAAGGTCTTCCAGGCAGGACTTCTTTCCCCATATCTTCTCGATTTGAAAGCACATAGAAAATGATGGGAATGCTTTTAGTCTCTATGGTCAAAAGAAATTTTCATTTTCTAGGACAGATTATGGTGATCCTCCATAAGGTTTGATAGTTGTGTTTGTAGGGACAAGTTCAAGTTGTCCAATCGTATTCCATACTTCATAAGTTAAAATGTTGTAATCATAACCTTCATCAATGAGAGCATCATTGATGACCTCTAACTCTTCATCTTCCAAGTCAATGTTCATGGCTTTGGCCTTTTGGATATTAGGCAAGATAGATTTGGTTAGGGTACTATAGGGAGCCTTGTGTGTTGGACAATCATGATACATGTGTTAATGCTGTACTCAATGCACCTAAGATTAGCCTTTGTGAATTTATCGATCTTCATTCGGTCCACTAGTGGTGGCCATGGCTCTTTTGTTGCTAGCTTTGGCATCTTGTGGACAAATAATTGAATGGGAATGTTCTCTCTTTGTTGTTGACTCACCAATTTTTAGAACTTGTAGGCTTCACAATCTAGCCCACTATTATGCATGTCAGTGGAGTATCAGGCTCTCAGTAGCTAGACGAAAAAATCCTTGAATAAGTTTTGGACTTGTGTGTGTACTCCTCTTCGAATCTCAGGGCTTGTCAATTCCTCTTAGGACCGTCAATCTTATCATGCTCATGTCGTGCAACTTTGTGTTCTCAAATTATTGACTTAGTGTCCCTCTCTTTATTCTTACACTAGGTGTAATTGTTCTTGGCTTTTCCTTGATGTGTCTTTGTCATTCAATAATCCACCTGGTTGGTTCATTCCCTTGATACTTGTGGATCCTCGGGGATTGTGATCCAATTAACCTTACAAGCTAGGATGTTGTTGTGCTTGATTCTTGGTGGGAGTTAGCTTCCTAAGTGGTTGCCCTTCTAGCCAGAATGGAACGGGAGCAACCAAGTGTGTTGCGTGAGGTTGGTTTGAGATCCTCTGTTAGTACCTTAAAGGCAAGTCTCTCAATAGATCTTTTGGTCAATGAGTGACTGAAACTCACTTGAGTTTGGCTCAAGAAAAATGAGGCGCAATCAATTGGAACTGATGGCGTGGAAACTTTTTGGCTTAGATATCAACTTCT
This sequence comes from Lygodium microphyllum, assembly GCF_053477565.2. Taxonomy (NCBI): domain Eukaryota; kingdom Viridiplantae; phylum Streptophyta; class Polypodiopsida; order Schizaeales; family Lygodiaceae; genus Lygodium; species Lygodium microphyllum. The sequence goes on from NC_141163.1 coordinate 123,477,651, forward strand.
CCTCATAGTTCTTTGGTCTTGGTGTACTCCTTGAATGTGACTTAGAATGACTGAAATTTGGCTTAGTACACTTGGATACTTAGTCAACAATGTAGCTGCACTTCCTTGACTTGTGCCTAAATGCCTCAACCGTTGTGTGGAATGCAACCTAGGTCACCTAGGCCTAGTGGTTGTGCCTAATTCAGTTTAAATTAGATCTTAGGGCTATAAACCCAGGAATGTCGTGCTTAGGGTTAGGTCTAAGGATGTGAGGACCCTAACCAAGGAACACCTAACCCTAGATGTGATCAAATGTGTTGAATGCAAGTAGTTGGGGCCTAAACCTAGAGGGTTGAAGTGTGTTAGTAGTTGTGTCTAAACATGCACACTCTTTAAGGAAACTTGCGGGTAGGTTAGGAGTGTTGCAATGTAAATGCACTTGCACACTTGTGTGCAAGAAGTGTTAGCTAAAAGAGAATGTGGCAAGTCCTATGAGTGGAATGCCCTAAGGTGAAGCTCTACCTATACATGCAAATGCTAATGTTGTCGTGGAAGGTGTTACACACTCGGAGTTGGAACCGAGGTCTATTTGATCCAAAGGCAAGTCCCAAGGGATGGAAGTGCAAAGAAGGTGCAATTTGCATTGTGCGAGGGATTGGGATCCTATTGTGGCTATAGATGGTGGATCCTCTAAGATGGGAAAGTGTAGGGTCTAACCCTTTTGCTTATGTGCCCAAAACCTTGTGCCCTTTAGGTGAAAGGCTCATGTCCTTAGCAAAAGGAGGATGTTCCTAAAGCAAGGGGGTATCAGATGACAAGGACCAATGCAAGAATGCTAGGACAAGTGTGGAGTAGAGGGTAGAGGTGTATGTGTGGGGGTTGGAGTTAGTGTGTGGGAGTAGGGTTAGTATGGGAGTGCAAGTGTGGAAACAGGATAGTGTGGAAGTAAAGTGCTAAGTTCCTAGTGTGGAAGTAGTGCTTAGTATGAAAGTGAATTATTAGTGTGTGGAAGTGAAGTGCTAGTGTGGAAGTAGTGTGGAAGTGAAGTCCAAGGTCCTAATATGGAAGGGGGGGTAGTAGTGTGGGAGTACAGTAGCTAGTGTGGGAGTGGGTCTAATGTGGAGCTAATGAACTAGCAAAGCTAGTAGGAATGGTTAGGCAACCCTTGCACAAATGGGTGGGAAGACGGCTAGTTGTGCATGACCGGAGAGGGGTGGTTGAGTGAAGGGGAAGGTGTGGTCAAAAGCACGCCCTGTGGTCCAGAGGAAGGCTCCATTGATCTATCACCGACCTAGCATGCAGCTCGAAATGTATGCAGAGTGACCTAGTTTAGTGGCCAAGGCCAAGTACCCACGGCACAAAACACTTTCTAGACATCTAAGGCTACTTTAGCAAGAAAGTCATCACTCATAGCATTGCCCAAGATAAGGGGTTGCCAACCTAAATCAACACAGGCTGAGGCAATGATTAGTCGCCGAAGTTGAATTGCCCAAAATGAAGATGCAAAGGCTGTTGAATGAGAGAAGCTGCCTTCAGTCAATAATTTTTTTAAAAAAACAATGAAAGATGACATGACATTGCATAGATGAACTGTAGCCTGAGTCAATCAGTCAATATCAAACACACATAATGACTGTCCGCCAACTTGGAGCGTACTGCTTACAATTCTGGAGGGTTACCGCCAGGAATCCACCGCCCTAGGGAGTCAAGCACCTGCGTTCCATCCTCTACCTGCACCTTCATGTCCTCTAAAAGCCTGGCTTTAGTAGCCGACAGATAGCCACATGTGATTAATGGTCTATCAACACACATGAATAGAGTCAAGCTGACATGTGGCTCTTGAATTGCACGACCATTGACATGCAGTCATTGTAGAGAATAGACAAAACACAAAACAAGGCAGCTGAGAATACTTCACCAAACGAATTTCCAGCAATATTGCATTCTCGAGTAGCTAGGTGCTAGCCTTCCCTTGCATTTGCCCTCAAATCCTCAACCCATTGAATTGCAGCAGAGTGAAAAGAGAGATGTATCTGGTGGTGCCAAGTTTGATGGTGCAATGTATCTCCTCTGCTCCCTCACTTCTCCATATTGCAATTGTGTTTCATGTTAATCCTTCCCATGGGGTGAGTTTTGTGCATGTATATGTGTGTTTTGCGTCGTCGTATTTTTTAATAAAGAAAAATAAGTTTTTGGTAGCCTTTTCTTCTATTAACACACATCCAACCAATTATTCATGACAAGTGAGGTGCATCAATGAGTCTGAATAATACCACACAATGTGTCCAAGCAAGAAAAGTAAAGAGTTTTGTGATTGTGTTTTGAGTTTTTGAGTTTTTGTGTATTTTTCTTTTGTGTTTTCTTCCCAAACCTAATGATTTCTTCTTATTGTTCTTCTTCCTCCATAACTCCTTTCCCTAACCTAGTCATATGTGTTTCAGAAACATATTTGATCAATCGCCCTAACTGATCAAGCTATGCTCAACAGCAAGTCTCCTAGTCTTTCACATAGTAGGATTGTGAGAACCTCAACAGTTGCACCATCCTAGGTCCTGGAAACGGAACCAAAATGCTGGGCTAAGCACACAACAGTCGAGACATTGGATGGAATTCTATTGTTTCAAAAGCTACAACTTGCTTTGGTAACAATCTATCATCTTGTTTTCTCAACACTCTATTCTAACTAACCATACATCCTCTTCTCCATTCCAAGAAAGCAAGAACACAAGACTAGCTTCGAGGTGTAGCAAACTCACCTATCTTACCTTCCCGTATTGTAGTCCAGAATCTTGAAGGCTCGAAGTTAGTTTCATGACCCAAGAAACACAATCCAATGCGGTCGATCCTTTACATCCACCACCAAGCACACCAATAATAGAAAAGTTAATATAGAATAAGAAGAAAAGAAAGATGATAATGTAGAGCTTCACCTTCCTTCAATCCCTTTCTTAACACATCTCTCACACACTCTCTCTCTCACTCACTCTCAACACTGGAACCAAGATGAGAGTATAGAAGAAGAGAATGGAAAGCTTCAATAGTTGCATTGACAGAGCTTCTCAGGGTTGTCTCCATATGTAGTATGAACTGATCTGTACGGTATGATCCGTATGATACAGTACGGTACGTATCCGTACGATTTAGTACGAAAAAATAGGCACTTTTTGGCCACTCCTTCAAGCCTGCCTCTCTCTCTCTCTCTCTCTCTCTCTCTCTTTGTGTAGCCTCTTCCTCTCTCAACTATAGTTGCATTAGTACCACGTACGAAAGGTTTCATACTATACCATACTTTAGGTACCGTACCTTACGTATTAGTACCATAAGGTACCAACTTAATGAATACATCTTTTCCCATTCGAATTGCATTTTGGGATGAACTAAATGCTCCTTATATTAATATGATTCCCCCATGAGATTAGGCTATTTGAGATTCAAAATTTCTCTCAGCCTTCTCTCTCTCAAGCCCACAGTTCTCTTATTTGTATGATCATTCATGTATGATGTATCCACTCCCATCTATGTAGTTGCAAGTTGTAGGTAGCAGTAGCTCATGATGCGCATGCAGTATTAGGTTTTGGCATGTTACCCTCAAGTATTCATCTTATATACTCTAATAGCATTGCTATTTAGACTTGAAATATCTATTCTATTATCTTTAGTCCAAAATAATCAAGTTTTTTTTTCTTACTAATATCATACTGTACCTTATAAAATCTTAAGGTACCATTCAGTACCGTATTTTATCGTACCGTTCTATATCGTACTTTTCGTACCTGACAACTATGGAGCTTCTACAGCATAAATGCACGAAAAGGGCAAGTACAACTGAGATCTCCCACCCTTCCATAGATCAAAATTAGGGTTAGGGTTAGGTCACTTCTCTAGGGTATCACCTTTTTTGTGTTTTTGGGTTTCCACAACTATGAATCAAGGTTTGCACCTCTTTTGGGCATCTTACCCACTTTCTGGGATCTAGGCGGGTCAATCCTTGAAGTATGCTACTACCTTAGCCTAATTAGACCTAGCCTACACTATTTTGATTACAAATCCATGTGGACAGCACATACAACAATTGCAGTTGCGACAAATACAAGTGCAAGAGATTATACAATGTACATGGAAGTGAGCTTGGCTCTCACAAAATAATACAACCATGAATATGATGTGTCCATTCAGTACAAAAAATAATACAAGTGCCCAAAGATAATTATAAAAGTACCAAAAAATAATATCCTTTCAAAAATAATTCTAGCACTTGCACTTTAATTGTCTTTGACTTTCCTTGACTTTTCCTTTGATTATAGCCTTTGACATTTTCTGATAACATTATCCCCCTTTCAGACAAGTGCTAGTCCCATGGCACTTATGTCAAAGGTGGACGCGGAATGCTGGGATGATTGATGGTGTAGCTATGAAGAAGTGATAGTCTTGATAAAGGAGTAATACATGTTGCTGATGAAGAACTCTGGATGAAGATGAGGATGTTCCAATTGATAGTACTAATGATGATGAGTTGGCACTATGATAGATAGCAAGGATGCCAATGTTCTGGGTGACAACTTATAAAAGATGGTATTGATGATGGCAAGTTGCTTGATTGTTGATCATTCCTATTGGATAAAGCATGAATGGTCATTGGGAAATGAATGGGAGGTTGCATATGATTGCCCTTCGTTGGTCACTGTTCAAGGCTTTGTGAGGGCCAGCAGCCTTAGTCGTTGAATGCTAGGTTTTCCTTGAAGATCGGGGTAGTAAGCATGGGAACACCACCATTCTTGCTTCATGGTTGCATGCGGTTAATGATAAACAATCTATTTGTTTTAAATCTTCTGGGCTTCTAAATCAATTGTTTCTTTCTTGAAAATTAGTGCTTCTTAAATCATCTTGGCACCCACCTCGAGGTCATGAGCTAGCAAACTCCTTTAGGGCTGAATTGTTGGCTTTTTTTAAACTTCTCTCATGGGACAGCAAACAGGAACAGAGGATGATGTTGAATAGAATGATCTTCTTGGGACTCATCACTATTGCTGATGCTCTTTTGCCTACAAGCATTGCTGTCATGTTTTTCAAGTCAGTTTGGTACTTCTTTCATGTTCCTATAGCCTATCATTATTTATGGGGATTGGCTTGCCCAAAAGGGCAACAACACTTGGGCCGTGCATCAAGGTAAAACTTGGTAGAAATTTGTGGTGATGACAAGTTGACTCAACAAAATGCCATTCGAATACAAGATCTTTATTTGGCAAATGTTCATTGTTGGCCATGCTCTTCCTATTGCCTCTGCACTCTCCAAATGTCATATTTCGTATTTCTTCTATATGACATCTATGGAAACTTCCCGTCACCAAGGACTGGGTCTTTGGACATCCCAAGTTCTCAAATCCTATGCAGCCTGATATGAGTGCTCTTTCACTTTTATAGTTCTAGGGTGGTTGGCGCATATGGACTATGCAGAATGCATTCATTTTTTTTTCTTTTTTAAGAGTGCAAAGTTATATAGTCCACTTGAGAGGCCTTCTTCATTGTCAGCTTGACATGATTAAGCTGGCAGACATTCTCCCTCAACAAGATTTGCTTTTGAAACTGGTCTTTGGAAACCCAAAGGGCAATAGATCACATTTTAGCAAACATTTAATTTAGCTTAACAATAAATTCAGCAATTAAAATCCACACACAACTAGAGCTAGAGTGCTCTTGTACCACACATGACAACAGTTGGTTCCAAAGCTTGGTGCCCCTTTTGGTATTTCTCTAGATTATTGATGTATGCTTGAAATTGGTTACAATGGTTGTATTTCAGCGATTTCTCGTGACACAACTAATTCACGAATGCACAATGACCTTTTCACCTTCAATGTTGGCCTGCAACCAACTGTAGAGTGTTCAAACATGCGAACGAACACTTTAGCTTGCAAAACCCTAAAAATTGCAGTCAATGTTTGAACCCAATTTTGCAAAGCATTCACCTAGACAACTATTTTGTATAGTTCTCATGCAATCCCATGTTGTTTCTCTCACAAACCAAGGGATTTCTTATGATGAAACTGTGAGAACATTGCTTTCTTTGTGACAAAGTTGCCTAGAAATTACACTAGGCTTGAGATCTCAAAGGAGAAGAGAGGATCTAAGCCCATAGTGCTATAATTTAAAAAATCTATCTCAAAGGCCGCTCAGTGGAATCCCCATGCCAAGAGGAGAAGATTGGCTTTTGTCCATACTATATCCATGCTGTCAACTCATATTTTATGGTTGAAACTTGCAATTTTTACAGCAAAGAAGAGAAAACTACCAACTTAGGCTACTAAAAAATGAGAGAGAAGGATCCCTAAATAGCCAAGATAAGATTTCCAAATGAGTAACTAGCTACTCCTTAATCAAATCTCGTTTTTTATTTTAGGGATAATTAATGACTTACTGAACCAAACTTAGCTTGGGGCATGCTTTATAACTCAAATGCTATAAGTGAGCTGCTTACTGGGCAAAACTTTCAATGTAACTCAATTCTAAGGTGCAAACTTTCAAATTTAATGAAAGTTTCACATTGTACCTTGTTACTTTTGCCTTGTGCTTGTACCACACAATATGTACACTTGTCCATTGCAAGCATATTGTCAAATCCTTGATTGCTAGTGCAACATCACCTTGCCAAGACCTAGGGATACTAGAATCAAAGTTCATTTTAAATGAAAATCTTCATGAAGTTAAATTAAATCATTATGTTCGTTTCTCATTCTAGTGATAGTTGTCTTGGCACACCACAGTTTCTTCGGCTTCTCTATTGGTCATGTTGTCTTTTTGAGATTATGTTTTGGTTATTAATACAATTATGCTTTATAGAGAGAGAAAGAGAGAGAGAGATTAATGTCAGAGAGGGATGGAACGTTGAGAGAGAGGATGCCGTCGCCTATGCATCTGGCCCTAACGCCGCCCATCTGACCTGCGTGTCACCTTTTTTCCTGTCGTGAGGATTTGCACTGATTGTTAGGTCGGGCGGGGACTGGCAGCGCCGACCTTCTACCCCTCGTCGCCTATGTGTCTGGGCCCTAGCGCCATTGGACCTGCGTCTTGACTTCCTTGCCGCTAGGTGGACCTGCACACACGCCATCGGATTGACCTGGAACTTCCAACGTTGACCCTCTGGTCCAGAACGTTTGGCCACGCTGCACACATAGATTGATCTGTTATGTGCCCTCCTCTTCCTCCTGTGGGGGCCGACTATCTAACACAGACACAGAGAGAGAGAGAGAGAGAGAGAGAGAGAGAGAGAGAGAGAGAGAGAGAGAGAGAGAGAGAGAGAGAGAGAGAGAGAGAGAGAGAGAGAGAGAGAGAGAGAGTAAACTTGTGGTCCACCAGCGTGCAACAGGGGTTAGAAAAAAGTTCGTGCTCAACACCTAGTTCTGTGATGGAAAATCTGCAGGTGTCAAATGGTATCGGTATGGCCTTTCTCGACCAACATATAGGAAATGGGAATGATCAAGATCTGGCCAAGATTTGCTAGCGGACTTGCATGGTGATTCGTTGGTTGAGGATTCCAGGCCATTGACCCGGCGATGGGGATGAGATAGGTAAACATCGAAATATGTCGGTTGAAGAAACGGTATTATGTCCCCTAAATTTGCCTGAGCTTGAGGTTCATGCTTCTTGTTCACAAACTGATGGGTCTCTCCAGTTCATGTTGGCCATTGCCAATCATCTTATGTCCGATTATGTCCATGTTAATTAGGGTAAAGCTAACTCTTTATCGGATGGAGATCATGTAGTTACAGTCATGGGAACGGAACTGGTCCTACAACAAATTGTTGCTTTCCATGAGAGGGCAGCCATCTTTTACTTTACAGGAAGGACTCCCTTGATCACCAAGATTCATGCTTGGTTGCAGTCCATGCTTGTAAGTATTGAACAGTGCAAAGATGATGCTTCAGGGCATGTGCAAGCCCCTCTTGTTGAAGAGATTTATGATGGTTCGAAGGGGTTTTTTGAGATTCTTTTTCGTTCCTCGGAAGTGCAGGCTTTCATTATGCAGTGCATTGCTTTGTTCTTGGATGGGCACCTTGTTCATATGGTCTCTTGGAGTCCCATGGCCGAGTTTCAGGAGGTGTTGAGGCAAGCATGCCCAATTTGGGTGGAGGTGGTTGATTTTCGTGCACATCTGTGGATACTCCTCCCTCTGGTTTTGAGAACCCTTGGTGAGGTGTTGGTGAAGCCTCAGCTAGCTTCCGCAATAGGAACAGGGCATGCATGCTTTGGGATACAAGGAACCTCGCCCGACTAAAATTTGTTTTGAGGTTCTAGGATTGCAAACATTGCTTTATGAGTTGAAATGGGATACTTTTGCTAGACACTGTTTCAAATGTGGTCAATTGGGCCATTTCATTTCAAAATGTGACAAAAATCCTGAGGTTTTGCTGCGAACTATAGATCTAGACATGGATATGCAAGACCACCATCCTCAGCCCATACTTTAGTAGCCACAAGCTGATCCTGAGATGCTTCCCCAACACGGTTGTGATGAAGGAAAGAAGAAGGTTTCTCAAGTTGGTCTTGAGCGTGCTTTGCTTGCGGTTGAGCGGAATGTGTCTCCTTGGGAGGATTTCTTGGGTCTCAGTGTCTAGACGTAATGCCAGACAGGCTTCTCGCTCGACTCCTACCCACCTACCGTTGCACCCAATCACTCAAACCTTTCAATGCAGAGGTAAGGGGTTTTACATGAATCCTCAATCTTCATGTGCACCGGCAGTGGATGATAAAAGGACTTCTTATTCTACTTTGCGCTTTGATGCGCGGGCTAGACTTGTGCCTCCTAGGGATGTTTTTTGTTCACAGCAACTGCAGTTTCCTTCTTGTGCTTTGATTGCTAGTTTGCAGATCCGAAATGAGATGGAGAGATTTCAGGTAGCTAAAGCTCTAGATATAAAAGGAAAAGGGAAAGTGGTGATTCAGTAGTTTTTCTCATTTTTGATTTATCATGAGAATTGCTATGTGGAATGTGAAAGGTATCTCTTTGGGTAGTAAGCAGTATCGGTTGTGGAAAGTTGTGTTTGCTGGAAATTGGGATGTATTTTGTGCTGTGGAGCATAAACGACACGCTTTGGTTGGATCTTCTTATGTTTATAAGAATTATGTAGTTTTTTTCAGTGGTTGAGCTCCACATAAATCTGGAGTTATGTTGGCTGTCAAATCCCCCCTTCAACCATCGTTGGTTTCTCAAGACCCTCATGGCCGGTTTGTGATTTTGGAAATACTATATGAAGGAGAGGTTTTTGTGGTTGGTGGGTGTGCATGCTCCTTCTACTGCAAGGAAACGTTGTCAACTTTGGGATGACCTGCACTGCCTTGCCATGGCACGTCAAGGTTTTGTCATGGGTGACTTTAATGCATGTGTATCTGGGGATCAGGGGACTTCGCTGCACTCAATCATGGATGGTCCTAAGCGACAGGCTTGGGATGCCCATGCAGCTGTGTCTTTGAAACAGGATAGGTGGTCCTGGATGTATCCATCACAATCAGGATATACCCATCGTTCTTTTCAGCATCCAAACACCTGGGCCAGATTGGATAGGATCTACATTTGCCAAAGTGATTCCTTTCTTCCTGCAGTCATTGACATGTGGGTGGAATGACAGCATGTCTTCTCATATCACTACCCTTTGGTCTTGGAAATGACCCACAGATCTGTTCATGTATTTAAGGCTCTCCTTGCTCGGTTGCCTCTTTCTTTTAATCAATCTTTTCTACAGCAGAATCAGTTTCTAGAATGTGTTCAACAACTAATCGCTTCTTTTAGCTTGAAGGTTCTATCTAGAGGGAGGGACGCATGGTCTGTTTTTAGGGATAATGCGTGAGAGTTATCCCTTCAGTATGGTATTCAGCATGCTTCCTCTTTACGAGCTGAATTGCAGCATGCCCAATCTTTATTGATTCACTCCTTGTCTTTGAGTCAACCAGGGTATTCTAATGATGACTTGTTCACATGCATTGAATGGTTGAAAGGCAAGGTTCATTCTCTTTAGGAAGAGGAATATGCAAAATACCAATTGCTGGCCAGAGTTGAAGCTTTATACGATAATAACTGTCAAGCCCATCAATTCTTTGCTCGTTTGCACCAAAAATATGCTCGAGAAAATATTGTGTGTTTAATGGATGAGCAAGGTGTTATGGTGACTGATCCTGCCTCCATCATTCAGATGAGTGTCGACTTTTATAATTCCTTGCTAGGTTTGCAAGAGATTTTTTCTGATGTTGTTTGCACTACTCGCTGATATATTTGCGAGTTCGTTAGTAATGAGGTTAAACCAAAATGGGTGGATTTAATGGAGGCTGATATTTCAGAAGATGAAGTGGAAGAAGTCCTGTCCCGCCTGCCTTGAAGGAAAAGTCCTAACTGGGATGGGCTTCCTAATGAGTTGTTTTCAGCTCATGTGGAGCAGCTTAAAGACCCATTAACTCGCCTATGTTAGCAAGTGTGGAATTCTAGTATGATGCCTTTAGACTAGAAGATTGCTGTCATTCGATTGTTGCCCAAGGTTCCCTCTCCAACCACTTTGAAACAATGCAGACCCATTTCTGTTATGGATTCGCTATATAAAATCTTCTCCAAAATCATTGCCAATTGATTGCAGAAAGTTTTTGCGCACCTGGTTCATCCATGTCAATATGGTTTCATTAAAGGTCGGAATATAATGTATAACATTTTGAATGTTCTATTGGGAATTGACTATGCCAAAGCTTTAGATCAGCAGGTAGTTATGCTTCAACTTGATATTGAGAAGGCATTTGATCATGTTAGCTTGTCTTTTTTGCGGCAATTATTGTCTACAATGGGATCCGGTCCTCGCATGATTTCTCTTGTTGATACCATTATTCAAGGTGTTGTGGCTCTTATTGCTCTTAATGGAGGAATCACAAAGGAAATTGCCTTATCTCGGTCCCTTAGGCAAGACTGCCCTCTCAGCCCTTTGCTATTCGCTTTGGTCACTCACCCGATGCTCTCATTGTTGGATAAGTTGGCTAATCAAGGCGAGATAGTTGGCGTGTCTCTTGCTAGTGGTACTCAACTTGTGGGTCAATCTTTGGCAGATGATTCTTTTATGTTCCTTAAGGCTGATTGCACTAATGTTAATTGGGTAATGGTGGCGTGGAATCTTTTTGCTTTGGCATCGGGTCTTCATATTAATACTCAGAAATCTACACTATTCTCTTGTACGGAGAATGATCTGTAGGCCTTGGGCTGTCATGGAATTGTGATCTCAAAGGAAAATATAACCAAACACTTGGGATATCCTATCGTGTGGAGATAGCTCCCCGTGCCTTATTGGATTGGATGGCCTCCCGGATTCATGACAAGTTCATGTACTGGAAATCTCAAGGTTGGCCTTTACATGTCAAACTTAAAGTTGCTCAATGTATTATGATCAGTATGATATCGTTCTTTGTGCCATTGCTTCCTTGGACTATGAAGTCCCTTTTGGAATTGGTTTAGGCTATCAGATTCATGTTGTGGAAAAAGAAAGGCAATCTTTTGGGACAGGTGTGGATTTCGTGGCAGCATGTGACTACGCCTAAACGGATGGGGGGTGCAACTTTGTTGGATGTTAATTTGCATATGGCAACCTTGAGGTTGGCCCTTTTGCAAGCTCTATGTGTATAGAGTCATCCTTGGTCAGATCCTTGGTCAAATATTGCTAATTTTTTCATTGAAAAGACTGGCATCCCTCATGGTAGCGCGATTATTCATGCTTCTTGGTGGCATGTGCTTAATTCCTCGAGGCCTATTAAGGTCTCCCAGTCTTTTCTCCTTTCTCATTTGATTGCATCCTGGCAGGAGATCTTATGTTTTTCAGTTTGGTACCCTCCTGATATTCGTAAGGATGTGAATTCACTACAAGGAGAAGTACTGGCATCCTCCAAGTTGTTGGATTGGCTAGACAAAGATTTGCAGAGAGTCAAGTTTTATCAGATGGCTCGTTTGGGGTTGCAGACAGTTCTTAATGGTGTTATTCTTGGGGAGTTCCGTCTTTATTCTTTTCGGCGTATTCGTCAGCACTTTCAGGTGCCCCATGGATATTGTGACATCTAATCATCCATACAGGTCAGACTTCAAAGGTTCTCTCCTTTGCTTGCGCTATAGCCATTGTATCCATGGCATGACTGGATGTTTGTGCTTCTTGATGATTTCAAGACGAGATCTACTAACCAGATATATCATCAAATGTTGTAGGCCAAGAGATGGGTCACTAGAAAGGTTAATAAATTATGGCATATTCGGGATGGCAAAGAGAAGTGCGTGCTTGAAAGATCTCTGCTGGTCATTGTGTATTCTGCACTACATGTGATAAAACATTGCTTCATCTTTTTGTCTCTTGCCAAGTTGCTCAACAAATCTGGAGTTTTATTTCCCACGTAGTTCTCGGCGACTCAAATCCGGATAACAGCTTGTTCGTGGATTATGGGAAAGATGCCCTCTGTGTCTTCTTTGCATTCTGATTATTCTTGTCTTTTCCATTTCCTTAGATGGACTGCCCTGTGGCATATTTGGCGTACTCGGAATGCCTTTATTTTTTATTCAGTTTCGGGCATCCATTGTCATGTGGCCCATGTTCAAGGTTTAGTGCTATGGCAGATTTCTTCTATGATATCAGCTGACCTAGTTCTTCCTGACATTGCTGCTCCCTAGCTGGCTATTGTTCACTCTACTCCAGCTGTCCTTTCTGTGTGATTTCTTTGTGTTAAAGTCTTGAGTCTTTTGACCTGATGGTCTGATGTGAGAGAGAGAGAGAGAGAGAGAGAGAGAGAGAGAGAGAGCGCGATGGCAGACCTGCGCACATGCCTACCTGCCTGTGGACGTGTTTCCCCTGACCTGCGCAACTGTTCACCTACTTTGCGTGCCGCCTGAGTTCCTGCCGCAGATTAGCGTAGGGTCCCGTCTACCCTGCCTGACACTTCGAGTCCTGCCCGTGCCTTCCAGAGGTCCATTTTCTGTCCTGCTCGCACTCTGTCCCAGCACACCTGTGTATCATCATCGACCTGATCTGCATCCTGACATTCCTGTGGCACCCTGCCCTGTGTCTGACTCCGAGGATCTGTCTGTGACGGCCTGCTCTAATCCCAGAAGGAGACAGATTGTGTAAAAGTCTGTACAAACAGTACTGCAGAGTATAGATTTATGCAAAGGACCTAAGGTACAACAACCTGCACAGAGAGAGAGCGCCTTGTAAATAGCTTCAGGTCTCTTGTTAAAGTGGTGATACAACATGGCTGGTCTGGACATGGATTTTATTGACCAAATGGTGGCAGCCCTTGGTCCGGATTCTGAAATAGAGGAACCAGAGGAGATGGTTCCTTGTACAGAGGAGATGCCACCTAGTCTTGACTTCTAGCCTGCGGGCAAACGCACCAAGCATACTCCGGAAGATACAATGGATCATCAGGATCATCGGGAATGTTCTTATACTCAGGTTGCTTCTGATTCCGTGGATTTTGGACTGGGAGCATTTGCTGGAGTTTGTCAACACTCTGCTTGGTGATTATGTTCAACATAATCATGTAGCATTTTCAGACTCTGAAACTGAAGATGTTCTGGAAGCCACTATGGATTCCCAAAATGTTTTGCGCTCATTCTCAATGTTTTATGAATGTGTATACTCTTCTTCACTGGCAGGATCCCAATGCTTTCCTATATTCAAAGTCTACTACAAGGGGAGTGTGTTGAAGAGATTTTTGTTGGGCCCCGAGGCTTTTATGAGGTCCTGTTGAAATCCGAGAAGCATCGTGCCGATCTGCTGAGATATTATAGTTACTTGGGCTCTATGCTCCAAATGACCCTTAATCCCGCCGGGATCTTTGGAATACTTTGTAGACCTCCTTGTCACTTGGCAGACGCGTTTTCTTGATGGGGGATTTTAATATGTGTGTTGATCCTTCACACTCCACATCAGAGCATTTGGTGATGGATACTCCGAAAAGCCGTGTGTGGAATGCGTTTGCTCTTGCCGTACTTAAGCAAGATCTCTGGTCATAGCTACACCCTTCTTCTACAAGGTTTACTTTTCATTCTACGCAGTACATATCTACATGGTTGGACCGCATGTACATCATGCAGGATGATGCTTTTCTTCCTGAGATGCTTGAAATGAAAGTGTTACAGCAATATGCCTTGTCAGACCATTTTCCTCTACAGCTTGAGATGCTTGTTCAACCCATTGCACCTTTTAAGCAATTTCTAGATAGACTCCCTTTGCGTTTCAACTCGTCTTATTTGAAGTATTCAATCTTTCAGGGTTATATGTAGCAATTGATTGATAGATTTTTATTGGACTTCCCCTCTGAGGGCAATGCTTCTTTTAAACGATTGCTCTCTAATGTGCAGCGGGTTGTTCGGCAGTATGGGATCCATCATGCCTCTCTTTGTCGTTGGCGTCGACACGCAGCGGAGGAATTATTGGTTTTTGTTCGTTCTCTACTGGTGGAGACTCCATATGATGTATTTCTGCTGCCATCGGCTATGCGTTTGGCTAATCTTCTTAAAGAGTTTCGTTGAAATCTTATCAACAGGCCAAATTGCAAAATTTGACTAAGAATTTGCAAGATAGTGCTTGTCAGACTCATAAGTTATTTCGTGCTCTTCATGCATCTCCCGCTCGAGAGAATATGACTAGACTCCAGGATGCAGAAGGTCAAATGGTCACTGATCCTCAGACTATTGTGAATATGTGTAGGAATTATTTTCTAGACCTTCTTGGTTCTACTCTATCACCTTCTAACCAAACTACTCATGCTCGCTCAGTTTTCTATGATTTGGTCCGCAATCAGGTTCCACATGACATGCAAACTACTTTGGAGACAGATATTTGTGAGGCGGAGGTTATGGATGTTTTGTTACACTTGCCCAAGGATAAAAGTCCCGGTTGGGATGGTCTCACCAATGAATTCTTTGAGGTTTTTGCTACCAGTCTAGTGAAACCGTTGACGGCTATGTTTCAGCAGGTTTGGGAAACGGGGTTCGTGCCTTCCTCATGGAAAGGACTTATCAAACTGCTTCCAAAAGTTCCTTCGCCGTCTATGTTGAAACATTAGCAACCAAATTCTTTGATGGGTTCTATGTGTAAAATCTTTTCCAAAGTAATGGCGAATCGGCTCCATAAGCATCTTCCTGCCATTGTACATCCTCTTCAATATGGTTTCATTAAGGGCCGAAACATTTTGCATAATATCTTGAATGTGCAAATGGCTATTGACTATGCAAGGCACTCTAATCAGGAGGTGGTATTGATTCAATTGGACCTGGAAAAGGCTTTTGATTATTTGGACTAGTCCTTCATTGCAGAACTTATGTCTATTATGGGCTTTGGTACTTGAATGGCTCGTTTGATCTACACCATTAGTGCTGCGGCTTCTTCGCGAGTTATGTTGAATGGTGGTGTTACCGAGCCTTTTGTCCTTGCATGCTCTATGAGACAGGGTTTCCCTTTGAGTCCTCTCTTTTTTGCCCTTGCGACTCATCCGGTTCTTTCGATGTTATCTCGTATGGCAGCTTCTACTCAGTTGGCTGGATTCTCTCTTTCTTTTGGATAGCACTTCATTAGTCAATCCTTGGCTGATGACAGCTTTATGATTTTGCGTGCGGATAAGGATAATCTTCGCAAAGCATTAGATGTTTAGACTCTCTTTGGTCATGCTTCTGGTCTTCATATCAATGCTTTGAAATCAGCCATTCTCAATTGCACTGAGACAGATTTGCAGTCACTGGACTGGCAGGAAATGGTTGTTCCCCGTGGTTCCATTGTCAGACATCTTGGGTACCTTTTGGGTGTTGATGTTCAGCCGAAGCAACTACTAGAGTGGATTTCACAGAAACTGATAGCTAAGTTTCTGTATTGGAAGTCACAGGCTTGGCCTTTCCATGTTCGCCTCAAAGTGGCTCAGACAATTATGTTGCCAATGCTCACATATTTCTTGCCATTGCTGCCTTGGACTACTACTACATTGAATGCTCTTACTCAGTACATTCGTTTCATGTTATGGAAGGACTCCTTACATGTAGGTATTTCACGGATCTCTTGGTCGCATGCATGTACCCCCAAACGCATGGGCGATGGGGCTATTTTGGATGCCGAAACTCGTATACTGGCACTCTGTTGGTCTCTTTTTCGTGCCATGTGCTTGGATCATCACCCGTGGGTCTTGATAGCCCGTTATCTTCTTGAGAATCACGGGCTTGTGCATGGTAATACTCAAATTCGAAGCTCCTGGTGGCATGTTCTTAATGCAGACTCTCGGTTTTCTAGTCCTTCATCATCCTTGCTTGCTCACTTGGTATGTTCTTGGAAATTGGTTCTCCAGAAGGCTCAATGGCATCTAGCAAAGGACCGCTTAGCTACTAACTCTTTTCAACGGGAACTGTTGGCAGCCTCGCGATTACTTTCTTGGGAAGGCAAACATGAGCTCAGACCAAAATTTAACCATATGGCACGTTTGAGCTTGACTTCAATTGCAAATGCCACCCTTCCTAATCGCAATGTGTTGATATTGGTTCGTACAGCCAGAAGACTTTTCAGGATCCCTCGTGGATACCGTGATTTATAAGGACAGCTTTTGATGGTTCTCCAGAGCAAACAACCCTTTCCTGCCTTTGCTTCGGATCCCTGGCAGGACTGGGACCTTGCAGGCCGCTTGAATTTGGAAAAGGCCTCAGCTAACCAGGTGTATCATCTTCTGATTAAAGATCATCAATGGCTGGTTACTAAAGCTAATACTGTATGGGGATTGCGTAAATCTCAGTCATGGTGGAAGGTAACTGTGATGGAGGGTTGGTTGAACAAGACACCGTTCAAATGCAAGGTCTTTCTTTGGAGGGTGATGATCGGTGGTCTTCCTCTTGCTTTAGCCCTTTCCAAGCGTCGAATCTCCAACCGCAATTGTTTCTTTTGCACCACCAGTGTGGAATCGGCCCGTCATCGATTTATTTCTTGCCCTCTTGCTAAGAAAATCTGGTCACTCTTGTCCGCAGTTTGGCGAGCAGTGGTTGGTTTCTCGCTAAGCCCTTCTGACTGGGTTTTTGCGCGGCCCAAATACCCCACACCGGCTCAGTCGCATATGAAGATCTTGTTTCACTTTCTTAGATACTGGGGCTGTTGGCACAATTGGACCATTCGGAATGTTTTTCTTTTTGATTCAGCCTATAATGTTCAGGGACATATTGCTAGGCTTAAAGGCCTCTTGCATTGGCAGATAGATCTCATTCGGCACTCTGACTTATTCCCTCGGGAGGACAGACTTCCTTGGCATATGGCAATTTCCTCTGCGTCTTTGCCACGACTTTTTGTAACTCTTTTGTCGTTTAGTACTTTAGAGAGAGAGAGAGATTTTACACACGATGGCTTAGAGCCATCGTGTATCTTGTAATCATGTAAACTTGTACCTTTTTTTTCTCGTAATTAATACAATTACCTTTTACGAAAAAAAAGAGAGGCTCATTGGGTCCTGATAGTCTTTCATCACTTTCTTGGAGGACCTGATGGTCTGATGTAATAGAATGTAAGAGATTTAGTGAGAATCTTGACTAGATGGTCTGATGTATATATTTTTCGGAGAGAGAGTTCTAAGCCAACCTGATGGTTTGATGTAAAATATTTACTTAATTCAATTACCTTCACGAAAAAAAGAGAGAGAGAGAGAGAGAATGCTGACCTGATGGTCTGATGTAAATATTTACTAAATTCAATTATCTTCACGAGAGAGAGAGAGAGAGAGAGAGAGAGAGAGAGAGAGAGAGGAGAGAGAGAGAATTACGGAAAGCGATGGCGGACTCGAGAGCGCAATGGCAGATTGTGGTCGCGGGCATCTGTCCTTCGTCGACTAAGCTTCCGTCGCCTTTCTGCCACGTGGCCCTGCGCATCTGCCGTCTCGCCCCTACGCGTCGCTCTGCTTCATCGAGCCTTCCGTCCCGCCCTGTCGGCTGCCTATCGTGCCACCACGTCTGTTGCCGACACGTCTCCCTGTCGTCGCCTGTACCCGCCCGCGTGTCGTCTCCCACAGGCTCGCCGCCTGCATCTCGCGACCCGTCAGCTGCGCCTCCAGCCCTGCTGTCGCCCGCGTGCACTGCGGGCTCTGCGCCTGGTTCACGCCCGTTCGCCTTGTGCATCAGGGCTTCTGACCACGCCTGATTTCTGCCCACGCCTGCTGTCCGCCCTCGCCTGTCGGTCGCCCCCCTCGCCTGTCGAACGCTGCCCTCGCCAGTCAGCCACCGTGGTGGTCGCCCTAGACTTTTAACGCCTGCAACCTGATCGTGTGACGTCCTGAGGGTCGTCCTCCGCCGTGTGCGAAACCGGCTTATAGGGGTGCCAATTTCTAACTCAGCCGACAGTGATCTGCCCTGTGCGTCAGTCCTCCTTCGCGATCAGCTCGTCATACAAGATGGCTGGTTTGGATCTGGATTTCATAGACCAAACGGTGGCAGCACTTGGCCCGGATTCTGATGCTGAGGAACCGGAGGATATGGTTCCGTGCACTGAAGAGATCCCCCCGGGTCCTGATCTCCAGCCTGCGGGTAAACGTACCAAGCATACCTCGGAAGAGATAGGCGTTATTCAGGATCGTTCCTATGCGCAAGTTGCTTCGGATTCTGTGGACTCTCAAGAGATGGACTGGGAGCATCTGCTGGAATTTGCCAACACTTTGCTTGGCGAATATGTTCAACATAATCAGGAAGCCTTTTCTGACTCCGGACCTGACGATGTTCTGGAAGCTACCGTCAACCCAAAAACTGTCCTCCGCTCCTTTTTGGTGTTTTATGATCGCGCGGTGATACTCTTCTTCACTGGTCGAATCCCGCTGCTTTCCCGTATTCGCCAATGGCTGCAGAGTCTGTTACAAGGGGAATGTGTTGAAGAGATTTTTGTTGGGTCCCGAGGTTTTTTTGAGGTCCTCTTGAAAACTGAGACGCACCGTGCTACTCTCCTGTCTAAATTGCCTTTGTTTTTTGATCGTCGGTTGGTTCATGTGGTTCCATGGCGCCCGATGGCAGATTTTCAGCACCTCCTGCAACGTGAATGCCCTGTGTGGGTAGAAGTGGAAAATTGTCCGGCTGTTTATTGGCCGCTATTGAAGGATGCTATGGCCGCTGTGGGCACGGTTCTGGTCCCTCCCAGTCTCAGGGCTGTGAATCGCAAACGCTTGTGCATGTTATGGGATACTGCACGGAAACGGCCTGCTTGGTTACGCCTCAATTGCTCTGGCATGCATCCGTTACACTTTCGTTTGAAATGGGGCAATTTTGCAGGCCATTGCTTTTCCTGTGGACAGTTGGGGCACTTTATGGCCGAATGCCCAGAGCAACAACACATTTCAGATGCGGGCCATGTTGCTCCGCCCATGGAAGATATGGTGTGTGATGCTCCGTCGCTGGATACTATCCACCCGCCCCAAGTTCTGGCCAAAGGTAAACAATAGGTTTCGGGTCCGGATTCCCGTGCCACTGATTGGGTTGAAGTACGTGCAAAAAAAGGCAACAGGATTGTTGCTGGCATGGAGAGTACTGTGCCTACTACCTCACAAGATTCCATGTGTACATATATGCGCAGGAAGGAAATGTTGTCTTCCGAGCGCTTTGCTCCTGCTATGGTTTCCTCAGCCCCCCGTCCTCAACCCGCCAGGAAAATGTATTTAGATCGTCTAAAGGGTCCACCTGCAAAGCTGACTTTTGATACCAGAGGCAACGTCATTACCCCGTGGGACGATCGTTATCCACGTTCCAACCCCCAGCAAGCAGATATGCCGTCTACTTCCAAATCTGGTCCTCACAACTCTTTTGCAGTGTTGGCAGATTTCTTGGATGAGGGAGTCCTGGACATTCTCGCCGACAAAGTCAAATCGAGGCAAGTTGTGCCTCGTACCTAATTGTGTTTTGCATACACATGAAAATAGCCACGTGGAATGTGCGAGGAATTTGTTCTCGACACAAGCAACATGCCATGTGGACTGCATTGTATGAGAATCAGTGGGATGTCCTGTGCGCTGTTGAGCAGAAGAGTCACGGTGACGCCGGAAAAGTTGTGGATTGCCATGGCTTTTGTTTGTTCTATGCAGGAACACAGGCCATGCATTATTCGGGTGTGCTCATGATTGTACATGCCAAATATCAGCCTGTTCTCATTAAAAATGATGTTCATGGCCGCTTTTTGGTGATTAAAATTTTATTCGAAGGGGAAATCTTATGGTTACTTGGCCTCTATGCTCGGAATGATTCGTTATCTCGTCGGGAGCTTTGGCAGACTTTGCAGACCTCCTTGTCACTTGGCAAACGGGGCTTCTTCATGGGGGATTTCAATATGTGTGTTGATTCCTCCCAGTCCACATCAGAGCACTCGGTAATGGATGCGCCGGAAAGTCGTATGTGGCACGAGTTGGCTCTTGCTGTTCTTAAGCAAGATCTCTGGTCCTGGCTACACCCATCTTCTCTAGGGTTTACTTTCCATTCGGCCCAGTATGCAACAACATGGTCGCGGTTGGACCGTATATATATCATGTAGAATGATGATTTTCTGCCTGAGATGCTCGAAATAAAAGTGTTGCAGCAATATGTCTTGTTGCACCATTTCCCACTGCAGTTCGAGTTGCTTGCACAACCCATTGCACCTTTCAAGCAATTTCTGGAGAGACTCCCTTTGCGTTTCAACTCGTCCTACTTGAAGCATGCAATTTTTCAGGGCTATATGCAGCAATTGCTTGACAGATTCTTCTTGGACTTTTCCTCGCAGGGCACTGCGTCATTTGAAAGATTGCTCTCTAATGTGCAGCGGGTTGCTCGGCAGTATGGGATCTATCATGCCTCTCTTTGTCGGCGCCGTCGACAGGCAGCGGAAGACCTGCTGGTTTTGGTTCGCTCCCTGCTAGTGGACACTCCGGATGATGCATTTCTGTTTGCACTGGCCATGCGGGTGGCCGATCTTATTAAAGAATTCCAGTTAAAATCGTATCAGCAGGCCAAATTGCAACATCTGACAGAGACTTTGCAAGATAGTGCCTGTCAGACCCATAAGTTCTTTCGAGCTCTCCACGCCTCTCCTGCTCCAGAGAATATGACAAGACTCGAGGATACAGAAGGCCACCTTATCCTGGATCCACAGACTATTGTGCATATGTGCAAGAATTATTTCAGTGACCTTCTCGGTTCCGCTTCTCCACCTTCAGCCCAAACTACTCATGCCCGAAAAGCATTGGATGTTTGGGGTCTCTTTGGTCAGGCGTCAGGCCTTCGTATCAATGCGCTCAAATCAGCCATTCTAAGCTGCACGGAGTCGGATTTGCAGTCCTTGGATTGGCAGGGTCTGGTTGTTCCTCGTGGCTCCATTGTCCGGCATCTTGGATACCCTTTGGGTGTTGATGTTCCCCCAAAGCAGCTTCTGCAGTGGATTTCTCAGAAAATGGTGGCTAAGTTTATGTATTGGAAGTCTCAGGCTTGGCCCTTCCATGTTCGCCTCAAAGTCGCCCAGATAATTATGTTGCCCATGCTCACATATTTCTTGCCATTGTTGCCCACAGCTACTACGACTCTGAATGCTCTTACTCAGTCTATTCGCTTCATGCTATGGAAGAAGGACTCATTGCATGCAGGTATTTCTTGGATCTCATGGTCGCATGTGTGCACCCCCAAACGCATGGGTGGCGGAGCTATTTTAGATGCCCAAACTCACATGCAGGCACTTCGTTGGTCTCTTTTCTGCGCCATGTGCTCGGATCATCATCCGTGGGTCGCTATAGCCCGTTATTTCCTTGAGGGCCATGGGCTTCTGCATGGCAATACCCAAATCCGGAGTTCTTGGTGGAATGTTCTTAACGCTGATTCGTGGTTCTCCAGTTCTTCTTCATCGCTGCTTACTCATTTGGTATGTTCTTGGAAACACGTCCTTCAAAAGGCTCAGTGGCATCCAACGGAGGATCGCTTGGCTACTAACTCTTTTCAATTGGAATTACTGGCAGTCTCGCGTTTACTTTCGTGGGAAGGTAAACATGAGCTTAGACCACAATTCAACCGGATGGCACGTTTGGGCTTGTCTTCGGTTGCGGATGCCACCCTTGCCAGTCGCAATGTGCTTATATCGTTTCGTACAGCTAGGAGGCTTTTCAGGATCCCTCGTGGATATAGACCTTTATGGGAACAGCTTTTGACGGTGCTCCAGAGCAGACAACCCTTTCCTGCTCTTGCTTCGGATCATCCGGCAGGATTGGGACCTACAAGGCCGGCTGAATTTGAGCAAAGCTTCTGCTAACCAAGTGTATCATCTTCTGATTAAAGATCATCAATGGCTAGTTCCTAAAGCAAATGCTTTATGGGGATTGCGTAAATCCCGGTCATGGTGGAGGGCAACTGTCATGGAGGGCTGGTTGAACAAGACACCCTTTAAATATAAAGTCTTTCTTTGGAGAGTGATGATTGGGGGTCTTCCGCTTGCTTCGGCTCTTTCCAAGCGACGAATCTCCAATGGCACCTGTTTCTTTTGCACCACTACTATGGAATCCGCCCGCCACCGATTTATTTCTTGCCCAGTCACTAAGAAAATCTGGTTATTTTTGTCGGCTGTTTGGCGAGGGGTGGTTGGTATCACCATGCGCCCCTTTGATTGGGTTTTTGGCCAGCCCAAATACTCTGCTCCCGCACAGCCACATATGAAGCTTATGTATCACTTTCTTCGATACTGGGGCTGTTGGCATAACTGGACCATTCGGAATGCTTTTCTATTTGACTCCGCCTATAATGTTCAGCGGCATATTGTGAGGCTTAAGGGCCTCTTGTATTGGCAGTTAGCTCTTCTCCATCGTTCTGATTTGCTTTCTACAGAGGACTTCCGTCCCTGGCATATGGCAATTTCCTCCGCATCCTTGCCATGACATTGTAACTTGTAGTACTTAGAACCTCTTCACATGATGGCTTGGATTGTCGTCATGTATCTTGTAATCAAGTAATCTTGTATTTTTTTCGTAATTAATACAATTACCTTTTACGAAAAAAAAAAGAGAGAGAGAGAGAGCTTTGACACCTATGGCCCACTGCTCTACCCTCCAAAAACTCCCAATCTACTCAGTCAACACCTTGAAATTGAGAAGAAGCTCAATGAAGCCTTGATTGGCCAAACTAGTGGATTTCCAAAAGGTAAAATGTTGTCCAACATGTTGCGCTCCCAAACAAAACTTGTCTGAGTAGGGTGGGATGATATTTGATATCAAAGGGGAGTCAAAGGCTGATCACTTAGCAAGGGTCTTTAAAGGCAGTTCCAAAGCAAGGTGATCAACCTCCACTATGTGATCTCAGCTACCCCTGCAATGTGATATGAGTCAAACCTATACTCCAATCTATGCATCGTCTCAGCCACCCACTTACAGCCTGGATGTCTCTTCTCCTCCCTCTATAGTTCTATCAATGAAGCTCTAGCAGTCCTCTCCATCTCTAGAAACCAAACTATGTAGACCTAGGCAGCCTTGCTCCCTTGGCACTATTCATCACCCACAAGATTATCAAGGATCCCACACCATCAAACATTCTCATAAAGCCTCGCCTGAAGGGATGCCATCTTACATGTACCGAGATTCCTCCACAATAACCCTATGTTTGTATGAATGTATGATTTATAGAGACACAGAATCTCCAATTTTGGGTATTTAGTACTATTCCTGCTCCTCTGAGGGAATACAATCTCTATGCACATATATATGCTTTCTCATTATCCAATCTACTAGACAACTTTCTCATTTCCTGGAAAAATCTCTCCTCCTCAAGGCTGCCTCTTTGAAGAAGAAATTGGTCTCCTAGAGGCACTCATCTAAATCTCTAGCTGCCTGTCAAAGTGAGAATGGTCTACAACCCTCAAATCTATGCGAGGGACTCTCCGAGGTCATCATCGTAGTTCAAGTGATTGGAGAACCTGAAGGCTGAAGCTGATCCTTCAACACTCTAGAAGAGAACCAACTAAGTAGGTGAATGACACAAGGGAGTAGCACCAAGAATAATACAGGGCAAGAAGGGTCTGCAAGCATGTTTCCAAAATAATGCACATAACACTGTTCCAATTCATGCCTCATTAGGATGCTCGCCCATTCCGTTTCTTAACTCTTTTGATAGTTCCCTTTTCGTGCATCACATTCTTTCTTTAGGACTCTTTGGATGGGCATCCTTTCTCTAAACTTTCTTTTTGCTGTGCACTGGTCATCCATTTTTCAAGTTTGCATGGATCATTTCTAGTGATAGTGTGCTTGCATGAACGAGAATATTCTCAACATCCTCTAAAACTCTATATCGATTAACTGCCATCAGATACTTATAGACATGTTTAGCTCTTGCACCATTAACTTTTCTTGACCCATAAGCAATCTCTCTTGAAATACTATTAGCATCCATCTGGCAAAATGAAACCAAACAATACCCACATCCTAATGGTCTTGATCATGTAGCGGAAGGACCGCTGCATGAACCATTTGACTGAATGCATCATGCACCATAAATATACCATAACCAGCAAAGTGATCAGACTGACCAGTCAAATATGCTGATTATGTTCTCGAAGGCAACAATATGTGGCTTCATAGTATGTACATACTGTCAAAAAAGCACCTTCCTTTATTAGGATCATAAAGACCTCTTATATTATAGTTGAACATCCCACCCGACACACCATTGTTCATTATCTCATTAATGTGCTACCTGCATTCACACCATACACACATCCCCATCCCCAAAAAGCCAAGACTGGGATGAGGAAGGGTGGTTATGATCCCAACGTTTAAAATCTAATCCATTCAAGTATCAATAAACAAAGAATGGGCATTTGTTGTTGTGAAGTTGTCTTGATGCACACAAACCCATGGGCAAGTGTCTTTTTCCTTTGTGATACCCACGCACAAGTGTGTTTCTTGCAGTGCTTATTTGAGATTATGCAGTCACTTTAAGTAGTGTGCATCACTGAAGATGGCAGGTTCTGCAAACATGTATGATTCTTATGTGCAACAAATCACTCACCAGGAATATATTGATCATGGATCAAGGCAATACAAATTTTATGTCCTTGGAAGCAAGGTGTTCTATTCTGTTCGAAAATCAACACCCAATGCAAGGAAATTATATGCTGCACCTGGTGAACTACATGTGCCTGCAGCAGTTGTTTTTGACAGGTATTTCAGGCTTGAATTTTTACGAGACACAGGTTAACTGCATGCACGTGTACTTACTGTACTAACAGAATTTGTTTTGTACTTTCCTGAGTTTCTCTAAGTAACTGAGCTATGCAGCTTATGCATGATTTTGAAACCTCATGTTTATCTTGTTGCAGTGTACATTTTTTATTACTGAGTGGATGGCGGCTCACAACACCTTGTTTTGCATCTTTTGAATCAGCCTGAAGTCTCTTCCAACAACATTTGCTTCTGATGATAGTGGAATGCCCCCAGCTGCATGTAATGACAATGATGAGCTGGACCTAGATCTAGTGCATGCAGCCGCAACATGGTTAAAAGAGAAGCTCAATATTACAATATTTGGTTTTGATGTTGTTGTAAGTTTTTAAACACATGCCTCATACATTTATTGTGGTATATTCTTCTGTTCCACACTTCTGGTGCACATTTAAGAAGTATTATTTGCTTGCTTTGACAATAGTAG
Organism: Lygodium microphyllum; assembly: GCF_053477565.2. Taxonomy (NCBI): domain Eukaryota; kingdom Viridiplantae; phylum Streptophyta; class Polypodiopsida; order Schizaeales; family Lygodiaceae; genus Lygodium; species Lygodium microphyllum. The sequence goes on from NC_141163.1 coordinate 123,503,275, forward strand.
CGACCTCCATTAAAGAATAGAGTATCATTTGAATCAGTCCTTGAACCCATACTAGCTTCGTTATATCCAATTTCACAGTATGCACCATTATCTGTTCATGCTGGCCTCCCAACAACTCTATCTGTAAAGTTGGAGAGTCTTTATGTCTCTATAACTAGCTTGAGGTGATGATTGGAGCATGGTCATTCCAGAAAGGATGCTTGAGTCCAAGATTAATGGACATGCATGGCTAGGACATGGAGCAAAAGCACAGGTAGGATTCATAATAAATACTTGATCTTGGATCACATATTTAGATTAGACCACTTACTAGGAAGACAAAGGGGGACGCATGTGATAGTTGTGTTATAAACAGCAAGCCTTTTGGGTTAGCATTGATGAGATTACATAGCGAGTAGACAAACACACAATGGCTGGTTTTATGCTACCAAAAAGAATAGTGCTAATCTTTTGGTTTATGAATAAGTTTGTCGCTTATTGAGTCGATTTTGAGTAATCCATGGATATTGGGTTGGATTCATAGTTAGCGGAAATGATGTTTAAGTCCCCCAAAATGGAAACGTTTCAAGAACTCCGAACACATTTTGGGATGACCTTTTTTGTTTTTGGGGTTTTGTTTTAGATTTTGGTTTTGTTGTTTAAGGTGGAGAGGCCCTAAACTTTACCCATATCATGTTTCTGTTTTTGGCCGACAGGCAATGTGTTTTAGTTTGTCAACATTCATTTCTAGCCTTCAAATTCTACCTTTATTGCATGTGTTTGTGTCATTTTCTCTTCTTTAAAGCCATCTATAGTGAGAGGATGCTCGGGATGACATAAGATTTGCATAACTATGAAAGAAGTACCGACTTTGCTAGCACCAAGTAGCTACTAAATAGTGAGTGCAAATGTACATGTTTGGATATGTAAGCATCTACTTATTTAAAGGCTAAAGTAGTAGCGTGTACTACGAGTGTTTACACATACACAAATGTGGGCATACATTTATATATTTATATTTTACTTGTACATTTTTTGGGTTCCTATTTCGCTGTTTTGGACTGAGATGGAAACTTTATTTCACGACTCTGAAACACATTTTTGTTTCCCCTTTTTGGAAATGCTTGGCAACTATGGTTGGAGATCTGAACTTAACAGTTATGATCTTAGACACATTCTCTAGAAAATGATAAGAATTTTATTCCTAGTACAACACAAAATTGTATAGTTTATAATAGTTAGAGGGCCTTGTACCACATGTTTAGAATAGAGTAATAGAGTAAAAGAATCGAATGAGTTTTGATCTACAGTACATGATTTAAAACTGGAGTTCCAGTTGTGGCCAGTCAAAAGGATAGCATAGAGTATATCCTTACACATGTACGAGTTATCATCAAGTACAAAAGGGATTGGAGTGTTTTCTGTATTGAGAGTGGTCCCTTTGGAACCTATCCGGTTACAGGAGTGGCTGGACTGGTAAGGCAGAGTTTCGAGGGTCCAATTTGGAACTTGTATTTGTGTACACAATGACAATGTATAAGTCTCTCTAAGACATTACATAACAGTGTGGAAAGAACACAGGTACTGCTTTTCGAGAAATATGATGATTTTGTACTGTACAGGATTGTACAGGTGGAGTTGAGGTTAGGATCTCTGAGAGGTGATGCTGTTAATCACACGTATTCGAGAGTTGTACAACGCAAGGGATAAACTAATCCTCAGCTGAGTTGTGGCACCTTTGGAGAAAGATGATGAGGCAGGAGACCCCATTCAGAGATGGGTGACCTTCTACTATCTCAATCTGTCATATTGTGAAGTACGAGACAGTGCTGTTGAAAAACACCAGCTGGAGATAGGATCCATCTTTCTATCATGTGAAGGTCAAACTAGGCCTGACTGGATTGTGCATCGATGATGATGAGTGGAACTAGTATTCACCAGAAAAATCTAGCTCTACATGTAACCTGGTCTTGAAACCAATTAAATTAGAAGCCCTAACCAACATACCTACATAAAATGGGGGTGCTCATACCAAGGTTGGAGTTGTTAGTTATTTTTTCCCATGTGGGACACACATTATGTGTGTGTATGGATGTGTTAAAGATGTGAACATTTTTTACACCTCCCAGCATTAAATAAGGGTCAGGTTTATGAGAAGCCCTAGGCCTATATAATGAGGCCTTAAGCTTTGTACTTTCATCAATCTATCACATCATTTTGTCTTGGTGTACATGTAAGAGATCTCTCACTCACTCACTCTCACTTCTCTCTCTTTCTTCTCTTCTCACTCCAACATGTAGCTTCACCCTCCATAGCCGGCTGGTTACACACGTGAGCTCCATACCCAACAGTGGTATCAGAGCCACTGACCCCTCTTCCTCTACCATTGAGCTTGCAGCTCAGACAATGTGCCAACATCTGTGACAACACACTCCAGCTGCTGCCCATTATGCCTACCGGCTCTCTGCCTACACATAGCCATCAAGGCAAACCATGGCTGTGTTGCCCTGCTGAACCCTGCATTCATCAGCTACCTGCAGAGCAGCCCAAGACTATTGTATGCCAGTTTTGTCTTCAGCAGCAACATAAGAAGAAAGAACAGAAGAAGAAGAAGAAGAAGAATTTGATCACCAGTCTTGACCTGCCCTGCTTGCCCACCCTCGACGCTTCTTGCTTAGCCATCTGTCCTTCAGCACCGACATGTTACTGCATCCAGCTGACGACAGTCATGTCCCTGCAAACATGTTGGCAAGCTGCCCGTGTCCATCACGCTGCCGTGGGTCATCTTCTGCTGTTCTGCCATGTCACTCTGCCCAACCCGTCACCAACACAGCCCATAGTTGTTAGGTACGAAAGGTACGATACAGTACGATATGATAAAATACGATACTAAATGGTACCTTAAGATTTTATAAGGTACGGTACGATATTAGTACGACAAAAAAAATAACTTGATTATTTTGGACTAAAGATAATATAATAGATATTTCAAGTATAAATAGCAATGCTATTAGAGTATATAAGATTACTTGAGGGTAGCATGCCAAAACCTAATGCGGAATGCGCAACATGTGCTGCTACTACCTACAACTTATAACTACATAGATGGAAGTGGATACATCATACATGCATGATCATACAAATAAGAGAAGTGTGGGCTTGAGAGAGAGAAGGTTGAGAGAAATTGTTTGAATCTCAAATAACCTAATCTCATGGGAGAATCATATTAATATAAGGAGCATTTAGCTCGTCCCAAAGTGTAGTTCGAATGGGAAAGATGCATCCATTAAGTTGGTACCTTATGGTACTAATACGTAAGGTATGGTACCTAAAGTATGGTATAGTATCAAACCTTTCGTACGTGGTACTAGTGCAACTAGAGAGAGGAAGAGGCTAGAGAGAGAGAGAGAGAAGGTTGAGAGAGAGAGAGAGAGAGAGAGAGAGAGAGAGAGAGAGAGAGAGAGAGAGGAGAGAGAGAGAATGATGACGGGATGGTCTGCCACGGCATAAGCGTCACTCGTCCGTCGCCTGTCTTGGGCGCGGGGGTCCCTGCCGTCGCCCTTCCGTCACGTGGCCCCGCGTCTCTTATGTCTCGGCCCTGAGCGTTGCCCTGTTTCGTCCCGCCTTCCGTCCCGCCCTATCTACTGCCTGTCGCGTTGCCACGTCTGCAGCCGCCCCGTCTCCTTCGCCTGTGCTGCTATTCAAGGCTCCGCCTGCGTGTGCTTGTCCTTTTTTGCAGAGGCGCCCAGCGCTTGTAAACCCTAAACTTGACGACCTACATGTGCTTGTCCTTTCCTGCAGAGGCGCCCAGCTCCTGTAAACCCTGAACCTGACCGTCGTCAGAGAGGCAGCGTCCCAGACAGCGTGCCCACTGATCTGTACACACACAGAGAGAGAGAGAGAGAGAGAGAGAGAGAGAGAGAGAGAGAGAGCAGAGAGAAAGAGAGAGAGAGAGAGAGAGCAAGGCCGGCGCCGTTTTTGCTCCCCGTGAGCTCCTTGTTCGACCGCTGACCGGTCCACGTAGTGATACAGCATGGCGGGTCTAGATATGGCTTTTATAGACCAGACGGTGGCAGCTCTTGGTCCGGATTCCGATACAGAGGAACCCGAAGATATGGTTCCTTGCATAGAGGAGATGCCCCCTGGTCCTGACTTCTAGCCTGCGGGCAAACGCACCAAGCATACGTCGGATGAGACAATGGATCATCAGGATCGTTCTTATGCGCAGGTTGCCTCGGATTCTGTGGACTCTCAGGATGTTGACTGGGAGCATCTCTTGGAGTTTGCCAACACTCTTCTTGGCAATTATGTGCAACATAATCAGGAAGCGTTTTCTGACTCTGGAACTGAAGATGTTCTCGAAGCCACTGTGGACCCGAAAAATGTCTTGTGCTCATTTTTAGTATTTTATGAACGTGTTGTTATACTTTTCTTCACTGGCAGGATCCCAGTTCTTTCCCGTATCCGTTAGTGGTTGCACAGTCTGCTACAAGGAGAGTGTGTTGAAGAGATTTTTGTTGGGCCCAGAGGTTTTTATGAGGTGCTGTTGAAATTTAAGAAGCATCGTGTTGATCTCCTGTTCAAACTGCCATTGTTCTTTGATCGCCGTTTGATCCATGTTCATGGCGCCCAATGGTAGATTTTCAGCGCCTGCTTCAACATGAATGGCCGGTGTGGGTTGAAGTGGAAAATTGTGGGCACATCCCAATTTTTGGATGCCCAAACGCTTTACCTTATATTTGGGAAAAAGAAAACACAAAAGCCAAAAGCATGCTATTTGTAAAGTGGGCTATTTTTTAGCTTGGAGATAAATAAATCTATAAATACATGCCTTGTGAAGCACTCACACAAGGCATGGGGGGAGATTGCATCCAATTGGTCTTTTTGTCTCATGTCGTGCAAACTCTCTTTTTGCTTTTATGAAGGTTTTGTAGAGTTGTTTGTTATTGGGGACTTCCTGCATTCACTACACGCGCATCTAGCACCCGATTTGCACACCACTGACTGCAAAATTTCCCTTGAAAAAAATTCTGGTTCAATTTTGGACACTCCCTCTTGAAATGTCTAGGCTGATTATAGTGATAGCATTGTTAAGCATCATTGTTTCTTATTGTGGGAACAAAGTTTCGTGTTGCACTTTCCTTGGCCCTTTTTCTTGGGTGAGTTTATTGTTAACCTTGAATTGTCTTAATGAAGGTACACAGTCTTTTGTTTGGTAAACCTTGCCTCCAATATCTTCCATCCTTTGGTTTGGATTGGATCTCTTGGTAGAGAGGCTTGGCGTGAAGCAATGCATCTTGAAGATTTGTAGATCACATTGCTTCAAGTCAAGTATCCAAAGGCCAATTCAACCCATGGCAAAAATTGGACACTTATTGAGCATTGTCCATAGATTGTGCATATTTCGAGAGTGTAATGAATTTTGAATGAGAAGCCTCTAAGATCAATCCTTGCTAGTGAAAGTTAAAGAATTCATTCATATTCATGGTGCAATAGGTTGGTGGAAGGTATCTCCCATGCATTGCTTCCTTTAACTGCTCCCAACAAGTGGTGGCTAGTTTAGATATTCCTTGATCCTTGCACCACTATTTCCACCATACTTGAGCTTCATTGAGAAACTTAAGCTTGCTAATCATGGCTTGATTTGTAGGACTAGTTTCTATAGCTAAGAAGTTGTCATCCCCAAGACAACAAATGTACCGTCCACCTCCAAATCTAGCCGTCAGAATTCTTTTGCTGTGTTGGCTAATTTTTTGGATGAGGGAGTCCTTGACATGCTAGTAGAAAAGGTTAAATCGCGGCAAGCTATGCCTCGTACCTGATTTTCCTTTTAAACACACATGAAGATAGCCACGTGGAATGTGCGAGACATTTGTTCTCGCCATAAGCAACATGTCATGTGGATTGTATTGCATGAGAATCAGTGGGATGTCCTGTGTATTGTTGAGCACAAGAGTCACGGCGAAGCAAGAAAAGTTGTGGATTGCCATGGCTTTCATTTGTTTTATGTTGGGACACATGCAATGCATTATTCTGGGGTGCTTCTGATTGTGCATGAAAAATATCAGCCGGTTCTTATTAAAAATAATGTGCATGGCCGTTTTGTGGTGATTGAAGTTGTATTTGAAGGAGAGATCTTATGGCTACTTGGCCTCTATGCTCCAAATGATCCTTTATCCCGCCGGGGTCTTTGGAATACTTTGTGGGCCTCCTTGTCTCTAGGCAGAAGGGGTTTCTTGATGGGGGATTTTAATGTGTGTGGAATCTTCGCAGTCCACATTGGAGCATTCGGTAATGGACGCTCCGGAAAGTCGTGTGTGGAATGTGTTGGCTCGTGACGTTCTTAAATAAGACCTTTGGTCTTGGCTACACCCTTCTTCTACAAGGTTTACTTTCCACTCTGCACAGTACGCGACTACATGGTCGCGGTTGGACCACATGTACATCATGCAGACAGATGATTTTCTTCCTGGGATGCTCGAAATGAAAGTGTTGCAGCAATATGCCTTGTCAGACCATTTCCCTCTACAGCTTGAGATGCTTGCACAACCCATTGCACCTTTTAAGCAATTTCTGGATAGACTCCCTTTGCGTTTCAACTCGTCTTATCTGAAGCATTCAATCTTTCAGGGCTATATGCGGCAATTGATTGACAGATTCTTATTGGACTTCTCTTCTGAGGGCAATGCTTCGTTTCAACGATTGCTCTCTAATGTGCAGCGGGTTGCCCGACAGTATGGGATCCATCATGCCTCTCTTTGTCGGCGGCATCAACAGTCAGCGGAGGACTTACTGTCTTTGGTTCGTTCTCTGCAAGTGGACACTCCAGATGATGTTTTTCTGTTGTCACTAGAGATGGGTTTGGCTGCTCTTATTAGAGAGTTTCAATTGAAATCTTATCAGCAGGCCAAATTGCAAAATCTGATGGAGAATTTGCAAGACAGTGCTTGCCAGACACATAAGTTCTTTCGAGTTCTCCATGCCTCTCCTGCTCGTGAGAATATGACCAGACTCCAGGATGCAGAAGGTCAAATGGTCCTTGATCCGCAGACTAGTGAATATGTGTAGGAATTATTTCCTCGACCTTCTTGGTTCCACTTCTCCACCTTCAAACTATATTACCCATGCCCGCTCAGTTTTCTATGATCTGGTCCGCAATCAAGTTTCCCAAGACATGCAAGCCACGTTGGAGGCAGACATTTGTGAGGCAGAGGTTATGGATGTTCTGTTATACTTGCCCAAGGATAAAAGTCCTGGCTGGGATGGTCTCACCAATGAGTTCTTTGAGGTCTTTGCTACCCAATTGGCAAAACCATTGACGGCTATGTTTCAGCAGGTGTGGGAAATGGGGTTCATGCCTTCCTCATGGAAAGGACTTATTAAACTACTTCCAAAAGTTCCTTCGCCGTCTATGTTGAAACATTGGCGACCAATTTCTTTGATGGGTTCTATGTATAAAATCTTTTCCAAACTAATGGCGAATTGGCTCCATAAGCGTCTTCCTGCCGTGGTGCATCCTCTCCAATATGGTTTCATTAAGGGCGGCAACATTTTGCATAATGTATTAAATGCGCAACTGGCTATTGATTATGCAAGGCATTCTAATCAAGAGGTGGTGCTGATTCAATTGGACCTGGAAAAGGCTTTTGATTATCTCGACCGGTCTTTCGTTGCACAACTTATGTCTACTATGGGCTTTGGTGCTCGGATATCTCGTCGATCTACACCATTAGTGCTGTGGCTTCTTCGCGAGTCATGCTGAATGGAGGTGTTACCCAGCCTTTTGTCCTTGCCCACTCCGTGAGACAGGGTTTCCCTTTTCCTCTCTTTTTTGCCCTTGCGACTCATCCAGTTCTTTCGATGTTATCTCATCTGGCAGCTTCTTCGCAGTTGGCTGGATTGGCTCTTCCTTCTAGATAGCACTTCATTGGTCAGTCCTTGGCTGATGACAACTTTATGATTCTGCGTGCGGACAAGGATAATCTTCGTAAAGCATTAGATGTTTGGGCTCTCTTTGGTTACGCCTCTGGTCTTCGCATCAATGCTTTGAAATCAGCTATTCTCAGCTGCACGGAATCGGATTTGCAGTCATTGGACTGGTAGGGAATGGTTGTTCCTCATGGCTCCATTGTCAGGCATCTTGGGTACCCTTTGGGCGTTGATGTTCCGCCAAAGCAGCTCCTGGAGTGGATTTCACAAAAACTGGCAGTGAAATTTATGTATTGTAAGTCACAAGCTTGGCCCTTCCATGTTCGCCTCAAGGTGGCTCAGACAATTATGTTGCCAATGCTCACATATTTCTTGCCATTGCTGCCTTGGACTACTACTGCATTGAATGCTCTTACGCGGTATATTCGTTTCATGTTATGAAAGAAGGATTCCTTGCATGCAGGCATTTCATGGATTTCTTGGTCGCATGCATGTACCCCGAAACGCATGGATGGTGGAGCTATCTTAGATGCCAAAACTCATATGTTGGCACTCCATTGGTCTCTTTTTCGCGCCATGTGCTTGGATCATCACCTGTGGGTTGTTATAGCCCGTTATTTTCTTGAGGATCACGGGCTGCGGCATGGTAATACCCAAATTCGGGGTTCTTGGTGGCATTTTCTTAATGCAGACGCTCCGTTCTCTAGTCCTTTATCATCTTTGCTTGCCCGTTTGGTATGTTCCTGGAGACTGGTCTTCCTGAAGGCTCAGTGGCATCCAACGGAGGACCGTTTAGTCACTAACTCCTTCCAACTGGAATTGTTGGCAGTCTCACGGTTGCTTTCTTGGGAAGGGAAACATGAGCTTAGACCAAAATTTAACCGCATGGCACGTTTGGGCTTGACTTCAGTAGCAAATGCCACCCTGGCCAGTTGCAATGTGTTGATAGCGTTTCGTATAGCCAGGAGACTTTTCAAGTTCCCTCGTGGATACAGGGATTTATGGGGACAGCTTTTGATGATGCTACGGAACAAACAACCCTTTCCTTCCCTTGCTTCGGATCGTCCCTAGCAGGACTGGAACTTGCAGGCCACCTGAATTTGGAAAAGGCTTCAGCTAACCAGGTGCATCATCTTCTGATTAAAGATCATCAATGGCTGGTCACTAAAGCTAATACTCTATGGGGATTGCGTAAATCTCGGTCCTGGTGGAGGGTAACGGTGATGGAAGCCTGGTTGAACAAGACCCCTTTCAAATATAAGGTCTTTCTTTGGAGGGTAATGATTGGTGATCTTCCGCTAGCTTCAGCCCTTTCCAAGCATCGCATCTCCAATGGTAATTATTTCTTTTGCACCACCAGTGTGGAATCGGCTCGTCATCGATTTATTTCTTGCCCTCTGGCTAAGAAAATATGGTCCTTCTTGTCAGCAGTTTGGCGCGCGGTGGTCAGGTTCTCGCTACGCCCGTTTGATTGGGTTTTTGGGCAGCCCAAATACCTCACACCGACACAGCCACATATGAAGATCTTGTTTCACTTTCTTAGATATTGGGGCTGTTGGCACAACTGGACCATTCGGAATGCTTTTATTTTTGATTCCACCTCTAATGTTCAGGGACACATGGCCAGGCTTAAAGGTCTCTTACTTTGGCAGATAGATCTTATTCAGCTCTCTGACTTGCTCCCTCGGGAGGACTTACTTCCCTGGCATATGGCAATTTCCGCTACCTCTTTGCCATGACTTTTTGTAACTCTTGAGTTGTTTACTTCTTGTAGCGAGAGAGAGAGTTCTTGCACGCGATGGCGTAGAGCCACCGTGTATCTTGTAATCATGTAAACTTATGCTTTTTTTCGTAATTAATACAATTACCTTTTACGAGAGAGAGAGAGAGAGAGAGAGAGAGAGAGAGAGAGAGAGAGAGGAGAGGCTTGAGAGAAAAAGAGGGTGTGAGAAGCTTGAGAGACAGAGAGAGAGAGAGAGAGGCTTGGGGGAGAAATAAGAAAGAAAGAAGAAAAAAAAAGAAAGGAGAAAGAAAAAAAGAAAGTTGTAGACTTAAAGGAGAGTGGCCAAAAAGTGCCCGTTTTTTCGTACTAAAACGTACAGATATGTACGATACCATACCGATCAGTCCGTACTACGTACGGAGGCAACCCTGACACAACCTGTCATCCACCAAATAATGTTTAAATTAGAGTTACAATTAAACTTTGATTAACTAAAGTTCAAACATTGGATTGTTAGGGATTGGGGCATTTCCAATGTAAGCTTAAAATCCCAAATTTTCATTGGGAAAAATTGAGGCTTTTTGCACCAACCATCAATTCTCACCGCAAATCACTTAAATTCATCAAGTTTTATTACCAATGATCAATTCTCATCTCAAATCACTCAAATTTTTCAAGTCATATCAGCGCTTCTTTGATTTTTCTTGAAATTTCCCCAAATTTAATCACGGAAATTTGGGCCTTCTTGAATCTAAACGCATGACCTTTGAGTCGAGCCCAAAGGCTATACCTAGGCACTTGGTCTCTGGTCACATGCTTAGTGCCTCGAAGCCATGTTGCCTTTTTTATTAGCCTTTAAGCTATGCACATGAACCTCTAAACCATGCCTTATTTTGGGTCCCTGAGCTTCTCGGTAGGCCATGTTATGACTATCTTCGTGTTGCACCTCTCTCATTTATGTATCTCCTTTCCAAAATCATGGTACGGGATTAGACACTACCTCAGCTATTTCTCAGAGAATTTCCTTGTCTTGTTGTTGGAGCTGATGTGGAGATGTGAAGATTCAAGAGGTCCCCAGGTGGCCAATAGCACAATGCATGGCAAATAGCCTATGTCAATCCATGTACCCTGATCTGATCATGAAGCTCTCCTTTGATAGCTGCAAAAAGTGCCTTTGTCGAATGCTATTCTTTTGCCTAGTGGTGCTCTAGGTGCACCATCCGACGATGGAGAGTGCCGAAATCTGCAAGACAGGTGGCTGCCAATGAACCAGAGCAGCTATACATAGCCGATCATGACCAAAACTGGCTGATTACTGCAAGGAGATGTACCTATACTACGTGTTTAAAACACCATCCTTGGTGTGTCCTTAATGTCGTTGGTAAAGCAAACTTTTCCTGAAATAATTTTTTTTCAAACTTTTAAAAAACATTAATGCTTTATGATTCTTCTAATTTTTAGATACTACTACTTTCCCACAATGTGGACACTTCACCTTTGACTTCTTCTCATCCTTCTTATCATCTTGCTCCTTGTTGTGGACCTCCCTGTTGTCCTTATTGTTGCCCCTCCCAAATCTGCAGCAAAAATTCTTATTTGAGTCGGATCCACTGGCTCCAATCTCCTTGAGTCGTTCTTCGTGCTCCAAAACAAGCGGAGCTAGTTCCTTCCACAAAATGGTCTCTTGAACTCTATAGGTCAATAAGCTAGTGTGGAAGGCATCATACTTTGGAGATGAGAAATGGGTGATAAGGATCACCACCATATCTTCAGATGAAATCCTCTTGCCGAGGGATGCAAGATCATCCTACAACTCCTCTATCTTATTGATGTGATCCATGTTGGAAGGAGAGTTATCTAACATCCAGAGTCTCTTTTCTATGATAATACGATGGGCAAAGGTCTTCAACTGATAGAGAGAAGGCAACTTCATCCAAACCTCCACTAGAGTCCGAAGCTTGCAAACATGGGACAAAATCGTGCAAACTCATGAAAAGAAAAGATCAAGCTTGAGAATTGAGCCAATCCCAAAGAGAAACTTGATCAATAGTGAAATCAATATGGGAATCCTCCACTGGTGGAGTATTGGGGTAGTAACAAAGATCCATAGATTGAAGGTACCCAATATATACTCCACTTTGCAAAACCAAAGAGGGTAGTCAGTGCCGTCAAGTCAATCCTCCTTGGGCAAAGATGGAAGAACGAGCACCTACATAGATCATGCCATAATGGCCAAACAAGGTACATTAATAGTAGCCTAGGAGTGGAGGGGAATGATGCTTTCCGATCTTTCAGACCGGTTAGAGTGTCAATTTTTGTGGGATCGGGGAACTAATCTTCAATGTCATCTTCGTAGTGATCTTTGCAATCTTCATGATCGTGATGATCATTGCAACGATCAAACCAATGTGAGTGTCAATCTTTTGAATGGTGGTCCTCTTCATCATAGCAGTCAGAAACATTTAGAAAATAAAGGTTAGAAACGTGTTTCTTAAGATTCTTTCAAGAGGCGGTAAAATAAGAAACGCGGGTTTTTTTATATAGGGATTTTTAATAGTTTTGACTGGGGAAAGAGGTTCTAAACCTCTATGGAACTCTCTCTTAAACAAAGAATGGCTAATTGAGCTTGAGTGATAATAGAGTCAATTGAGAATAATACATTATACGTTACATATCCATGATCCAATATTGACTTGTCACTTATGTCAAAGTTAGTCTTTGGACAAGCCATACTATGGTTTAGAACTCAAACATTATGATTCATATATATCATACAAAGAAAATTGAAATTAACATGTAAATAGCCTATCTATAATATGGATTGAGTCAAGTTGCAACATCATGATTCTCATTTTAAAACAAACTGACAAAATATCAAAATCAAGAATGGATCGTAATATATCATAAATAACTCATACATGAGACTAAAGTCGTATAATATTCAAATCTTAAGACAAGAATAGATACTAGATTGACAAAGTCCAATAATTGAACAAAATCACAAAAAAATCAGTCTCTTATCCAAAATCTTGAGCCCTCATGAGTCATTACACACCATCATCATCATGTTTAACGTTATCCATTAGTTTTTGTCAAAAAAACCATGTTTTGCGTTCCAACTCACCAAAAAAATTTAAAAAGTTAAAAATGCCCACGTTTTTTACTCTCAAAAACGTTTCATACTTTAAGAAACGTTTCGTAAGTTTCAAATTCAAAGAAACGTGTTTCTTAGCTGCTATGCTCTTCATCATCAGACCAAAGAAAGTGGCAATTTATCTTCCTTCAAAGAATTTGCAAAACACACAACAAAGTGCAATGTTTTGATGCTAGGCTGCCCGAGCAGAAGAGAAATCAGCTATGTACTTAAACAAGTTGTAGATGCTCTGCACACTTTGTAGAAGGCCCAAACAATGCAGAAAATCAGCATTCTTTGTGATAAATCTGCACGAATCTGCAAGTAGAGTGTGGTCTCCTCTTTGTAGAACCTCTAGGTCCTCTCTTTTTGCAATGATACCATGTGAGAGTGCACAACGGAAGAACATGGACACAAAGAGAGACTGAAGAGAAAGCAAAGAATGGAAGAAGAAGAAGAAATCTTTGTTTACTACAGCTATCGTGGAGAGAGAATGTGGTCATAATAGTTATGGAGAGAGAGAGTCAAAAAATCAGGCTGCATTAGATTGCATTGTAGCGCGCGTGTGAGAGAGAGAGAGAGAGAGAGAGAGAGAGAGAGAGAGAGGTAGAGCCATCGCCTGGTCTGGCGCGCCCTGCTGTCGCCTCGATTTGCGTCGTTGCAGTCTGAAGATCTGCTTGTCGTCACCCCCCGTTCGCGTCAGCACCGTCCTCGCCTCTGCTCGCCTGTCGTTCGCATTTTCTCAACCTCGTCGACCCCTGCATCTCCGTCTGTTTCTGACATTCGCGCCTGCTCCCTGCGCCGCCAGCGGAATCCCTAGCGCCCTCTTTCTGCCGCCCTGCTCCTGGCGCCGTCAGGAGCAGATGCCCTGCTCCTGGAGCCGCCAGCGCGTCCTACTCCTGGCGCCCTGTCCACGGCCAGCCGCCCTGTCCCCGACGCCCTGTCCACAGTCGCCTGCCACTGATGCCCTGTCCCCGGACGCTGCTGATGGATCCCTGCCCGGCACCCCAGCCTGTCCCGTCCTGCCGTGGAGACCGCCAAGCCTTTGTTTTTCCCTTCTGCCCTTGCACGGTGACAGGTAAAGCTCCGTTTTCATTCGCTGTCCTTGCAGAGTACACCCCTGGACAGCGTCTCTGTACAGAAAAGAGGGAGAGCGAGAGAGCCGGCAAGAGAGAGGGCCAGTCCTCCTTCGAGTTCAAAATCATCATATACGATGGCTGGTTTGGATCTGGATTTCAGAGATCAAACAGTGGCAGCACTTGGCCCGGATTCTGATGCTGAGGAACCTGAGGATATGGTTCCGTGCAACCAAGAGATGCCCCCTGGTCCCGACATCCAGCCTGCGGGTAAACGTACCAAGCATACTTCGGAAGAGATAGGTGTTTCTCAAGATCGGTCCTATGCTCAGGTTGCTTCGGATCCTGTGGACTCTCAGGAAGTGGACTGGGAGCATTTGCTAGAATTTGCAAACACTTTGCTTGGAGATTATGTTCAACATAATCAGGAAGTCTTTTCTGAATCTGCACCTGACGATGTTCTGGACGCCACCGTGGACCCAAAAATTATCCTACGCTCCTTTTCGGTATTTTATGATCGCGCTGTGATACTCTTCTTCATTGGTCGAATCCCGTTGCTTTCCCGTATTCGCCAATGGTTGCACAGTCTGCTACAAGGGGAATGTGTTGAAGAGATTTTTGTTGGCTCCCGGGGCTTTTTTGAGGTCCTGTTGAAATCTGAGACGCACCGCGCTGCTCTCCTGTCTAAACTGCCTTTGTTTTTTGAACGCCGGTTGGTTCATGTGGTTCCATGGCGTCCAATGGCAGATTTTCAGCGTTTGCTGCAACGTGAATGCCCTGTGTGGGTAGAGGTGGAAAATTGTCCGGCTGTTTATTGGCCACTATTGAAGGATGCTATGGCCGCTGTGGACACTGTTCTGGTCCCTCCCAGTCTCAGGCCTGTGAATCGCAACCGCTTGTGTATGCTATGGGACACTGCAAGAAAAAGGCATGCCTGGTCATGCCTCAATTGCTCTGGCATGCACCCGTTACACTTTCGTTTGAAATGGGGCAATTTTGCAGGCCATTGCTTTTCCTGTGGACAGTTGGGGCATTTTATGGCCGAATGCCCGGAACAACAACACACTTCTGATGTTGGCCATGCTGCGCCGCCCATGGAAGATATGGTGTGTGATGCCCCGTCACTGGATGCTACCCATCAGCCCCAAGCTTTGGCCAAAGGTAAACAACAGGTTTCGGGTCTAGATTCCAGTGCCACTAATTGGGTTGAAGTACGTGCAAAAAAAGCCAACAGGGCTGTTGCTGGCATGGAGAACACTGTGCCTGCTACCTCACAAGATTCCATGCGTACATATATGCACAGGAAGGAAATGTCTTCCGAGCGCTCTGCTCCTGTTATGGTTTCCTCTGCCCCCCTTCATCAGCCCGCCAGAAAAATGTATTCGGATCGTCCAAAGGGTCCCCCTGCTAAGCTGGCATTTGATACCAGAGGTAATGTCATTACCCCGTGGGACCGTCGTTATCCCCGTTCCACCCCCAAGCCAGCAGATATGCTGTCTACTTCCAAATCTGGTCCTCGGAACTCTTTTGCAGTGTTGGCAGATTTCTTGGACGAGGGCGTCCTGGACATTCTTGCTGACAAAGTCAAATCGAGGCAAGCTGTGCCTCGTACGTGATTTTGTTTTGAATACACATGAAAATAGCCACGTGGAACGTGCGAGGAATTTGTTCTCGATACAAGCAACATGCCATGTGGACTGTATTGCATGAAAATCAGTGGGATGTCCTGTGCGCTGTTGAGCACAAGAGTCACGGTGAAGCCGGAAAAGTGGTAGATTGCCATGGCTTTCGATTGTTTTATGCAGGGACACAGGCCATGCATTATTCGGGTGTGCTCATGATTGTCCATAACAAATATCAGCCGGTTCTTATTAAAAATGATGTTCATGGCCGTTTTTTGGTGATTGAAATTTTATTCGAAGGGAAAGTCTTATGGCTACTTGGCCTCTATGCTCCGAATGATTCCTTATCTCGTCGGGCGATTTGGTAGACTTTGCAGACCTCCTTGTCACTTGGCAGACGGGGCTTCTTCATGGGGGATTTCAATATGTGTGTTGATTCTTCCCAGTCCACATCGGAGCATTCGGTGATGGATGCGCCGAAAAGTCGTATGTGGCATGCGTTGGCTCTTGCTGTTCTCAAGCAAGATCTCTGGTCCTGGCTACACCCGTCTTCTACAGGGTTTACTTTCCATTCTGCCCAGTATGCAACAACATGGTCGCGATTGGACCGTATATATATCATGCAGAATGATGATTTTCTTCCCGAGCTACTCGAAATAAAAGTGCTACAGCAATATGCCTTGTCGGACCATTTCCCTCTGCAGCTTGAGCTGCTTGCACAACCCGTTGCACCTTTCAAGCAATTTCTGGAGAGACTCCCTTTGCGTTTCAATTCGTCTTACCTGAAGCATGCAATCTTTCAGGGCTATATGCAGCAATTGATTGACAGATTCCTCTTGGACTTCTCTTCTCAGGGCACTGCGTCATTTGAAAGATTGCTCTCTAATGTGCAGCGGGTTGCTCGGCAGTATGGGATCTATCATGCCTCTCTTTGTCAGCAGCGTCGCAAGGCAGCCGAGGATATGCTGGCTTTGGTCTGTTCTCCGCTGGTGGACACTCCGGATGATGCATTTCTGCTCGCACTGGCCATGCGAATGGCTGATCTTATTAAAGAATTCCACTTGAAATCATATCAGCAAGCCAAACTGCAACATCTGACAGAGACTCTGCAAGATAGTGCATGTCAGACCCATAAGTTCTTTCGAGCTCTCCATGCCTCTCCGGCTCGGGAGAATATGACCAGACTCGAGGATGCAGAAGGCCACCTTATCCTGGATCCGCAGACTATTGTGCATATGTGCAGGAATTATTTCCGTGACCTTCTCGGCTCCACTTCTCCACCTTCAGACCAAATCACTCAGGCCCGTTTGGGTTTTTATGACCTGGTCCGCAATCAGCTTCCGCAGGACATGCAAGCTACTATGGAGTCCGATATTTGTGAGGCAGAGGTTATGGACGTCTTGTTACACTTGCCCAAGGATAAAAGTCCGGGTTGGGATGGTCTCACCAATGAGTTCTTTGAAGCTTTTGCTACCCAACTGGCGAAGCCATTGCAGGCGTTGTTTCAGCAGGTGTGGCAAACGGGGATTATGCCTTCCTCATGGAAAGAAGGCCTTATTAAACTGCTTCCCAAAGTTCCTTCGCCATCTAAGTTGACACAGTGGCGCCCCATTTCTTTGATGGGTTCAATGTACAAAATCTTTTCCAAAGTAATGGCGAATCGGCTTCATAAGCATCTCCCGGCCATTGTGCACCCTCTACAGTATAGTTTCATTAAGGGCCGAAATATTCCGCACAATGTATTGAATGCTCAACTGGCTATTGGTTATGCAAGGCATTCTAATTAGGAGGTAGTACTGATTCAACTGGACCTGGAAAAGGCTTTTGACTATCTGGATTGGTCTTTCGTGGCTGAACTTATGTCTGCTATGGGCTTTGGTCCCCAGATGTCGCGTCTAATCTACACCATCAACGCTGTAGCGTCTTCGCGAGTCATGCTGAACGGAGGTGTTACTGAACCATTTGTACTTGCCCGCTCTGTCAGACAAGGATGCCCTTTGAGCCCTCTATTCTTTGCCCTTGTGACACATCCGGTTATTTCCATGTTATCCCATATGGCAGCCTCTTCTCAGTTGGCCGGTCTGTCGCTTCCTACAGGACAGCACTTCATTAGCCAATCCCTAGCGGATGATACTTTTATGATTTTGCGTGCGGACAAGGACAACCTTCGACGAGCGTTGGATGTTTGGGGCATCTTTGGTCAGGCGTCCGGCCTTCGTATCAATGCGCTCAAATCAGCCATTCTCAGCTGCACGGAGTCGGACTTGCAGTCCTTGGATTGGCAGGGTCTGGTTGTTCCTCGTGGCTCCATTGTTAGGCACCTTGGGTACCCTTTGGGTGTTGACGTTCCACCAAAGCAGCTTCTGCAGTGGATTTCCCAGAAAATGGTGGCTAAGTTTATGTATTGGAAATCTCAAGCCTAGCCCTTCCATATTCGCCTCAAAGTGGCCCAGACAATTATGTTGCCAATGCTCACATATTTCTTGCCATTGTTGCCCTGGACTACTACGACTCTGAATGCTCTTACTCAGTCTATTCGCTTCATGCTATGGAAAAAGGACTCATTGCATGCAAGTATTTCCTGGATCTCTTGGTCGCATGCGTGCACCCCCAAACGCATGGGTGGCGGAGCTATTTTGGATGCCCAAACTCACATGCAGGCACTCCATTGGTCTCTTTTCCGCGCCATGTGCTCGGATCATCATCCATGGGTCGATATAGCCCGTTATTTCCTTGAGAGCCATGGGCTTCTACATGGCAATACCCAAATCAGGAGTTCTTGGTGGCATGTTCTTAATGCTGATTCGCGGTTCTCCAGTTCTTCCTCGTCGCTGCTTACTCATTTGGTATGTTCCTGGAAACGGGTCCTCCAGAAGGCTCAGTGGCATCCAGCGGAGGATCGCTTGGCTACTAACTCTTTTCAATTGGAATTGCTGGCAGTCTCGCGTTTACTTGCATGGGAAGGTAAACATGAGCTTAGACCACAATTCAACTGGATGGCCCGTTTGGGCTTGTCTTCGGTTCCGGATGCCACCCTTGCCAGTCGCAATGTGCTTATATCTTTTCGTACAGCTAGGAGGCTTTTCAGGATCCCTCGGGGATATAGGCCTTTATGGGAACAGCTTTTGCGGATGCTCCAGAGCAGACAACCCTTTCCTGCCCTTGCTTCAGATCATCCCTGGCAAGATTGGGACCTACAAGGCCGGCTGACTTTAAGCAATGCTTCTGCTAACCAAGTTTATTATATTCTGATTAAAGATCATCAATGGCTAGTTACCAAAGCGAATGCTTTATGGGGATTACGTAAATCCCGGTCATGGTGGAGGGCAACAGTGATGGAGGGCTGGTTGAACAAGACACCCTTCAAATGTAAAGTCTTTATTTGGAGAGTGATGATTGGTGGTCTTCCGCTTGCGTCGGCTCTTTCCAAGCGACGAATCTCCAATGGCAAATGTTTCTTTTGCACCACTGCTGTGGAATTAGCCCGCCACCGATTTATTTCTTGCCCCATTGCAAAGAAAGTCTGGTTATTTTTGTCGGCTGTTTGGCAAGGAGTGGTTGGATTCACCCTGCGCCCCTTTGATTGGGTTTTCGGGCAGCCCAAATACCCCACTCCTGCACAGCCACATATGAAGCTCATGTATCATTTTCTTCGATATTGGGGCTGTTGGCATAACTGGACCATTAGGAATGCTTTTCTTTTTGACTCCGCATATAATGTTCAGTGGCATATTGTGAGGCTTAAGGGCCTCTTGTATTGGCAGTTGGATCTTCTCCAGCATTCTGATTTGCTCTCTAGGGAGGACTTACGTCCCTGGCATATGGCAATTTCATCTGCATCCTTGCCATAACATTGTAACTTGTAGTACTTAGAACCTTTTCACATGATGGCTTAGATTGTCGTCATGTATCTTGTAATCAAGTCATCTTGTACTTTTTTCGTAATTAATACAATTACCTTTTACGAAAAAAAAAGAAAAAGAGAGAAAGGTGGTTTTACGAAAAAAAAGAGAGAGGAGGGGGAGGGGGGAGGAGAGAGAAGTGACTAACTTGCTGTGCCCTGCACGTCTACTATCTTCACCCTCCCTAGAGTGTCCACCCTGCCTGTTTTAGAGGTACATGTCCATCCCTGTAGCAGGTGCCACCCTATATCACGCGTGCCTATGTGCCATCTTTGTAGCGCAAATCTGCAATGAAGCTCCCCCTCTTGCTGCCCTGCAGTACGCACCTCCTTTGACACAGCCTGGACGGAAGACCTTGCAGCATGCAAGGTAGAGTCTGGTCTGACTTGAAGGCCGTTGCTCAATGCACAACCTATTCAGCACAATACCGCAGGCATGCAAACACGACAACACAGGGGCACGGCAACACGACAAAGAGCAGGAGACAATGAACAATTGACTGCTCCCATTCCTTAATAGCGGGCCTGAGTATTGATGATATGGATCAGGCTGTTGCAGCCTTGGATCCAAACATGGACATGGTGTCCTTCACCGATGAGATAGTTCGCTCCCCCTTATGTTCAGCCACTTGTCAACTTTGTCAAACACAGCATCTCCACGATAAATCTACTACTACTCCTAAGGCCCATGGCCCACATAATTCATTGCCTTGCTCATATGCTTGGATGGCTTCTACCTTGCAGGATTTGCAAGAACCAAATTGGGAACAGTTGCTAGAGTTTGCAAATTCTCTCTTGGAGGAGTATGACAAGCATAATCATCAAGCTATTCCTGCCTATGCAGAGGAGGAGATCTTGGATACCCATTTTAATACTCAAGAGGTTCTTCACTCCTTTTCTGCTTTTCATGAGCAAGGTGTTATTCTCTTCTTCATCGGTCGAATCCTCGTACTAGCCAAGATCCGTCGTTGGTCCATATCGATTTTGAGGTTTTGCTCCTTTCTACTTCGGTGTGGGATCTTCTCTTCAATAAATAGCTCCTTTTCTTTGATAAACAATTGGTGCATATTGTCTCATGGCATCTAATCACAAATTTCCAATGTTTACTCAAAAAATAGGCCTTGTGTTGGTACCCCCAAGTCTGAAGGCAGTCAACCAAAATAGATTGTGCATATTGTGGGATACTGCCAGAAAGATACCCAACTAGTTGCGCCTCAATTGCAATGCTATGCGGCCTCTTTGGTTCAAGTTCAAGTGGGGTACTTTCATCGCTCACTCTTTCTCATGTGATCAATAGGGTCACTTCACGGCTAAATGTCCATACCAAAAGAGTACCCTGGTGGATCAGCCTATGGACAAGGACTGAACATGCCTCCACCTTCTGCCCAGCAATAGATTATTTGGTCGAGTCACAGTCTAAAGGCAAGCAAATAGCTTCTTCTTCAAATTTGAAAAGGCAAGGATGGACGGAAGCCCTATGCAATAAGGGAAAAGCGAAGGAGACTTTTGTGCCCTTAGCATCTATTGAGCCTTCTTTATAGAACTCCCTCCGTACTTATTCTTATCGCCAAGATAAATCTTCTAATGTGCGTACTACTTGAGTTCATACTCATTCCAAGGATCCACCGCTCTCCAAACAGCAATTACAATAGCAGTGATCAAGCCAGTCTTCGCCACATGCCTGTGGCCCTCTAGCTCAGCTAGCCTTTGATGTTGTTGTTATAGTCATCGCTCCATAGGATCACCAATGTCTAGGCTCTACTTCCCACTCTGCAGATGTGCCTTCTTCCTCATGGGCCAAACATCAAAGACCCATGTAAAGAAATACCCTAACACAAAAACATAAATGAAAGCATACAACAAAGCATAAACTTAATAGAATGCAAATAGGTTTAGGGTAACTTAGAGACAATGAGCATAGTGATGATCTGAATTAATTAATTAATATGATACAATGCTCATGCAGTAAACAAACCGTGCAGGGAATGAAAACTGTACCCCAAGCTCTTGTGTCTCAAGGACTGATGTAGAGGCAATGAGTTGGAGAGTGTGTTGTACTCTTGATGGATCTGAAACGTAGCAAGACAGCCTGGAGAGTGTGTTGTACTCTTGATGGATCTGAAACGCAGCAAGATAGCCTCCAGATGTTTAACAGCAGCAAACTCAGCAAAGAGTGACGTTGGATTAGTGTCGGATAGGTAGAAGATTGAGAAATCTGCAAAATGCAGCCCTAGGAAGGTGTAGGACTGCTAGGTGGCAGCAGCAGTAGCAAAACACAGTACTCAAGAGGGCGGCAACAGCCTAGCGGCAGCTGGTCTGCACCAAACGCAGCCTCTAAATGGTCATGGATAGCAAGGTGGCAGCTGGCTGCAGCAAATGCAGCAGTAGGAGAGATCAGCCTAGCTGTTTGCAGCAATGAAGGGTGTAGACTGCATGGAGAAGGCTGGAAACAGGTGCTTGATGGTTGTAGACAGTGATGGGTAGACTTGGCTGAGATGTGCTCTGCAACAAACGGGGTGTGGGTAGTGAAGCTAGATCACTTAAAATCTGCAAAAATGAGATTGGGCTGAATGGATGGCAATCTCCCTTTTTGTAGAAAGTTTCGGGACCTCGAACCTCTCCCCATTTTAACTCTCTCAAACCGCTCCCCGTTTTAGGGTTTTTCATTGGTTAAGTATTTTTTGGGCTATTCAAGAGACTAATTCAACATGTAATGCACATTTTAGCTCAACACCCCCTCTCAAGCCCAAAACTGAGCTAGAAAGGAAGGTGTACCCAAAGGTTTGTTTGTTTCGGTGTTTTTACCCCAAGGCACCCCACCCCAAAGTAGCCAGGGCATTGGACAAAAGGTGTATGTCGAATGCCCAATTGCATACCAAGACTACAAAGGCGATAATTATCTTACCAAGGGAGTCCAAGTGGTCACCCTAGAGAGGCCAATACATCGGCGAACTAGACATCGGCTACCTAGTGACCTATCAAGTCTTGCAAAGATAGATGGAATCACAACGAACTTTTTTGGGTTTTTTTTTAGTGTTTGTTTACAAAATATGGGTTGAAATCGATTGAGTTACTGATGGGAAACTAACAAATGGGTATGTTACTAATGTGAGACTTACAAATGGTCGACCCAAGACCTTCATAAAATAAGCAAGCTATCCCTACCACTACTGGTTGTCGATGACGAAGGAATGGGCTAAGGATGGGCGAAGCAAATATGGATGATATGTGAAGAGGCAAAAAAGATGTGCGAAAAGCAAGCTAGCAAAACTAAGCAAGCAAGGGAGATTGCCATATACAATGCCACGAATATAGTGGATCCTGAGTCAACCACTCTAAAAGACCGAAAAGAGATAAATGTACATAGATGCATGTTTATAAGAATAGAATGTCAATGCATTGGAATTATGTGAGAGGCAATATGGGTATGATTATGCTCATCCAAAATGCTATATAACAATGCCACTTGAACAATGTCCTCACAGGGAAATTGTTCAATTGCCCAAGCATCCTTTTACAATCATATCATCTTAATGTTGTAAATGAAGATATAAAGTGCAATATACATTATGTCTGAAAAAAAAAAAACTATAACAATATCCTATCACCACTATCCCTTTCTCAAAATGAAAGGGAGAGCTGGAGGAAATCACATTTTCCCCATCAATCTAAAGTAGGGGAGGGTGTGCCCAGGCCGATCTTGGGTAGTAAATACTGAAGGACCAACCAATTGACTGCCTTGGTCAATATGTCTGTAAAGTTATATGATGAAGTTACAAACTCTAAACAAATGGTACCTAGCTCAACTTTCTCTCTGGTGCAGTGGAAGTGTACTCCTACATGCTGCATTCGTGGGATGATAATTGGATTGCTTGCAAGGACAATGACACTTTGGCTGTCCCAATAGACAACAGTAGGAAAACTTATACACAACCTCGGCTGTGAAAGCCACCACTATCACCTGTTTACGGCTAGCCTAACAGATAGGTGTCATGCCCAATGTAAAGAGGTAGCCACCATGGGAACACCGGATGCCAAGATCTCCTATCAGTGTACCCTTGCAAACATAAACCAGAACCATAAGTCAGGCCATAAGAATAGGTACACCACAAATATCTCAAAACACAAAGACATGCAATTCAATGTAACACCCTAGATGCAGTGAAATATTGACTAAGCAAACTGAGTAAGCTAAATCTGGCCTAGTATGAATTAACCAAAGAATTTTCCCTACCACCGATTTATAGATATGCTCGGGCTGACCTAGTGTATCCTTAGAAAGATGGATAGTGGGATCAAGAGGCATGGAATACTTGTCCACTAACTAAAGATCATACTTGTATTGTGACACAAAAATACTTTCCCCAGATCAAACTACCTCCATCCCCAAAAGTAAGACAACAAACCAAGGTCTATCATCTCAAAGGTAGCACAAGGCTCAGCCTTAATTTCTGCTATGGTAGCAAAGTATGAACCACTGATATGTAAATCATCAACATATAGCAGGATATAGTTGACCCCCTGGATAGAATGCTATCCATGAGTTTGAAGGAACTCATCCATCCTTTGAAATCAAGACCATGGTACTTGCTTCATCCCATCAAGAGCTTTCCACAAGCAAAATACCTTATCTTTCCCGTCAACATAAGAAAATCTAGGTGGCTGTCCCATATAGACTTTCTTCTCCAAATCACCGTTCAAAAAGGCACTTTTGATGTCCATAAGATAGATCAGCCAATCATAGTGAATGACGAGCATAACCAACAAATGAAACGATATCAACCGTAAAGCAAGGGCAAAGGTCTCTTCATAGTCAATACCTTGCTTTTGTCCAAACCCTTGTACCACAAGGCGAGCCTTGTACTTGTCTAAGGTCCCATCAGCCTTTTGCTAAATCCTTAAAATCCACTTCATCCCGATGACTTTCTTGTGGCTTGGACAATCCACCAAGGTCCAAGTCTCATTTCAGTTAATATTCTCTATCTTTTTCTCCATGGCCTCACACCATTGGGGATGCTGAAGAGCCTCCTACCAACCATCCGGCTCAAAATGCGCTATGTAATCATCTGTAAACAGTGACGCAAATGATACTTGAGATGCAAGCCGAGCAGATGTTTGAGGGCCCTCGGGAGTGGAATTTGGTGAAAGGATCCATGAATCCCACATGGTGTACTGGTATCAACGAGGTAACGGATCTTATAGAGAGTTCCTAGAAGCGGAAGAATCTGCAGGTGGCAAGCAGTAGACTTGGCTTAGAAGGCATGATCTCCAAGGGAATAATGTGAGGAAATGACTCAGAGTACGGTGTAGAAAATTGCACAATATCCCTCTCATCAAATACTATATCTCTCCTAATTATCACCTTGTTTGTCTGAGGAGCGAACAAACAATAGGCTTTCGCTTTGAAGGAGTATCCTATGGAGATCAAAAGATTAGCTTGGGAAGTGAGCTTGCCTATCTTATCATCAAGGATGTACGCATAGACACAACTCCCAAAGACTCTAAAGTGGGAAACTACAACCCAAGAGCCAAAAAATGCCTAATACAAAGTCCTCTGAGGGACAGCCGCAATCGAGCACCAGTTGGGTATGTACACCAAAGTATTAATAGCCTCAACCCAAAGGTGCTTAAAGAGATCTGTTGCGAACAAAGTGTGCCATGTTCATGGTCCGGTTCCTATGCTCTATGACTCTATTCTGTGAAGGAGAGTTGGTAGAGGTAAGCTAGCATGAGAAAAACTCGTGGGAGATGAACTCACCCCACTGTCACTCCTCATGCATCCTGTACGATGACTAGTCTGGTTATGCACCAGCAACACCTAAGCAGATAAATATATAAAGGCATCGGACTTATGCTTGAGAAAGTGCATCCTATGGAAGGTCATCAACCATCTGTCAACGTGACAACTCGTGAAGAGAGTTGTATTCGAGATATCCTAAGTAAAAATGCCAAAGAATTTCAACGCTCATAGACTCCAATGCAGTGGCTAAAGCCTAGAAGTAATGGAATTGAGAACCCTCAGCTATCAACTCGAAGAGAAACTGTGTCATGTGGTACAGCCCACTAGACTGTGCCTCACTGCAAGCAATCACTAAACCAGTCTGAGAGTCAAGGACCTCCATTATGGTTGCTATAAAAAAATATTACTCATTCCAACTAGCAAAGCTGTTGAATGGATAACAATTTCACCCCAAGGTGGGGGACATAGTATACATCATCCAGTGTTGCGCAATCCGAGATCTGTTCAGTGACAAAACTGACGCAACTATGAGCTTGAATCTTAATCGAGGAGTTGTTCCCAACTTGGACTCTCTCGTTATAAGGGACTCAAGAAATAAAAATATCCTCAATGGGAATCATATAATAAGTAGCTCCAATGTCCACAATCCAAGGAGTAGTTAAAGTACTCGGCTGTGACAAGTGGGCCTCCAAAGTCACCTCATCAGGAGGTAACTCATAGATGTGGATGAGACTCACATCCTCAAATGTCTCTACAAAGACAATGTGAACCTTAATAGACTAAATAGACAAGCTCTCTAGCATTGAGAACATTGTCGAATGTGATAGCTAACCAGTGGTAGCATGGATTTGGCCTCGCCACCACCCTTGCTAAGAGTTGCCACCACCTTGAGTCCCCTGTTGTTTAGGGGTTGTCTGTCTAAGTGGTGGAGACCTTAGTCTTAGCTTTTGGTGCTATCCTCTTACCTTTGATTGATACTAGTCGTTAAAGTGGCCAGCCTTCTGATAATGTTAACAATACCAATTTTTCTTCGATACACTTTACCACTCGAGTTTTAGAGATGAGTTGGGTCAACCTAGTTTGATTTTAATTTTGACTTTGCTTTTGTTTTTGTTTTTGCTAAGGGTTGCCACCCTAAGTCCCCTGTCGTTTAGGGGTTGCCTGTCTAAGTGGTGGAGGCCTCAATCTTAGCTTTTGGTGCTATTCTCTTACCTTTGATTGATACTAGTTGTCAAAGTGGTCAGCCTTTTGATAATGTTGGCAATACCAATTTTTCTTCGATACATTTTACCACTCGAGTTTTAGAGATGATTCGGAGTTGGGTCAACCTAGGTTGATTTTGATTTTGACTTTGGTTTTGTTTTTTATTTTGATTTGAGTTTTTATTATGTTTACCCTTCCCTTGTTGGTGCTTCTTTTGAGAGAAAGCAACAAGAGCCCCCTCTATAGAGGTAAGACTATGAAATTGATTGAATAGCTGAACGTGCCTCAAGAATGGAAGTATTTCCTCGGTAGCTTGTTAAGAAACAATGTTAAGTATTTCCTCGGCAACAGCCGGGGCACAACAAAATGACTAGAAGGCCCACTAGGTAATGCCATGGAGGCAAACTATGAATTTCCAGCCATGAAAATCCGAAAAGTATGTGGATGGGAGGATGAACCTCCATCGTTCTATCCTTCTTGTAAAATCATTAGACTAGTGCGTCGAATCTAAAGGGAAAAACTCAAATTTACGTTCAATTTGTTGTTGAGCTTCATACATAAGGATAAGATCATATTCAGCTAGTGAGATCTTGTATGGTCTATGGACTCCTTAGTAGTCCGAAGTCTCTCTGACCATGTCGGAAGTGGGAGGAGCAAGCTGTGAGGTCGATTCCATCTCATTTCTCAATGTGCTAGGCTCAGGAGCATCATGATGTGGTGAAGACGTGTTCGAATTCATCTTGGCCTCCTATTGTTCATGCTTCTTGCAAAGGGCTTTCAAAAGGCCTAGGTTTCATCAAAGAGATCCTCGCTCTGATACCTTGTAAAGAAATATCCTAACGCAGAAACATAAATGAAAGCGTACGACAAACCATAAACTCAACAAAACGCAATTAGGGTTAGGGTAACTCAGAGACAATGAACATAGTGATATTCTGAATGAATGAATAAATATAATACAATGCTCATGCAACAAACAAACCATACAGGGAATGAAAATTGCACCCCAAACTCTTGTGTCTCAAAGACCAAGGCAGAGGTAATGAGCTAGAGAGTGTGTTATACTCTTGACAAATCCCAAAACATAGCAAGGCAACCTCTAGATGTTCAACAGCAGCAAAAACAACAAATAGTGATGCCAGATTAGTGTCAAACAAGCAGAAGAGAGAGAAATCTGCAAAACACAGCCTTGGGAAGTTGTAGGACGACTGTCAGGCAGCAGCAACAGTAGCAAAACACAGCACTTAGGAGGGTGGCAACAGCTGGTCTGCAGCAAACGCAGCCTCTAGATGGTCGTCGACAGCAGGTCGGCAGCTGGCTGCAGCAAAGACAGCAGTAGGACAGATCAGCCTGGCTGTTCGCAGCAATGAAGTGTGTAAACTGTGTGGAGAAAGCTGGAAACATGTGTAAGATGAATGTAGACGGTGAAAAGCAGCCTCAGTTGAGATGAGATGTCCTCTAGGAATGGGTTGTGGGCAGCAAAGCTAGATCACCTGAGATATGCAAAAACAAGATTAGACTAAATGGAGGGCAGCCTAGCTATTTATAGAAATTTTTAGGACCTCGAACCTCTCCTTGTTTTAACACTCTCGAACCGC
The DNA here is from genome assembly GCF_053477565.2 of Lygodium microphyllum. Taxonomy (NCBI): domain Eukaryota; kingdom Viridiplantae; phylum Streptophyta; class Polypodiopsida; order Schizaeales; family Lygodiaceae; genus Lygodium; species Lygodium microphyllum. The sequence goes on from NC_141163.1 coordinate 123,531,179, forward strand.
TCCCTGTTTTAGCCCTGCTTTAGGGTTTTTCATTAATTAAGCATTTTTGGGGCTGTTCAAGAGGCTAATTTAGCATGTAATGCATGTTTTAGCTCAACAACCCAATCCCTTTGCAGTACTAGGATACTTCTTTGAAGATGAAGTACTACAGACATTGGCAACAAAGGCCTAGGCCCATGCAACAAAATCTCATCAAAACTCTTGATCCCTTGTGAAGCAACCAGTCTAGCTCTAGTGTCCCTCTTGCACATTTGTCATTTTGTATCTGCCGAATCTATTGTATCTAGTCTATGTAGTATGATGGCCCAAAGCCACCCTACACCTTGTAATCTTGTAATCCGATACTTTTTTTTGTATAATTAATACAATTACCTATTCCAAAAAATAATAATGGAAGAAGAAATATACACTAAACACGAAAGAATGCTAAATACAAAGCAGATTGATCAGTCCCTACACGCAGCCCAAAGCGTCGTGAGGACACCAGATCAGACTGATGACAAAGACAAGCACCAAATGATGGACGAATGCCATTAGATGATGGAGAGTGCTGAAATCTGCAAAACAAGGTAGCTGCCAATGAATTGGAGCAGCTATACATAGCCAAACATGACCAAAATTGGCCAACTACTACAAAAGGATGGCCTAAGTTTGGCCAACCTACATCTGCCAATAAATTTACTGCAGGAAATGCTGATTGCCAGCAAATAGCTGGTCGCCCCACTATGGATGCAGCCTCAAGTCACTGAAAAAGAAATGCACTTAACTAGCTCTCTCAAAAAGCTAGTGTGAACACACAAACTAACTAAAGAGTGTAATGCACTGAAATGCATACTCTAGAAAGGGCCGAAAAATCTGAGGGAGCTCAAAACCAGGAGATGATAAACTGAAATAAGACAGGTTAACAAATTTATCTTACTGTGTTAAGGGGTGGATGATGTTGCGTCTTATATGATTCCTCCAGGAGACCATTGGCAATATTTAGTTTTCCTAGAGTAGTTTCCGGCCAAAAATTTAAGGGCCTTGAGACCAAGAAGAGGTTTGCGATGGAGATAACCTTAATTGGAAAATGTTAGATTCTTGGGACCATGGTTTAGAGGGGAGATGGAAATAGGAGTTTATGGAACCTTGCTGCAAACTACTTCTATTCAATTTTGTTAATGGTGGTTGAAGTTGTGCCTTCTATGTCTCCTTTAGGAGTCTATTGGCAATATACCATCATCCTTGAGCTTTTATAACAATCCCGTTCACTTTGCCTGGTATCTTCACTTACCTTGGCTTGGTGATCTCGTGTTAGTAAATCAGTGTGAAGCCTAGTATCAGAATGCCCAGGTACATAGATGGTCCTTGATTTGTAAGGCAGGCTAGATTCAACTAATACATTTCATAAATTTCCTTCTACTTCTCAGACTAGCTGACATTTCAAGCACCACCATGATGTCTAATCATGAGTACGACTGAGACTAGCAAAGTCTCAGCCTCAATCTCAGGAAAAGCCACGGCCTCTGCCACAGCCCCCCAGCATCAGCCTCAGGGATTGAAGATTTTGAAGGAAATTTTCTTCTTACCAGTTCCTTCATTTGGAGATCATTCGCAGTAGGTGCCTGAGAAAGGAGACTATTGATTTCATTAGTTTCCTTGCAAAATAAGAGGGGCATGTTGCGAAATCCCATGGGCCACATTTTAGGTCTCTAGTTGATTCTTTTTTCAATAATTGCCAGAAGTGGCAGCTATCAAGGTTGGTTTTTATCCAAAATTTCCCATCTATGCCATCATCAAGTCTCTCAAATCAGACCTGCAAAATCCAAATCATAGGGGTTATATTTTAGATGGAAGGTACAGTCTTGCTAGCTTCCATTTCGATTGGAACATGATGACTTTATTCTGCTTTCAACTTTTCACTATCACCAAACTCTGTCCAAATGGTTCTCATTGTGACCAACAATATGAAAAGACAAGTTCCTTAAGTATTATCAGTACCTGATACAAGGTAATACAGTCATATAGATCCTCATTGAAAATATCATTGATGTAACGAATGCTGCGATTTCCTTACAGGTTGAAGTGGGCACTCGTGACCATGTGATTGTGGATGTGAACTTCTTTCCAACATTCAAAGATGTCAATAAAGAACAGTCTATCCCTGCATTTTGGGATGCTCTGTATATGGCATATAGATCTCACATTGAAGCTTCAGGTGCTCCTGCAGAATTCAAATAATCAAATTTTTGAAGCTGCAGGTGCTCCTACAGAACTCAATTAATCAAATGTGTAGACATATGCAATGTGTATCTTGTGCTCACTAACTGTTAACATCAATCTGTGAATACAGCAAGCACTTAGCAGCTGCCACCATGCAATGTTTGCAGGCTGTGTCAAGCTTATACAGTGAATTGAGGTACAATGATGGCATGTGTCAAGAGTCGACCCTTGATTTGTCATTTTGGTATGTATTCATTATTCTCTACTCCTGATTACCTCCTTATACTAAAGTAGTTGTAATGACTTACGTTAGGGCAGCCTTTTTTAGGTGCTGAATATGTCCCCAGGGATGGGCCAGCACTCATCTCTCCGACCCATATGAGGCACCTTGTTGAAAAACTGGTTTACCCAAAAAGAAATTTTAACGGCTTCATGAGAAGCATATAATGGAAGCTACATGTTCATGCAACACTATATGGGTGGATAAGAACAAGGTGAAAAAGCTCCAATGCAAGAGATGAGAAGAGATGACAATAACGCTTTTACTTTTAACTTTTGCAAGTGTTATCCATCATACGTTCATATTCCTTGAAGGCATAGCTAATAAGAACAATTGGTAAGGAGACCATTCTTATGGCACATATAAAAAAGTAGTAAAGCTTGGGGGATTCTCATTTTGATATCCAATCAAAAGTTTTGAATATATGATTAGATTTATGAGACTAGGAAGCATTGAATTGTCCCAATCCTTATATCTGGTATTATGTTTATTGGGCTTTATATAGTGTGTTTTGCATTGCTTCAAATAGTTTAATACTAGAAGGCAATGATGTGGCACTTTTTAGCAAATTGAAAAAATGACACCTAAGTAACATCTAGGAATATGCTTTGTTTGTGGCTTAAAATTGAGGGTGGACATGCCTTGCATTTGGACCTCACCTTCTCATTGGCTCCTTCATGTAAGTTTTGAGGTAAATTATTTTTCTCCAAATGATGGCAAGACAACTATATAGGCTAGGGTAGAATTGTCCCTTGAGAAGATACATTTGACTACGAGATGGAATAGGTGCTACAAGAAGCACATGGAGGGATAGCAAGAGGTCATTTTGATGCCATCACTCATTCACTAGCAATAATGGCTTGGAAGTATACAAGTATTAATCCATTTCATTTTGTATCTCAAAATTTTCAGATCCTCTTCTTAAGGCAAAAAATTGCAATGGCCTTTGCTTTTATGACAAGATGATAAGAAGCACAAATTTGATAATAGTGTCATCACATAGCATTTATTTCCTTTCAAAACTAAAGAGCACTCCACCTTTTAAAAAATGTGTGGGGAACCAATAGGACCCTAATCCCTTGCTTAGAGATTTTACAAATAGTATTTAATCATGGGAAGTCTTGGAGTAGACCAAGAGTAGCCCAAAGCCTGAGTCCGACATTAGATAAGTTATCCAATTTGCTTGATATTCGTAAGACCAGAAAACATGGAAGAGTGTCCTAGGCACAAAAGAGTTTTGATAAGAATGGATGGCCAAGATTAGGACCTTAAGCATATATCATACATCTTGCAACTTAAGCTATAGACCTTGTGGTTCCAACACTCTACTAACCAACTTGGTTACTTAGAGCTTATGCTAATTTTTGTGCTTGAGGAGAATGTTGGGGGTAAAGGTGTTTGTGCCTAGTTGCTCGTGTATTAGTTACACTGATAATACCCACACACTTATACATTGCAAGTGAAGTATCAAGAAAAGAAGTTGCAAGTATGAAATAATCATCAGAATTACAACATTAATCTCTTTTATCTTAACATTGGACTTCCTAGGGACAATGTTGCGATCATCATTTTTATCATGTGTTTTATCATTGCCATTTTCTTAACGTCCTCGCGTATCTTGTGACACTCTAACACTGAATATACCCTGCTTTTCCACAGCAATGACAAGTCAATGAGGACTTACGGCCATTGGACTTACTACAAAATTGTCCACATGTGATTGAGAGAGAGATTGCTGAGAGTCTTTCCCATGGCGGTCATTACCATTATTATCTCTAACTATCAAAGCATGAGCTATGAAAAACATTGACATTTGTTTTGTTAATCTCTTCAGTCAAGAGTATACCTCTACATTTTGCAACTGTAACCCATTACTAGGTATGTTGGCACACATAGTAATATGAAATGTATTCCATGATTCAAGTAGTGTAACAAAGAGAAACAATGAAAGAAGAGTATCCTTAAATTCAATCCCTTGCGAAGACATGAGATAATGGAATGAAACTCATTTAAGTGAGCTGACATAGAAATGCTCTCCATATAAAGGTCCATGACTTGCTTCAACCAATACATCTCAGAAGCAGACCTCTGTTTGTCATAGATATTGCAAATCTTTTCCCATAATTCCTATGCGGACTATCCATTAGATACAACATTATAGAATGTTTGCTTAGAGTGATAATATAATCGACTTACATAGCTCATTTAATTCAGCCCAATCATCTGCATCAATAAGTATAGGTTTGTGATTCTTATATTTCAAAAGGTCTAATTTGCATTTTCTACACTAAAACTTATCAGATTTGGGCCTTCCACTTGCTATAGTTGGTTCCATATGCAACTTGTCAATATTAAAGATAGCACTTTTAGTTGAGTCACCAGCCATAACAAAGGCAAAGAAGCGCACAAACTATCAAAAAAGGCTACTGTAATTATTGCAAACAATCCTAAAATAATTGCCAAATCAAGCTAAAAACAATGGGTACTGACCAAATAATGAACTATCCACAAACTCAATGCAAAGAACTGTCAAATGAAGGTGACTGTTCGCATAAACAATGCAATAAACTCCAATTATAGCATGTTCAAAATAAAGTACATCAATAAGATATCAATGTCAAAAGAGGGGCAATCACAACTCAGATAAGACAAACTGCAACTGCCAAGCAATAGCTCCATGAGTTGCTTCAACCAATACATCTGAGAAGCAGAGCTCTGTTTGTCATAGATATTGCAAATGTTTTTCCATAATTCCTATGGGGACTGCCCATTAGAGACAACATTATAGAATGCTTGCTTAGAGGGATAATATAATGGACTTACATAGCTCATCTAATTCAGCCCAATTATCTACATCAATAAGTTCACGTGTGTGATCCTTATGTTTCAAAAGGTCTAATTTAAATTTTCTACACTAAAACATGTCAGATTTGGGCCTTCCAGTTGCTATAGTTGGTGCCATATACAACTTGTCAATATTAAAGATAGCACTTCTAGTTGAGTCACCAGCCATAACAAAGGCAAACAAGTGCACAAACTGTCAAAAAAGGCTACTGTAATTATTGCAAACAATCCTAATATCATTTCCAAATCAAGCTAAAAACAGTGGGTACTGACCAAATAATAAACTATCCATAAACTCAATGCAAACAACTGTCAAATGAAGGTGTCTGCTCGCATAAACAATGCAATAAACTGCAATTATAGCATGCTGAAAATAAAGTACATCAATAAGAAATCAATGTCAAAAGAGGGGCAATCACAATTGAGATAAGACAAACTCAACTGCCAGGGAATATCTCCATGAGTTGCTTCAACCAATACATCTGAGAAGCAGAGCTCTGTTTGTCATAGATATTGCAAATCTTTTCCCATAATTCCTATGCGGACTACCCATTAGAGATAACATTATAGAATGCCTGCTTAGAGGGATAATATAATCTACTTACATAGCTCATCTAATTCAGCCCAATCATTTGCATCAATAAGTTCAGGTTTGTGATCCTTATGTTTCAAAAGGTCTAATTTGCATTTTCTACACTAAAACTTGTCAGATTTAGGCCTTCCAGTTGCTATAGTTGGTGCCATATGCAACTTGTCAATATCAAAGATAGTACTTTTAGTTGAGTCACCAGCCATAACAAAGGCAAACAAGTGCACAAACTATCAAAAAAGGCTACTGTAACTATTGCAAACAATCCTAAAATCATTGCCAAATCAAGCTAAAAACACTAGGTCCTGCCAAATAATGAAGTATCCACAAACTCAATGCAAAGAACTGTCAAATGAAGGTGACTGTTCGCATAAACAATGCAATAAACTGCAATTATAGCATGATGAAAATAAAGTACATCAATAAGAAATCAATGTTAAAAGAGGGGCAATCACAACTGAGATGAGACAAACTGCAACTGCCAGCGAATAGCTCCATGAGTTGCTTCAACCAATACATCTAAGAAGCAGAGCTTTGTTTGTCATAGATATTGCAAATCTTTTCCCATAATTCCTATGTGGACTGCCCATTAGAGACAACATTATAGAATGCTTGCTTAGAGGGATAATATAATGGACTTACATAGCTCATCTAATTCAGCCCAATCATTTGCATCAATAAGTTCAGGTTTGTGATCCTTATGTTTCAAAAGATCTAATTTGCATTTTCTACAGTAAAACTTGTCAGATTTGGGCCTTCCAGTTGCTATAGTTGGTTCCATATGCAACTTGTCAATATGAAAGATAGCACTTTTAGTTGAGTCACCAGCCATAACAAATGCAAACAGGTGCACAAACTATCAAAAAAAGGCTACTGTAATTATTGCAAACAATCCCAAAATCATTGCCAAATCAAGCTAAAAACAATGGGTACTGACCAAATAATGAACTATCCACAAACTCAATGTAAAGAACTGTCAAATGAAGGTGACTGTTCACATAACAATGCAATAAACTCCGATTATAGCATGTTGAAAATAAAGTACATCCATAAGATATCAATGTCAAAAGAGGGGCAATCACAACTGAGATGAGACAAACTGCAACTGCCAGGGAATAGCTCCATGAGTTGCTTCAACCAATACATCTCAGAAGCAGAGCTCTGTTTGTCATAGATATTGCAAATGTTTTTCCATAATTCCTATGGGGACTGCCCATTAGAGACAACATTATAGAATGCTTGCTTAGAGGGATAATATAATGGACTCACATAGCTCATCTAATTCAGCCCAATCATCTGCATCAATAAGTTCACGTTTGTGATCCTTACGTTTCAAAAGGTTTAATTTGCATTTTCTGCACTAAAACATGTCAGATTTGGACCTTTGTAGTTGCTATAGTTGATGCCATATGCAACTTGTCAATATTAAAGATAGCACTTACGGCCATTGGACTTACGGCCATTACCATTGGACTTACGGCCATTGGACTTACTACAAAATTGTCCACATGTGATTGAGAGAGAGATTGCTGAGAGTCTTTCCCATGGCGGTCATTACCATTATTATCTCTAACTATCAAAGCATGAGCTATGAAAAACATTGACATTTGTTTTGTTAATCTCTTCAGTCAAGAGTATACCTCTACATTTTGCAACTGTAACCCATTACTAGGTATGTTGGCACACATAGTAATATGAAATGTCTCCCATGATTCAAGTAGTGTAACAAAGAGAAACAATGAAAGAAGAGTATCCTTAAATTCAATCCCTTGCGAAGACATGAGATAATGGAATGAAACTCATTTAAGTGAGCTGACATAGAAATGCTCTCCATACAAAGGTCCATGACTTGCTTCAACCAATACATCTCAGAAGCAGAGCTCTGTTTGTCATAGATATTGCAAATCTTTTCCCATAATTCCTATGCGGACTATCCATTAGATACAACATTATAGAATGCTTGCTTAGAGTGATAATATAATCGACTTACATAGCTCATTTAATTCAGCCCAATCATCTGCATCAATAAGTATAGGTTTGTGATTCTTATATTTCAAAAGGTCTAATTTGCATTTTCTACACTAAAACTTATCAGATTTGGGCCTTCCACTTGCTATAGTTGGTTCCATATGCAACTTGTCAATATTAAAGATAGCACTTTTAGTTGAGTCACCAGCCATAACAAAGGCAAAGAAGCGCACAAACTATCAAAAAAGGCTACTGTAATTATTGCAAACAATCCTAAAATCATTGCCAAATCAAGCTAAAAACAGTGGGTACTGACCAAATAATGAACTATCCACAAACTCAATGCAAAGAACTGTCAAATGAAGGTGACTGTTCGCATAAACAATGCAATAAACTCCAATTATAGCATGTTGAAAATAAAGTACATCAATAAGATATCAATGTCAAAAGAGGGGCAATCACAACTGAGATGAGACAAACTGCAACTGCCAGGGAATAGCTCCATGAGTTGCTTCAACCAATACATCTGAGCAGTAGAGCTCTGTTTGTCATAGATATTGCAAATGTTTTCCCATAATTCCTATGGGGACTGCCCATTAGAGACAACATTATAGAATGCTTGCTTAGAGGGATAATATAATGGACTTACATAGCTCATCTAATTCAGCCCAATCATCTGCATCAATAAGTTCACGTTGTGATCCTTACGTTTCAAAAGGTTTAATTTGCATTTTCTAGACTAAAACATGTCAGATTTGGGACTTTCAGTTGCTATAGTTGATGCCATATGCAACTTGTCAATATTAAAGATAGCACTTTTAGTTGAGTCACCAGCCATAACAAAGGCAAACAAGTGCACAAACTGTCAAAAAAGGCTACTATAATTATTGCAAACAATCCTAAAATCATTGCCAAATCAAGCTAAAAACAGTGGGTACTGACCAAATAATGAACTATCCACAAACTCAATGCAAACAACTGTCAAATGAAGGTGTCTGCTCGCATAAACAATGCAATAAACTGCAATTATAGCATGCTCAAAATAAAGTACATCAATAAGAAATCAATGTCCAAAGAGGGGCAATCACAACAACTGAGATAAGACAAACTCAACCGCCAGGGTATAGCTCCATGAGTTGCTTCAACCAATACATCTGAGAAGCATAGCTCTATTTGTCATAGATATTGCAAATCTTTTCCCATAATTCCTATGCGGACTGCCCATTAGAGACAACATTATAAAATGCCTGCTTAGAGGGATAATATAATCTACTTACATAGCTCATCTAATTCAGCCCAATCACTTGCATCAATAAGTTCAGGTTTGTGATCCTTATGTTTCAGAAGGTCTAATTTGCATTTTCTACACTAAAACTTGTCAGATTTGGGCCTTCCAGTTGCTATAGTTGGTGCCATGTGCAACTTGTCAATATGAAAGATAGCACTTTTAGTTGAGTCACCAGCCATAACAAAGGCAAACAAGTGCACAAACTGTCAAAAAAGGCTACTATAATTATTGCAAACAATCCCAAAATCATTGCCAAATCAAGCTAAAAACAATGGGTACTGACCAAATAATGAACTATCCACAAACTCAATGTAAAGAACTGTCAAATGAAGGTGACTGTTCGCATAAACAACGCAATAAACTCCGATTATAGCATGTTGAAAATAAAGTACATCAATAAGATATCAATGTCAAAAGAGGGGCAATCACAACTGAGATGACACAAACTGCAACTGCCCGGGAATAGCTCCATGAGTTGCTTCAACCAATACATCTGAGAAGCAGAGCTTTGTTTGTCATAGATATTGCAAATATTTTCCCATAATTCCTATGCAGACTGCCCATTAGAGACAACATTGTAGAATGCTTGCTTAGACGGATAATATAATGGACTTACATAGCTCATCTAATTCAGCCCAATCATCTACATCAATAAGTTCACGTTTGTGATCCTTACGTTTCAAAAGGTTTAATTTGCATTTTCTACACTAAAACATGTCAGATTTGGGCCTTCCAGTTGCTATAGTTGATGCCATATGCAAGTTGTCAATATTAAAGATAGCACTTCTAGTTGAGTCACCAGCCATAACAAAGGCAAACAAGTGCACAAACTGTCAAAAAAGGCTACTATAATTATTGCAAACAATCCTAAAATCATTGCCAAATCAAGCTAAAAACAGTGGGTACTGACCAAATAATGAACTATCCACAAACTCAATGCAAACAACTGTCAAATGAAGGTGTCTGCTCGCATAAACAATGCAATAAACTACAATTATAGCACGCTGAAAATAAAGTACATCAATAAGAAATCAATGTCCAAAGAGGGGCAATCACAACAACTGAGATAAGACAAACTCAACTGCCAGGGAATATCTCCATGAGTTGCTTCAACCAATACATCTGAGAAGCAGAGCTCTGTTTGTCATAGATATTGCAAATCTTTTCCCATAATTCCTATGCGGACTACCCATTAGAGATAACATTATAGAATGCCTGCTTAGAGGGATAATATAATCTACTTACATAGCTCATCTAATTCAGCCCAATCACTTGCATTAATAAGTTCAGGTTTGTGATCCTTATGTTTCAAAAGGTCTAATTTGCATTTTCTACACTAAAACTTGTCAGATTTGGGCCTTCCAGTTGCTATAGTTGGTGCCATGTGCAACTTGTCAATATGAAAGATAGCACTTTTAGTTGAGTCACCAGCCATAACAAAGGCAAACAAGTGCACAAACTGTCAAAAAAGGCTACTGTAATTATTGCAAACAATCCCAAAATCATTGCCAAATCAAGCTAAAAACACTGGGTACTGACCAAATAATGAACTATCCACAAACTCAATGTAAAGAACTGTCAAATGAAGGTGACTGTTCGCATAAACAATGCAATAAACTCCGATTATAGCATGTTGAAAATAAAGTACATCAATAAGATATCAATGTCGAAAGAGGGGCAATCACAACTGAGATGATACAAACTGCAACTGCCAGGGAATAGCTCCATGAGTTGCTTCAACCAATACATCTGAGAAGCAGAGCTTTGTTTGTCATAGATATTGCAAATATTTTCCCATAATTCCTATGCACACTGCCCATTAGAGACAACATTGTAGAATGCTTGCTTAGACGGATAATATAATGGACTTACATAGCTCATCTAATTCAGCCCAATCATCTACATCAATAAGTTCACGTTTGTGATCCTTACGTTTCAAAAGGTTTAATTTGCATTTTCTACACTAAAACATGTCAGATTTGGGCCTTCCAGTTGCTATAGTTGATGCCATATGCAAGTTGTCAATATTAAAGATAGCACTTCTAGTTGAGTCACCAGCCATAACAAAGGCAAACAAGTGCACAAACTGTCAAAAAAGGCTACTGTAATTATTGCAAACAATCCTAAAATCATTGCCAAATCAAGCTAAAAACAGTGGGTACTGACCAAATAATGAACTATCCACAAACTCAATGCAAACAACTGTCAAATGAAGGTGTCTGCTCGCATAAACAATGCAATAAACTGCAATTATAGCATGCTCAAAATAAAGTACATCAATAAGAAATCAATGTCCAAAGAGGGGCAATCACAACAACTGAGATAAGACAAACTCAACTGCCAGGGAATAGCTCCATGAGTTGCTTCAACCAATACATCTGAGAAGCATAGCTCTATTTGTCATAGATATTGCAAATCTTTTCCCATAATTCCTATGCGGACTGCCCATTAGAGACAACATTATAGAATGCCTGCTTAGAGGGATAATATAATCTACTTACATAGCTCATCTCATTCAGCCCAATCACTTGCATCAATAAGTTCACGTTTGTGATCCTTATGTTTCAGAAGGTCTAATTTGCATTTTCTACACTAAAACTTGTCAGATTTGGGCCTTCCAGTTGCTATAGTTGGTGCCATGTGCAACTTGTCAATATGAAAGATAGCACTTTTAGTTGAGTCACCAGCCATAACAAAGGCAAACAAGTGCACAAACTGTCAAAAAAGGCTACTGTAATTATTGCAAACAATCCCAAAATCATTGCCAAATCAAGCTAAAAACAGTGGGTACTGACCAAATAATGAACTATCCACAAACTCAATGTAAAGAACTGTCAAATGAAGGTGACTGTTCGCATAAACAATGCAATAAACTCCGATTATAGCATGTTGAAAATAAAGTACATCAATAAGATATCAATGTCAAAAGAGGGGCAATCACAACTGAGATGACACAAACTGCAACTGCCAGGGAATAGCTCCATGAGTTGCTTCAACCAATACATCTGAGAAGCAGAGCTTTGTTTGTCATAGATATTGCAAATATTTTCCCATAATTCCTATGCAGACTGCCCATTAGAGACAACATTGTAGAATGCTTGCTTAGAGGGATAATATAATGGACTTACATAGCTCATCTAATTCAGCCCAATCATCTACATCAATAAGTTCACGTTTCTGATCCTTACGTTTCAAAAGGTTTAATTTGCATTTTCTACACTAAAACATGTCAGATTTGGGCCTTCTAGTTGCTATAGTTGATGCCATATGCAAGTTGTCAATATTAAAGATAGCACTTCTAGTTGAGTCACCAGCCATAACAAAGGCAAACAAGTGCACAAACTGTCAAAAAAGGCTACTGTAATTATTGCAAACAATCCTAAAATCATTGCCAAATCAAGCTAAAAACAGTGGGTACTGACCAAATAATGAACTATCCACAAACTCAATGCAAACAACTGTCAAATGAAGGTGTCTGCTCGCATAAACAATGCAATAAACTGCAATTATAGCATGCTCAAAATAAAGTACATCAATAAGAAATCAATGTCCAAAGAGGGGCAATCACAACAACTGAGATAAGACAAACTCAACTGCCAGGGAATAGCTCCATGAGTTGCTTCAACCAATACATATGAGAAGCATAGCTCTATTTGTCATAGATATTGCAAATCTTTTCCCATAATTCCTATGCGGACTGCCCATTAGAGACAACATTATAGAATGCCTGCTTAGAGGGATAATATAATCTACTTACATAGCTCATCTAATTCAGCCCAATCATTTGCATCAATAAGTTCAGGTTTGTGATCCTTATGTTTCAGAAGGTCTAATTTGCATTTTCTACACTAAAACTTGTCAGATTTGGGCCTTCCAGTTGCTATAGTTGGTGCCATATGCAACTTGTCAATATTAAGATAGCACTTTTAGTTGAGTCACCAGCCATAACAAAGGCAAACAAGTGCACAAACTGTCAAAAAAGGCTACTGTAATTATTGCAAACAATCCTAATATCATTACCAAATCAAGCTAAAAACAGTGGGTACTGACCAAATAACGAACTATCCACAAACTCAATGCAAAGAACTGTCAAATGAAGGTGACTGTTCGCATAAACAATGCAATAAACTACAATTATAGCATGTTCAAAATAAAGTACATCAATAAGATATCAATGTCAAAACAGGGGCAATCACAACTGAGATGAGACAAACTGCAACTACCAGGGAATAGCTCCATGAGTTGCTTCAACCAATACATCTGAGAAGCAGAGCTCTGTTTGTCATAGATATTGCAAATCTTTTCCCATAATTCCTATGGAGACTGCCCATTAGAGACAACATTATAGAATGCTTGCTTAGAGGGATAATACAATGGACTTACATAGCTAATCTAATTCAGCCCAATCATCTGCATCAATAAGTTCACGTTTCTGATCCTTACGTTTCAAAAGGTTTAATTTGCATTTTCTACACTAAAACATGCCAGATTTGGGCCTTCCAGTTGCTATAGTTGATGCCATATGCAACTTGTCAATATTAAAGATAGCACTTCTAGTTGAGTCACCAGCCATAACAAAGGCAAACAAGTGCACAAACTGTCAAAAAAGGCTACTATAATTATTGCAAACAATCCTAAAATCATTGCCAAATCCAGCTAAAAGAAGTGGGTACTGACCAAATAATGAACTATCCACAAACTCAATGCAAACAACTGTCAAATGAAGGTGTCTGCTCGCATAAACAATGCAATAAACTGCAATTATAGCATGATGAAAATAAAGTACATCAATAAGAAATCAATGTCCAAAGAGGGGCAATCACAACAACTGAGATAAGACAAACTCAACCGCCAGGGTATAGCTCCATGAGTTGCTTCAACCAATACATCTGAGAAGCATAGCTCTATTTGTCATAGATATTGCAAATCTTTTCCCATAATTCCTATGCGGACTGCCCATTAGAGACAACATTATAGAATGCCTGCTTAGAGGGATAATATAATCTACTTACATAGCTCATCTAATTCATCCCAATCACCTGCATCAATAAGTTCACGTTTGTGATCCTTATGTTTCAGAAGGTCTAATTTGCATTTTCTACACTAAAACTTGTCAGATTTGGGCCTTCCAGTTGCTATTGTTGGTGCCATGTACAACTTGTCAATATGAAAGATAGCACTTTTAGTTGAGTCACCAGCCATAACAAAGGCAAACAAGTGCACAAAATGTCAAAAAAGGCTACTGTAATTATTGCAAACAATCCTAATATCATTGCCAAATCAAGCTAAAAACAGTGGGTACTGACCAAATAATGAACTATCCACAAACTCAATGCAAACAACTGTCAAATGAAGGTGACTGTTCACATAAACAATGCAGTAAACTCCAATTATAGCATGTTCAAAATAAAGTACATCGATAAGATATCAATGTCAAAAGAGGGGCAATCACAACTGAGATGAGACAAACTGCAACTGCCAGGGAATAGCTCCATGAGTTGCTTCAACCAATACATCTGAGAAGCAGAGCTCTGTTTGTCATAGATATTGCAAATGTTTTCCCATAATTCCTATGGGGATTGCCCATTAGAGACAACATTATAGAATGCTAGCTTAGAGGGATAATCTAATGGACTTACATAGCTCATCTAATTCAGCCCAATCATCTGCATCAATAAGTTCACGTTTGTGATCCTTACGTTTTAAAAGGTTTAATTTGCATTTTCTACACTAAAACATGTCAGATTTGGGCCTTCCAGTTGCTATAGTTGATGCCATATGCAAGTTGTCAATATTAAAGATAGCACTTCTAGTTGAGTCACCAGCCATAACAAAGGCAAACAAGTGAACAAACTGTCAAAAAAGGCTACTGTAATTATTGCAAACAATCCTAAAATCATTGCCAAATCAAGCTAAAAACAGTGGGTACTGACCAAATAATGAACTATCCACAAACTCAATGCAAACAACTGTCAAATGAAGGTGTCTGCTCGCATAAACAATGCAATAAACTGCAATTATAGCATGCTGAAAATAAAGTACATCAATAAGAAATCAATGTCCAAAGAGGGGCAATCACAACAACTGAGATAAGACAAACTCAACTACCAGGGAATAGCTCCATGAGTTGCTTCAACCAATACATCTGAGAAGCATAGCTCTATTTGTCATAGGTATTGCAAATCTTTTCCCATAATTCCTATGCGGACTGCCCATTAGAGACAACATTATAGAATGCCTGCTTAGAGGGATAATATAATCTACTTACATAGCTAATCTAATTCAGCCCAATCATTTGCATCAATAAGTTCAGGTTTGTGATCCTTATGTTTCAGAAGGTCTAATTTGCATTTTCTACACTAAAACTTGTCAGATTTGGGCCTTCCAGTTGCTATAGTTGGTGCCATATGCAACTTGTCAATATTAAAGATAGCACTTTTAGTTGAGTCACCAGCCATAACAAAGGCAAACAAGTGCACAAACTGTCAAAAAAGGCTACTGTAATTATTGCAAACAATCCTAAAATCATTGCCAAATCAAGCTAAAAACAGTGGGTACTGACCAAATAATGAACTATCCACAAACTCAATGCAAACAACTGTCAAATGAAGGTGACTGTTCGCATAAACAATGCAATAAACTACAATTATAGCATGCTGAAAATAAAGTACATCAATAAGAAATCAATGTCAAAAGAGGGGCAATCACAACTGAGATTAGACAAACTGCAACTGCCAGGGAATAGCTCCATGAGTTGCTTCAACCAATACATCTGAGAAGCAAAGCTCTGTTTGTCATAGATGTTGCAAATCTTTTCCCATAATTCCTATGCGGACTGCCCATTAGAGACAACATTATAGAATGCTTGCTTAGAGGGATAATATAATGGACTTACATAGCTCATTTAATTCAGCCCAATCATCTGCATCAATAAGTTCAGGTTTGTGATCCTTATGTTTCAAAAGGTCTAATTTGCATTTTCTACAGTAAAACTTGTCAGATTTGGGCCTTCCAGTTGCTATAGTTGGTTCCATATGCAACTTGTCAATATTAAATATAGCACTTTTAGTTGAGTCACCAGCCATAACAAAGGCAAACAAGTGCACAAACTGTCAGAAAAGGCTATTGTAATTATTGCAAACAATCCTAAAATCATTGCCAAATCAAGCTAAAAACAGTGGGTACTGACCAAATAATGAACTATCCACAAACTCAATGCAAACAACTGTCAAATGAAGGTGACTGTTCGCATAAACAATGCAATAAACTGCAATTATAGCATGCTGAAAATAAAGTACATCAATAAGAAATCAATGTCAAAATAGGGGCAATCACAACTGAGATAAGACAAACTGCAACTACCAGGGAATAGCTCCATGAGTTGCTTCAACCAATACATCTCAGAAGGAGAGCTCTGTTTGTCATAGATATTGCAAATCTTTTCCCATAATTCCTATGCGGACTGCCCATTAGAGACAACATTATAGAATGCTTGCTTAGAGGGATAATATAATGGACTTACATAGCTCATCTAATTCAGCCCAATCATCTGCATCAATAAGTTCAGGTTTGTGATCCTTATGTTTCAAAAGGTCTAATTTGCATTTCCTACAGTAAAACTTGTCAGATTTGGGCCTTCCACTTGCTATAGTTGGTTCCATATGCAACTTGTCAATATGACAGATAGCACTTTAAGTTGAGTCACCAGCCATAACAAAGGCAAACAAGTGCACAAACTATCAAAGAAAGGCTACTGTAATTATTGCAAACAATCCCAAAATCATTGCCAAATCAAGCTAAAAACAATGGGTACTGACCAAATAATGAATTATCCACAAACTCAATGTAAAGAACTGTCAAATGAAGGTGACTGTTCGCATAAACAATGCACTAAACTCCGATTATAGCATGTTCAAAATAAAGTACATCAATAAGATATCAATGTCAAAAGAGGGGCAATCACAACTGAGATGAGACAAATTGCAACTGCCAGGGAATAGCTCCATGAGTTGCTTCAACCAATACATCTCAGAAGCAGAGCTTTGTTTGTCATAGATATTACAAATGTTTTCCCATAATTCCTATGCAGACTGCGCATTAGAGACAACATTGTAGAATGCTTGCTTAGAGGGATAATATAATGGACTTACATAGCTCATCTAATTCAGCCCAATCATCTGCATCAATAAGTTCACGTTTGTGATCCTTATGTTTCAAAAGGTTTAATTTGCATTTTCTACACTAAAACATGTCAGATTTGGGCCTTCTAGTTGCTATAGTTGATGCCATATGCAACTTGTCAATATTAAAGATAGCACTTCTAGTTGAGTCACCAGCCATAACAAAGGCAAACAAGTGTACAAACTGTCAAAAAAGGCTACTGTAATTATTGCAAACAATCCTAAAATCATTGCCAAATCATCTGAAAACAGTGGGTACTGACCAAATAATGAACTATCCACAAACTCAATGCAAACAACTGTCAAATGAAGGTGTCTGCTCGCATAAACAATGCAATAAACTACAATTATAGCACGCTGAAAATAAAGTACATCAATAAGAAATCAATGTCCAAAGAGGGGCAATCACAACAACTGAGATAAGACAAACTCAACTGCCAGGGAATAGCTCCATGAGTTGCTTCAACCAATACATCTGAGAAGCATAGCTCTATTTGTCATACATATTGCAAATCTTTTCCCATAATTCCTATGCGGACTGCCCATTATAGACAACATTATAGAATGCCTGCTTAGAGGGATAATATAATCTACTTACATAGCTAATCTAATTCAGCCCAATCATTTGCATCAATAAGTTCAGGTTTGTGATCCTTATGTTTAAGAAGGTCTAATTTACATTTTCTACACTAAAACTTGTCAGATTTGGGCCTTCCAGTTGCTATAGTTGGTGCCATATGCAAGTTGTCAATATTAAAGATAGCACTTTTAGTTGAGTCACCAGCCATAACAAAGGCAAACAAGTTCACAAACTGTCAAAAAAGGCTACTGTAATTATTGCAAACAATCCTAAAATCATTGCCAAATCAAGCTAAAAACAGTGGGTACTGACCAAATAATGAACTATCCACAAACTCAATGCAAACAACTGTCAAATGAAGGTGTCTGCTCGCATAAACAATGCAATAAACTGCAATTATAGCATGCTGAAAATAAAGTACATCAATAAGAAATCAATGTCCAAAGAGGGGCAATCATAACAACTGAGATAAGACAAACTCAACTACCACGGAATAGCTCCATGCGTTGCTTCAACCAATACATCTGAGAAGCATAGCTCTATTTGTCATAGATATTGCAAATCTTTTCCCATAATTCCTATGCGGACTTCCCATTAGAGACAACATTATAGAATGCCTGCTTAGAGGGATAATATAATCTACTTACATAGCTCATCTAATTCAGCCCAATCATTTGCATCAATAAGTTCAGGTTTGTGATCCTTATGTTTCAGAAGGTCTAATTTGCATTTTCTACACTAAAACTTGTCAGATTTGGGCCTTCCAGTTGCTATAGTTGGTGCCATATGCAACTTGTCAATATTAAAGATAGCACTTTTAGTTGAGTCACCAGCCATAACAAAGGCAAACAAGTGCACAAACTGTCAAAAAAGGCTACTGTAATTATTGCAAACAATCCTAAAATCATTGCCAAATCAAGCTAAAAACAGTGGGTACTGACCAAATAATGAACTATCCACAAACTCAATGCAAACAACTGTCAAATGAAGGTGTCTGCTCGCATAAACAATGCAATAAACTGCAATTATAGCATGCTGAAAATAAAGTACATCAATAAGAAATCAATGTCCAAAGAGGGGCAATCACAACAACTGAGATAAGACAAACTCAACTACCAGGGAATAGCTCCATGAGTTGCTTCAACCAATACATCTGAGAAGCATAGCTCTATTTGTCATAGGTATTGCAAATCTTTTCCCATAATTCCTATGCGGACTGCCCATTAGAGACAACATTATAGAATGCCTGCTTAGAGGGATAATATAATCTACTTACATAGCTAATCTAATTCAGCCCAATCATTTGCATCAATAAGTTCAGGTTTGTGATCCTTATGTTTCAGAAGGTCTAATTTGCATTTTCTACACTAAAACTTGTCAGATTTGGGCCTTCCAGTTGCTATAGTTGGTGCCATATGCAACTTGTCAATATTAAAGATAGCACTTTTAGTTGAGTCACCAGCCATAACAAAGGCAAACAAGTGCACAAACTGTCAAAAAAGGCTACTGTAATTATTGCAAACAATCCTAAAATCATTGCCAAATCAAGCTAAAAACAGTGGGTACTGACCAAATAATGAACTATCCACAAACTCAATGCAAACAACTGTCAAATGAAGGTGACTGTTCGCATAAACAATGCAATAAACTACAATTATAGCATGCTGAAAATAAAGTACATCAATAAGAAATCAATGTCAAAAGAGGGGCAATCACAACTGAGATAAGACAAACTGCAACTGCCAGGGAATAGCTCCATGAGTTGCTTCAACCAATACATCTGAGAAGCAGAGCTCTGGTTGTCATAAATATTGCAAATCTTTTCCCATAATTCCTATGCGGACTACCCATTATAGACAACATTATAGAATGCTTGCTTAAAGGGATAATATAATGGACTTACATAGCTCATCTAATTCAGCCCAATCATCTGCAGCAATAAGTTCAGGTTTGTTATCCTTATGTTTCAGAATGTCTAATTTGCATTTTCTACACTAAAACTTGTCAGATTTGGGCCTTCCAGTTGCTATAGTTGGTGCCATATGCAACTTGTCAATATTAAAGATAGCACTTTTAGTTGAGTCACCAGCCATAACAAAGGCAAACAAGTGCACAAACTGTCAAAAAAGGCTACTGTAATTATTGCAAACAATCCTAAAATCATTGCCAAATCAAGCTAAAAACAGTGGGTACTGACCAAATAATGAACTATCCACAAACTCAATGCAAAGAACTATCAAATGAAGGTGATTGTTCGTATAAACAATGCAATAAACTGCAATTATAGCATGCTGAAAATAAAGCACATCAATAAGAAATCAATGTCAAAAGAGGGGCAATCACAACTGAGATAAGACAAATTGCAACTGCGAGGGAATAGCTCCAACTAGCAATGAGTGAAGATGCAACTGGCATTGAGAGATATCAAAGGATCAGTGTGTCAGATTGAGATACATCACATAGAAATAACCATCATGTATAGAGTGGATCTCACGGGTAACTAAAGAGACCAACTAGAGGCACAATGGATTGAGCAATGTAGCGAAAGCTCAGTACATAACCAGCTAAGATATATACATCATTGACAACATCATGACAGAGATAGGTGCTGGCCCAAAAGTAATATCACATCGGCCCACTAAGCATCAATTGCATACATAAAATATGATATGAGCATGTATATGTCACCAAGTCCCACGATCTCATTGTAAGATCCTCAAGCTTGATTTCGTAACCAAATGCTCAATTTAATATCCAAATGTCAACAAGTGACTCCCACTGGAACGAAAGTCGAATGCTAGACGAGCAAACAAAGCTCAAAGCATCATGTGGAAGGCATTGATACATCCAAGATCCAAGTAGCATATATTCGGGAGCATCCAACCCAAGTAACTTACAAAGCTCTTACTAAAGCATCAAATAATCAGATATAATAGTGAGTGAATCAATGTCAAGATTCAAAGCTCCAATCTCAGCTCAAAAGCAAGCCGAAAGCATACCCAAGCATATAACATGAACCATAAGCATCGATACATCAACCTAGGTAGTTAATAAGCACCTGAGAGTAATAGGCATATGCTTTCACTCATAAAATAGCATTCAGCATTGCTTATTATAGTAGTAAAAAACCTTTGTGAAATTGAGCAAAAGAGTACTCAAATCAATCCCTTAGCATTCTAATACATTGGCATAACATCCCTAGATAATTCAACATCAAATAGACATCTCAAGAAGTATATGTGACCTCCAGACAATGAATGAATTGATGTACTGAACTATATGGCAGCAAACTATCACAAACTATGAATCAATGACTGATTCCAAGAGCTCTAATTGATGCCCAATGCCAAATACAAGTGTTGGGAGGTATTGCCAATCATCCTTAGGTATGCCAAAGAGTGCCAGGATCTTGTTAGAGGTTGGAGGAGTGACCAAGTTGAGCAAGAGAGATCACGCTAGAAACAAGCGCAAATCACACTGCCTATCTTGGAGGTACTATTGGGTGTGTTGAGGAAAATGGGGGACAAGGCAAGCTCCAGGGTTTGCGAAGAAAAGCCTTGAAGAGGTCCAATGCAATTGCAAGTAGCCTAGAAGACACGGACTATCAAAATCATACATTCGAATAAGAAGCCATGGCTGCCAATGAGAACTTTTGAATGTAAGCTGAAGTAATGTCGGGTTGAGCTCCTTAATGCCAATGTAATGACTCTGATAACAGTTGAAGGGAGTGAGCCTTGAAGTGGAAGCACGGAGTGGAAGCAAAAGCTATGGTGGAAGAAGTAAGAGCAAAGGAGAGAGACAGAAGATGTGAGAACTCCAACAGCCACAATGTGTGACTAGCCTTCCCTTTATTCAAATGTCACTGAAAGAATAAAGAATGAAGCGACAGTGATGGGCACTCTTCCCAACTAACTAATGCTTTGTCAGGGTATACTTAGTGTTGACGCTCAAGATAGTTGATATTGGTGATGTCCAGTTGCAGTTTGGTTCAAGTTGCATATTTACTCTTCATAATGTACATCATATACCGGCACTTATCTCTATTGGCACTTTGAATAATGAAAGTTATGTAGTTTCTTTTGGTGATTCCTCATGGAAGATTACCCATGGGAATCTTGTCATTGCACATGGTGCCAAGTCCAATACTCTCTACCCCTTGCTTATATTTGGGTCACTTGACTATGTTTTCACAGTGGATGTAGTTCCACATGTATCTCTTTGGCATCATCGCCTTGGGTATATGTCCTTGAAAGGAATAAAAATGCTTACTCATTTACAGTATCTTCCATCCCTTGACTATAAGTGCTTTGAGTCTTGATCATTGTTTATGGCAGACAGACATATAATATGCATAAAAAGTCTAGTATGACATGCATGGGTGAGTCATTGGCTCTTATTCATTTGGATGCATATGGTCCTATGCCCTATAAGTTGTTAAGTGGTGCAAAGTACTTCATTGCTTTTATTAATGACTATACACATAAGGTTTGGGTATATCCTATTAAGCAAAAATCGAAAGTCTTAGCTACATTTCAGCATTGGCTTCCTTTGGTTGAGAACCAGTCTGGGTATAGGTTGAAATATCTAAAGTCAAATAATGGGGGTGAGTATATCTCTAAAGCCTTTGAGTAGTTTTGTGTGATGAGAGGGGTATTAAGCATTGGTTGACTGCCCCATACATCCCATCCTAGAATGGTATGGTTGAGCATATGAATAGAACAATTCAAAAGCACATTCACAATATACTTAGCCAAGCAAGCTTACCACAACATTTTTGGGCTAGGGTAATTACTATCGTCATACACCTGATAAATTGGTCTCCATGTACTGCTCTTGACTATTAAATTGCATAGGAGATATGGTTTGGAAAACCTCCCTCATATGTTCATTTGTGTATTTTTGATTGTGATGCTTTCACACCATGTACCCAAGGACAAGCACAATAAGCTAGATTCTAATTCTAAGAAATGCAGCTTTCTTGGTTATGGGGATGCAAGTGAGATGGCCTATCACCTATGGGATCCGCAGGCTCGAAAGGTTATCTGCAATCATGATATTGTTTTCCATAAGGAAAAATTTCACAAGCAGCCTGAGTATATTATTGAGGTACGCAAGGTGATATTGTAGGAGGTGCAACCTATTATTGTGCAGCCCGTTAGACAACCTGCAGTAGCAGTTGAGCCCCAGTGGCCTAGGTCCTTGATGCTCCAGAGGATGTACAAGTCCCACAACTAGCTTTGAGACGATAGTCTACCAAAGATAGACAACAATCTGCGTAGTTTTAGCTCTCTATGGATTATGTTATGGTGACAGATGATAATAAGCCTCTTACTTATGATGAGGTCATGCACAAAGGCGATATTCATTCTTGGGGGAGAGCCATGCAATTAGAGTATGACTCACTAAAGAAAAATCATACATGGGATTCTTGGGGGAGAGCCATGCAATCAGAGTATGACTCACTAAAGAAAAATCATATGTGGGATTTGGTTCCTTTGCCTAGTGGCAAGTGTGCTTTACCATGCAAGTGGGTATACAAGTTGAAAAATACCCTTGGACTCCCCAAGCCTAGATACAAGGCCAAATTGGTTACTAAGAGCTTCAAGTAGGAATATGGTGTGGACTTTGATGAAGTTTTTTCTCTTGTTGTGAAGATAACTACCCTACACTTGGTACTGGCTTTGGTTGCTCAACTTGACTTTGATCTCTATCAAATGGATATAAAGACGGGTTTTCTTCATGGGGACTATGGAGCAACCTAAGGGCTTTGTAAAACATGGCAGGGAATACTTGGTGTGGAGATTAAGGAAGAGCCTTTATGGCCTTAAGCAGGCACTTAGGGAATGGTACCACAAGTTTTATACCTTTATGCATTCACAGGGATATTCCTGTAATAATATGAATCCGTTTTTATACACGAAGAAGGTTCATGATAGCAGCCTTATGATTTTGATCCTCTATATGGATGATATGTTGATTGCTAGTAGGAGTGCTCATGATAAGTTGGATGCCTTGAAATGTCAACTCAAGAAAAGCTTTGAAATAAAGAATATGGGACAGGCTTCATATATTCTTGGGATATACATTACACGCGATTGTTCTAAGAGACTCCTCTACTTATCATAGGAGTACATCGAGAAGGTCCTTGAGCAGTTTCATATATAGGATGTTAAGCCTATTGGCTGTTCTTTGCCTTTTCATGTGAATATTAGTCAAGTCGATCGTCCGTAGTTTAATGAGTAGAAGGTCGAGATGGCCAAGATTCCTTAATGCATCCGCAATGGGCAGTTTGATGTATACCATGATAGCCACTCATCTTGACATAGCATTTGCAGTGGGAGTTGTTGCACACTATATGGCCACACTTAGCCGACAGCATTGGAATGTCGTCAAGGGTATCATGAGATACCTGAAGGGCACAGTAGCTATGTGCATCTGTTATGGTGGCCAGGATACAAGAGTCGTGGAATACACTAACTCTGATTATATAGGACATGCAAACAGTAGGAAGTCCACCTTTAGCTATGTATTCACCTTTGTTGAAGGTGTTGTTTCTTGGATGTCCATGGTGCAAAAATGCATAGCTCTATCTACTACAAAAGCAAAGTATGTTGCAACCACTACAGCTTGCAAGAAGGCTCTTTGGTTAGACCATCTAGTGGTAGACCTCGGTATTACTAATGTGGTTCCTACACTGGATTCAGATTCTATGGCTGGTATTCAGTTGGCTAAGAATGTGGTCTTCCATACAAATACAAAGTACATTGAGGTGTGTTACCACTTTATTCAAGATCTCGTTGACGACAAGTCCATTGAGCTTGTCAAGATCTCAACTACGCAAAATTCTGCATATCTACTCACTAAAAGTTTCTCAACGCAACGTTTTGCCTTCCTTAGGAAGTTGATGGGTGTTGGATGAGATGACATATTTCCTCATCCTGTTGTACTTATATACATTTGTACTTTGTCACTTTTTTTCTTGTTCTCTCCTCACTAGGGGTACATTCTCCTTTAAGTGGGAGGTTCTTAGGGGTAAAGACGTCTGTGCCTAGCCACCCATGTATTAGTTACACTAATAGTACTTGTATACTTGCACACCTGTACACTACAAGTGGCAGGTGCCCATCACTGTCACTTCTTTCTTTATTCTTTCAATGACATTTGAATAAAGGAAAGGCAGGCCACACATTGTGACTTTTGAAGTTCCCATATCTTGTGTCTCTCTCTTTTGCTCGTGCTCCTTCCACCATAGCTCTTGCTTCCACTCCATGCTTCCACTTCAGGGCTCACTCCCTTCAGAGAAGATGTGAGATTGAAACCCTAATGGCAAGTAGATCTTCTAGTCCTATAAATAAGAGGAAAATAGAAGCTTGAGGTCATCCCTATCCCCCCCTCAATTGATTTATCACATTATCAAGCTAACTTAGGGCAAACTAGTGGTATGGTAGTCGAATGACTTTAGAGAGGTTTCAAAGGACCTTAGAGAGTCCTTATTAAACTTCAAAACAATGATTGACTTTGACATGACACAAACATCAGAAGTGGCTACACATTGTTGTGAGGTAATTGTGAGGCCTATTATAGGACCATTATCATCACAAAATCCAAAACTTGAGGTGTTGAATTAGTAGTGGGATGATCCCACATGATAAATAAGGTACAAATTAGTTTTAAAGTATTTGACATTGTACATCAAGGAGGGTCAAGTTCAAAAAGCAATCAACCATCCATCCATCACATGGGTCAATTACTCACTCTCAAAATCTATAATGACTCATTGCTATTTAGCCAATACGTGGGGCTTGTGTAGTAGGGCCATAAAGATGTGATGAGAATTTAGGGGTATAAAAAGGCATCTATAGTAAGGCCCTTTGGAAGAAGCTATGAGGCAAAAGAAGAAAGATTAGAGGAGTGGAGAATATCGAGCATGGAAGAGGATGCGAAGGATGTTCAAGAAGAGGAAACGGATTGCCCTTAGAGAGTCAAAGGTTGACTAGTCTAAACCTTTATAACCCAATCTTTATCAAGTATAATCTAGTCATTCTTTGTTCCACATCCAAGTTTGCAAATAACTTCATGCCAAATAAAGAGAGAAAAGAAAGAAAAAAAAGAGTTAACATCATTTTAGATACCTCAAAGGCATATAGAACAAAGAGACATAAATCAAACTTTCTAGTTATAATCCACTTCAAGGAGCCATTGACAGAAAAAGAAACCCACACCAAGGTACCATTAGCACCCAAAAGAAAACCAACTAAAGCTATCAAAGTTTCTAATATATCATGGTCCAAAAGTAATTTAGTGCCTAGGATTTCTAATCCCCTCTTTGATGATTTGGCCACCTCAATAAACTATCAATTTGATGTGCTTCAACTACCTTCATCTTGGCAATTTCAAGTAGTTGCGCTTTGAGGTATGTTGATGTAAGTTCATCCATGATACATAGTTTGGTTTCCTTGAAACATTTTGATTGCTTAAATACTCAACTTTATCTTGTATGTTTCCAAACTCCAAATGTACTTGATTCTTTCCTTTCTTGATGCCTTTCTGTAATTCAACTTTTTTTTCTTCTAGCATTTGCCTTAGTTTGGTCTTCTCTAAACATCCACGGCACTCTTCATCAACTAGTTACAAACATGGAGTGCCAATGGCTTAAGTTGCAACTATTAAGGATAAAGGAAAGTGTAACAATGAGACCTTTGTCCATGAGATGTAATGAATTAAGTCATGAGAAGTAAACAAAGAGAACAGAAGTAGAACTAGCAAAGCAACTTATCAATATGTTGGGAGCTAGCCTTAGAAAAGGGAGACGGCCTAACAATTATCTTGGCACTAGACGAAGGCAAGGACCTATAGCTACAATATTTAAAGAGGACTAGTAGTGCTTAAGTCATTTCATCATGGCATCTTCCTTGACTATCTTGCTTCCATGGTGGGTAGCAATGCACTTGTTAAATTGTAGTATTATGCTTTGCCCATAAACTAGGTATGTGGAAAAGGCACTTATTAGTAGAGGAGGGAGGATGTAGAAACACAAGGATCAAGTGCTACAAGTCCCATTTGGAATACAAAGTCAAAGACAACTATGCTCTTGTGATTTGTGAGAGAAATATTTGAAGGGGAGCTACGAAGCTCTACCCCGAGACCTACGGACCGCTTATTGATCAAGCGTTTCAAGCCGAGCGGCCATGGCTACCTCTCACATAGCCGACGCGCCACGCCTACCTTACGGGTGTAGTGAGCTTACATTGATGCTCAATCGAGTTCCCTCCTCTCTCTTGCACTCTGGTAGCTCCACGATCCTTGCGGCAAGCTCAAGCAACCTCAAGCCCTCTCCGTCAAGCTCCATCCTCCATAGCCGCATGAGAAAAGAGAAGAGAAGAGAAGAAGAGAAGATGAAGAGAGAAGATAGGAAGCTTCTTCTCCACGATCCCTCACTCTCACACACTCACTCCCTCACTCCCTCACACTCCCTCAATCCCTCACTTAAGCACAAGCAAGAAGGCAAGAAACAAGAGAAGAAGAAGAAGAAGCTTTGGCCACACACAAGAATGATCTTCTCATTCACTTTTGAACTTTATATACATGCCTTACTTTTTGGGCGGCCATCCCCACTTTTTACATGGCCGGCCATTAGCCTAGGCCCTCTTTTCCTATTTCCCACCGTTCTAACTTATCCGATTCCCAACTAGTGCATACAATTTGCACAGGAGTGAGCATGGCACTCTTTTACAAGGATTCGGGAGCACTTTCACAATTAATGGTGCACTTTTACTCTTCTCTTTTCTTGAGGCGACATTGAGGCCTTATAGAGAGGTCATCATTCAAATTTTTCAGGGTCTGACTTCCATCCGGGGCGCCTTTTCCTTCCTTTGTCCTGTGCCCTTTCGGTTATCTCCTTTTTCCATTTTTCCGCTCCTCTACTCCATTTTCCCGCTCCTCTATGCTGCAGTAAACAATATTGAATACAAATGATTGTTTTTATTATTTTAATAGTGAGCACTATATTCATACACTTGCAAAAACACATAAAACTAATGTTCATTATATCATAACTTACAATGTTAAGAGGAATAGACTTCATGAAAAAGTTTCTTCTAAACATAAAAATGATGATAAATCATATCTACATAAGTAATATCCATGCCACCTCACAGTGATCATTTGAAAATGGATTAATTCCTAAGAAGTTATAGTTCAAATGAGTATTGCACTCAAAATCTAACCTAATTGTGATGAACTTTGGAACATTTTGATAGAAAAAATATGATTTTCAAAATAACCGAACAATATACCAAATCTATGTGTAGGAATTATGTTTAGAAAGTTCTATCCAAAATATTTGGTAATCGAGCAACGCCAAAGAAAGTGAAGAATGGTTTCAGTGAGATTCAACCATCTCAAGCAACAAGAAGCAATGTGGCATTTAGGTTTTTGGCCTATTGGTAATACTCCCATTAAACATCTCCCAAGAAATAGCATTTACTTCAAGGGTAGTTCAACTTTTCCAATGTAAATGAGAATGCATTTCCACCTTTTGAATGAATTATTTAATTGCCTACCATGCTAATTAATACATAGCAAAATTAACATATGCATAGATGGCATACCTTGAAATGTAAGTGGCCAAATCCGAAGATTATTGCTTTTGGCAACCTCATATAGAAAAGGAATTGGTTGAATAGATACTATATTAAAGACATGATTTTTTTCCAAAAATGTCTATGATGAATGGAAGTCCATCTTGCATACCAATTCTAGGAAAGGGAAGTACATGTCCATCTCTCATCAATCATATCATCAATGTGTCATATTCCTCATTTCAACACATTATAAGCTCTCAAAGGTTCTTGGACATCAAGTATGAGAACACATATTTCCAATGCTAAATTGATTTAGTGGGATATGAACATGCTTGAATTTTTCTCTCAAATTTTTATAGATGGCATACCTTGAAATGTGAGTGGCTAAATGCCAAGAGTATTACTTTCCAGCCATAAGTTTGTCAATCTCATTTAGAAAAGGAATTGGTTGAAAAGATACTCTATCATGATTTTTCTTCAAATATGCTTATGATGAATAGAAGTCCATGTTGATATCATCAATTACATCATCAATGTGTCATATTCCTGTTTCAAATATGCTTATGATGAATAGCAGTCCATGTTGATCTCATCAACTACATCATCAATGTGTCATATTCCTATTTCAACTAATTGCAAAAAATTCATATGTAATCCTACAACTAGCCCAAATAGAGACAATATATCCATGACCATAGAAACATTTGCAAGGCCATTTCAAGGCATTAAAAATGGGTCATCTATTTATGTCTTTACTACTTGCATCCTCTCAAAGAACAACCATCTCTAGCTAATCACCCAATTAAGAAATTTCATTTGAAGGCAACAAGAAAAATGAGATAAGCCAACCTGTAGCCAAAGCCTAATCTAATCATAGTCTTAGAGATGAAATCCCAATGTATTGTATCAGAAGCATTCACCACATCATGTCATGTTATTAACACATCTTGTTGAGTATATTTTGCATACTCAAAAGTAATCGTTATATTTTCTTTATTATTATTTATATTCTACTAGAAATTAAAAAATATTACCTTAGATGTAACCCTTAGTGCAAAATATTTTTGTTTTGATAAATCAACAATTTTTACAATAAGCTTCCAGAGAACATATGCATAAGTGTAATTGGTCTCTAGCCATTGAATGTTTCAAATAATTGCTTTTTTGGTGCAAGTCTAATTAAACGTGTTTTCGTTAATCGAGCAATCTTTGATGTTGCCAAGCCTAATTTATTATCATCAACCAAATATCCATCACATGAGTCCAAAATGTTGAATAAAACTCAACAATCAAATTATCCCATCTTGGACACACACACATACATCCCCCCCCCCCCCCCCCAAATCACTATAACTATGAATGAATGCTTACAAGCACAACATTCTATTACTTAAAGCCAAAATCAATATGCACACTTTCTAAGACAAGAACCAATCGGGTGCACTATTGAACTACATAATGTAGAGAACCATTGGGGTTTTGTTCTATCCCTAGAGCATATGCATTAGTCGTTTAGATAACCTTTAGGTTTTTGTTCCATTCATAGAGCATATGCATTATAGGCAATATTAACAAACACAATGCATGACATTCAAAAATCTAGATAAAAGTTTGTGTAAAGCAGGGGACAAGGAGAGGAAGGGGTAAAGGTGGAACAAACAAACTCTTGCTTCCTTTGCAATATTTGAGTAGTAGAATACAAAAATGCAAATTGTTGTGGCAAGAGGTACCACCATTATTTAACAATAGACATTTTAAATTTTCCTCTATGTGTAACAAATCAAAGACATTGTAAACAAACTAGTGTCATATTTTCTTTTCTTGGACACCACTACCACACTTGCATACCCCATAGCATAGTTTCAAGCAAAATCAAAGTCAAATCAAGTTAAAGATATGTTGTTTAAATATAAAATATACATTGTGCAAAACTTGGCCAAGAGTTCAGAGACAAAGGTTGAGTCATCGTGTGTAAAGGTCTCATATTGCAAACATTATGTGTACTCGAGGAAAGGAGCATGTGAGTCACACAAATATCACCTATGTCTTTACATTTGCATACTTGTTGAGAAATCAAAATGTAACTCTAAGTAAACATTTGGTCAAAAAGACTAGTAGTTTTTGAAGCTAAATAAGTATGTTGTATTTTATCAATATATTTGTGGACATCCAAAATTATGCCTTGCAAAGTTGAATGTGCAAACTAAAGCCAAATACTTGAGTTTGCTAGTTAATCCAAGTCTATAATTGTTAAGTTAGGCTATTGTGTATTGTCTTGCAACTCTAATAAAATCTTTCAAACAACCACTTGGAGCTAATTGCTTTATTGTTTTTCTAAATGTAAAATAATACTATATTATATATAACATTTCTTCAGAGATGAACTCAATAGAGAAAGCTTCTTTCTTACTAGAGCAAACAGACTAGTCTTTTTGGCCAAAATATTAGTTGAATACAAATCATCCTTAAGATGATTGACTACAAAGATACAAATTGAATGAGGGTCCTAGCTCTCTCGAAAAGGATCTTGTTCTTGTAGTTCCATTTGACCCTAAATGTGCAATTGGTTGCCCAATTTTGTAGAATTATTCATTCATATTGCCCCAATCACCAAAAAGCGCTTGTTTGGAGCTTATTTCTTGTTGTAATCTAGTAGTTTTCATCATCTTCTTGACATCACTCTAGCATTGTTAATATCATCACTCTTAACAAAGTATTCAAGCAATACTTTTATCATTTTAATGGGAGTTGTTTAGCAAGCATGCATTCTACCTCTATTAGTGTGAAGTTTGTCAACTATTATGAGTGTTTGATTGGTTATGAAATGCTCATTCCATACATCATCTATATTATCCAAGGTCCTTTTGATTGTAAGTATAAGTACAAATTCTAACACATAGAATAGGCACTCATAATGCAAGGACTTATGTCCTCCCTTTGTCAACATGGAGCAACTACATTTCCCTAAATAAATTTGGAACATAATAAGAGAGTAGAGACAAACTAAGGATTCTTCACTAGATGTATTAAAAGCATATATCATACACCATTTTGGCATTTTAAACCCATAGTTATTCTTGAAGTTTAACATACTAATGATGGAATGCAATAAATCTTCATTTTTCTCTTATACAAACTAATAAAACTCAACGTGGTTAAAGAAGTCAAGTTATGAAAGCATGCTAAGAACTAGATCATCCCCCTTGCCTATGGTCAACAATAGAATATATGTTAGAAATTGCATGTTCCTGATCACATTGAGAATACTAGCTTGCTTGTTTGTGAGACATGCTAACTGAGTTTGACAAAGTTTCCAAGCTTGTGAAGCTTACAAGGTTGCAACACTCAATCACAATGGATTTTCTGTGAGCAAAGAGAAGCAACTTTGATATTGTCTAACTACTCCCTTTTTTCTCACAGAAACATATAGGGGTAAGATATACTTATATCAAAACCATGCCTTACAGAAACCATTTTCAAAGATGGACACCTTCATTTTATCATATAACTTCTCCCCTTCCCATTCACAAAACCAAAACGACTACCCTACGCTTGTGACATAGTCACAACTTACAGAAACCATAATCTCAAATGCATGCCTTAAGTTTAGGTATGAGTTTTGATTTCCTCGTACCAAAGATAAGTTGATTGTGACAAACATGTAAGGATGTTACACTATAAATAGTACGATTGACAAATTCAAAAAAACCTTCATATAATGAAATATTACTTTTATATGGTGCTTTAAAATGCACTCTAGAGAATATCCATATAATCAAACTCAGTTCATGTGTGGTCCATTGATCTCACTTTGCACTCAACTCAAGTCAAGGATATTACGAGTAAAAATCATTGTGGTACTAATTGCCATGCAAATATATAATTAGCACCATCACATGGAAAACCATGCAAGAAAAGATGAGTGTTCAACTAGAGATTGTGTCATCAAAACAAATAATAGGAAATCAACTAGGCACAAAGAAGTGAGGCATTCTAAGTAGAACTAATTTTTTCACTTTCTTGATGGCCATTGTGACTCATTGGTTCCCTCAAGCAATAAGTGTTTAAAGGAAGTAGTGCAAATCTTACAATATAACTCTTAGTAGCAAGATTAAATGTTGTCTCACTCCCTACAACAAATATGGTTCAAATATTAAGTATTTAGTGTAAACATACAAAACACAACAAATACAAACTTAACAAAAACTACATGGCTTTGCATTTGTAGAAGATTCAGTAAAAAGAACCCATTCAAAGATAATGCAATATCACCAAAAGCATAGGTCATGCAACTCCTCAGAATGCAGTGACCTACCCATATGAGAATTATTGACTACGAAGTCAAGAATATCAAGCATTGATGATTCTCCTTGATCTCAACATACACAAATAGAATATGCCATATGAGAATAAGCAATTATAGAATCAATAGCATCATGCATGACATGAGCATTGAGTATAAACTCCATGCATGAACCTAATATAGAAGAATCTAATATATCAAGGTTCATATCCCTTGGCAACCACTCCAAAACCCCAAAAATGGTTCGTTAAATAAAGGGGTTAGTAATAGTAGTGAAAACCTCATACAAATGTGTCTAATGACTAAGTAGCTGGGATACCACTAAATATGTAGGAGTGCACATTTCTTAATTGAGCCAAAATATAAGGGTAAAAGAGGCACATCATTAGAGGTATTAGTAATTAATAAAACATGTATCCACCAATCACTAAAATGAAACTCCACATCGCAAGACAGGCAAGTCAAAGGTGTAATGATGTATGGAGATGCAATGAAAAATGTGTGATCCAATGAATCAAATTAAAAACAACCACAAGAAAAAACACAATAGAAATTAAAGCAATGGACAATGTGGACAATGTTTGCATGATACAAAAATAGTCCAATGAGAATATTGAAGACAAAAGTAAACCCAAGGGAATTGCATAGCATCAAAATTTTTGCTATAATTAATCTTTGCAACGCATCCCTATTGTAGCCTAGATTTATGGATGATCTATCACCATCTCTGTCTTTGGGTTGTAGAATTTTGAGGTATTGTGGTTACTTCACTTTCTGGAAACGAGTATATGCATAAACACGAGGCTTCCTAAGGAGAATCCCAAGGTGGGAAACATTTGAGCTTGGATTTCATGGATTTGCTCACGCATAAATATGATCATTGTACAAATACAAGGATGGGGTCCTAATGTGAATAGACACATCCACTTAAATTTACATTTGTGCGTCTGAAATAGGTTGTAAATTGGTTTCCAATTGGTAAAAATGAACTTTGTGACATGTTGATATTGATTTGTAGTAAAGTTTGATTTGTTGTAAGAAAATGTTTTCTTCTACTCCCTTTCCTTCCCTTTATTTCATTTTTAGTTAAACAATTGCTAAAAATAGAGATGGAGAGAACATTTGTGTATGTGTGTTTCTATTTGTTTTAATGCTCAAATATAATTTTATTGTGAGATGAAATAGAAAGAGGTAGAGTGTTGATTTGAAGGGTTTTGGTAGATATATAATTTTACTTATAGAGTGTCCCTACACACACACTCACTCACTCACTCACTCACTCACTCACACATCTCCAATGATTATTTCTAGGTATCAAATTTGTTTCATATATCGGCTTGTCAAGGATGCAAATGTGCAATTCTTGATCAAGTTCATTTTCATGAAAAGGGGTTGATTATGACTTGCTCAAAAACCTTGAATAAGAGATGTTTGACAAGTAGAGTATTGGTATATAAACTATTGTTCTTTGGAAATAGGAAGAAAGAATTTGGAGTCAAAGTGGAAACACAGAAGCCTTCTCTTGTGGACCAAGATGCAATCTTTGGATGTATATCCTTGCAATGTTTAACTTGCCATTCTTGGATGAGGAAGAGTTCAAAATATCTAGTCGCATGCAACAATTAGCAAAGGTGTAGACATGAAAAGTGAGGGAGAGAACATTCTCATCCGAGTGATGAATTGCGTACATGATCCACCCTAGCAAAGACTAATATAGAATGCCCTAGATGACTTGTGTCCACTAGAAAACCTATTAGAGGTTTATAAATGGGAGTGAGCTAGGGTCCATAACCTCAAATCTCATTTCAACTCTCCTCTCATGGGGCAAAATGATATGGAAAAATCACCATCATATGTAGTAGATTTCTTACCTTCTTATGAAATCATTGACTATGATAATGAACTACCATGGTATTGTGCAAACTCAAGTTGGATCCTCAATGAAATGATACTCCTAACCTGTCCATCCGAGGGATAATAGAGCTAAACTTAGATCTTGATGGAAAAATTAGATCACAATGAGCTGGGAATAAATCACAATAGACACAAAATCCTTCTCTTTCATGTGAAGGGTAAGGCAAGTAAGCTACCCTCAAAGGATGATTCTTCCACCAACTCATCCAAGTCCAACACAAATAGTACTAATAAAAGTTATGTTGAAATCTGAGACCCAATAGAGCAAGGAGAGGACCACCTAAAAATTTATATGTTGCTAAGGAACTTGCAAAGGTTGGGGCCGTAGACATACCAACAATCGAGAGATGGTAAATGGAGGTTACAAAAACAACTTGAATGGGCTTCAATGAGTATTGCCAATGTTAGTTGGCAAAAATTTGAACAAAAGTGGGGCTACCAACATTGTCTATGCCCTTTTGCCTATTACAAGTAGAAAAGCGCAAATAAGAACCCACCATCTCGACTTCTCCCTCCCCTCCCTAAAAGATATGGCACCTTAATGGTATATCTTTTGTTCCAAAATTTATTAAGAAAGCTGAAGAAACATGAGGATACATATGTTTACACACACACACACACACACATATTAAAACATATATATGTGTTATATATTTATTTATATGTTTACTTGCATTTACGTTAAGGTTTGTCTCACGAGGACATGAAATTTTGAGATGCTTTAATCTTGTCAATAACATTTGATTAAGTTATTAATCAGATGTGCAAGGTTGTTTAGCACATGTGTTGCACATGTCAATTATTTCATGGCTAAGGACCCCTAAGATGCATTGGGTATCAAAGGCAAAATTTGTGATAAGTTATGCCGATTGGATTTTGGTGGTCAGTTGTTGATATTAGATGTGACCCTAGGACAGTGGTTTGACCAATAAGTGTCTGTGATGACACTAGGGAGTAGCATTAATTAATTAATTAATATCAGTCTAAGCGTTAGCAAAAAGATCGGGGACCACTTCAGTTTACAAATGGCCTAGCCAATTAAATTATGGATGGGCACATTTAATTTTGGGCATGGTCAAAATGATTGAATTTAATTTTTAGAATTATTTAATTTTGAATATTAATTAAATGATTGGATAATCCTAGAAAATTGATTTAGAAGGCTACCACTTGGTAAAAATGCCCATGCAAGACTGAAAAATGTCTTTGGAGGCTGAAGAGAGGCATTCAGTGCATTCACCTACAAAAGAGTGGGAGGAGATGCTGTTGGTTTGATCTACAACCATTAGAGGACCTTTTGAGGTAGACAAGGGCAAGAGAAGACCAATCAGCAAAGCAAGTGACAGCAATTTTGAGGCTTCGGAGCTGGCATAGAGCCCCAAGAGGAACACCAAGAAAACAAAAAAACTACTACATGAAAATCTATTTTTTCACACCAATAAGGATGCTCTTCACACTTTAATCAACCATAAGAAGAAAAAGAATACCAAAAACCACAAATCTTCATATAATGGATCTCCCACGAATTTATCACAACAAATCTTCAACATATTTCTTCATAGAAACCATCCAAGAACCAAAAGAACACAAAGGAATGATTAACTTTGAATGAATTTTATCATATAGTATTCATATTTCATCATCTTCATAGTCTTTGTAGGCTTTCTCTCAATCTCTCTCATAATCTCACTCATAGATACATTGTTTTTCATTGAAATTTGGCTATCTCTCATACACAATATCTCTCACATATGCTCTCTCACAATAGTACACTAGAATAAAAAATAATAATTCTCAATAATCCTCCCTTAGTCATGTTTACACCTCCCAAGAGGTATGTCTGATATGAAGGGGCACTAGAGACACTACAATGACCCTTCAAAGCTCATCAATGTCACTATCACTTCAGTCTTCACTTCAAGTCTTCATCAGCTACTTTTTCTGCTTCTTTGAGCTTCAAAGAGCTTTCATTCATCTCTTTCTAAGATTGCAAAATATCCCCAAGCTAAACATCCATCAAACAAAACACTTACAGAGGCAAATAAAGACTTACAAACCACATACAAAAGCTCAACAATATACTACAGAAAATCTATATAAGGCCTAAAAACCATATAGCTTAAACCAAAATCAACTCAAGCCATCAAAAACATTCAAACACACTCTCAATAATTCTTGAAAACACTCATTCACAATATCAACCTCACAAACAAAAAAAAAAAGCAAATCAAATCAAAGGCAAAATAGACCTATAAGACCCAAATAGACACAATACAGAACCAATCAGCACATCATATCTCAATTAAAAATCATCATGAGCTTCTCAAACCTACTCAACCTAATCCAAAGCTCTCCAAAACACTTCCAACATTATCAAAAGCCAATCAATTATCCACAAAATCAACCATTTGGCTCATAGAAACAACAAAAATTAACCCAAAAAAATAAACCTTGGCACTATTTGACATGTTGTAGCCACTTTTAAGGCCTTTTTCTCATGAAGAATTCCTAAATTTCTCCCTCCTCTAGCATTCTCTCACCTCATTGGTAGTATTTGACATGTTGTAGCCAATTTGAAGACCTTTCTTATGAAGATTTCCTAAATTTCTCTCTCCTCTAGCATTCTCTCACCTCCACCTTAATCTGCCATCTACGAAATTAGGATCCTGGCAGCCCATTACATGCTCAATCAATCTCAGCATTTCTAAGCCTCTTGGATCGGATTTCAATTAAATTTGGTGGAACACAAGGATATCTCTATTGTAAATCCTAAATTAGGGTTTGACCAACCACCTCGAGACTCATGCCAATTGGTGAAGCCATCGCATCATACATTGCATTCAGCACCTGAAATTTATGTAATTGTTAGGGAATTCATATGCTTGCCCATTCACTATAATTTGGGGCAACATTTGGCCAGTTGTGGTGGTTCCATTTGTGTAAGTCTTGGGTGAAAAATAAAGGGAAAATTGGCATGAATTGATTATTGATTGTTGCTATAGTAAAGAGGTTTTTTGGAACAGCAAAGGAGATTGTGAATCTCATCTTGTACTCATTCCATTAGCAATCAAGTTAAAGAAATACCAAAAGGGACACCAGTTTTGGGGCCAACAAAGTATCCAATGTCCGAGCTTATTAAGGTAATTTGTGCATTTCAAGTTATATTCATTTGTTGATTGCTATAGCTAAGTGCTTAATCAAGGAATTACTGCAAGTATATGCATTCAGTATTTTTATATATGTTTATATACATATGCATTAAAATAAGTAAATAAATGTGTATATATGTTCAAATATATATACATTAAAATAAATACATATATATTATGTATTTTTATATATAAATATATACATTTCACACACACACATAATATACGTTAATATGTTTTAAATATATGAATTATTATAGCATATATGTCACACGCATATATTATAAATATACATATTATATACACATGTATTATGTATATAATAATTATCATAATATAAATGTAATAATAGGTATATTTAAAACATATTAACATATATATTTTAACATATATACAAACTTTTATGTACATATTATAATATATAAATATATGTACTATATATAAATTATATATGTAGGTATTATGCATATAATTATTATATGTGTACATATAACATGTTATGTATTAATTATTACTATAGTACACATGTTATATAATTATTGATATATATTTTTTATATACATTTATAAGTTATATACGTATTTATATTCATTTCTAATGTGTGTATGTGTATTTAGAGAGAGAGAGAGAGAGAGAGAGAGAGAGAGAGAGAGAAATGGTTTATTCAATGCTAACTTTCCATCTTGAGAAAAACTCATTTTTCTTGGATGAAATGGGCCATTAAAGTCACTTTGAAAACCTAACTACCCATCCATTTGTCCCATCAATTGGGCTTATGTTAGCTTTAGAAATCCATCTGTATGATAATTCTCTTTGGGCTCTTGGTGTGTTTCCCAAGAAACAAGTTCTCTCTCACTCTACTGGGTGTTTACTTTATAGAATAATGTATCTATACTATTGTTAAGCAAAGGTGGGAGCAGGGGGACACGTGGCATGTGTGGAGGGGCACCACATGGTGCTCGTAGAGCATCCCCACCAAATGCAGGGAGCCCCCTTGAAGAGCCCGATGCCTCATGACCCACATGTCTCCCATGCACCCACACCCATTGTCCATTGGCCATGTGAGAGAGAGAGGGGGGATGTAAATCATTGAAATAAAGTATTAGGTCTTGCACAAGATGAAAGTGTGAGGAAATGTCAATATATGTATACATGTTGTCAAGGATACAATTTGAATTTTAAAAATATGAATTGAACTTACTCTTTTCATATTTATGTTCATGTGTTATAGGAGTAATTACTATGGATGACAAGCAAAAGAGTGAAGTTAGTAGGGTCTTTTGGGAGGTCAAGGTTGGCGATGTTCACCAATCCCAGCAATGATAGTGATGTGTGTGAGCCCATTTAGGACTATTGAGTTTTTCCTCTCTAGGACATTTTGTTCCCCCAACTTGTATATATGCATGTTCATTTTTAGGGCATGCGTAGGCTTGTAACTCTTCTCTACTAATACCACTCAATACACTTTTTGTTGTGTGCTCTCCAGATTTCTCTTCTCCAAGTTGTGTGTGTGCATTTATGCAACCCTTAATCCAACAAAGATCTAAATTATTTTGTCAATTGATCAATGTACATTCTCAAACCTAAGTAACTTAGGCTCTTCTTAGACAATCTTGAACAAGTGGGGACTAGAAGGCTTGTCATCAATACCCAAGGTAGTCTCTCCATTCACAACATGTGATTCACCATGCGATGTTTTTCTGCTTATGCACCACTATTGAGAATTCAAACTTAAGCAATAAGAAAAGCCCTTGTGAAAATTTTGATGTGCATGATTTGCTAAGGAGATAAAGTAATGATTGATAATCAACATAGAAAATCAATGGGATAGCTAATAGGTAGTGCCAAATTTGATACTTTAAACCATTACAATAGTTCCTTTCCATTCATAAAGCATTCTATTTTAGCATGGTTAATATGTGGACTCATGAACTACAATGCATATGAACACTACAAGAAGCTTGTATAAAGGTCTTGTGATGATTGCATAATTTAAAACAAAGTGTCCATAGTACCTAGTGTCTCCTAAGAAGCACCTAATCCCATTGGGATTAAAAGGTTGGGATAATTCCATAATCAATTAACCTTGATGACATTTGTGACAATTTATTCTTAGACAAAGTACGCCACACTAAACTGCATTAGTGCTTCATCCAAAATTGGCATTTTAAGGGTTATAGTGATAATCTATATGCCATGTACCTCTGAAACACTCCTAGTTTCTAGAGATGCTCTTTTCTTTGGATTTTATCCACATATCATTTACAAAGACTAGTCTCCTCCTAGCACTTCACACCAGGGCTAGCGCTACACGCTAGCTAATATTTGGTGCTTCATGCCAAACTTTGAAACATCATAGTTGTTCTCTTGGTGATTTGGACTAAAGCTCAAAGCACTTCTTTATAAATGTAGCAATATATTTCAATATTTTTTTCATTATGATTTTAGGATGCATCTAAAATTAAACTCTTTGTCACACATTTTTCGGCTTCTAGATTCAGTAAGTGCTTCATAATGCCAAACCTTGCATGCATTAAATGGGGGAAGTATAGTTTCACTTTTTGAAGACTACAGTATTTAGAAAGAAATAGATAATATTTTTCACATTTCTTACATAAATTTAACTTATATATCTACAACTTCACTAGCATAAGTCAAGCAAACACTATTTTGCTTTAGTTTCTTATGATTAAGAGCCCTTTTGATGATAGCCCTAGCCCCATCATTTTCTCCCTTCCCATGTCCTGAGCAAAAAAAATTCCAAGCATTTCCATGCTTGTAAGACCTCAATATCTAGGAAGAAAGTAAAATGGTCACTTTGCTTTCAATTGTGAAGTTGCACCATCTAACCAAGCCTAATGTTTTATAAAGCGGAGCTTGTGGTCTCTAAGTCATTGCACATACAAGAGAAAACAATGCTGCACAAATAAGGCGTTGACGGCCCCGTAGAAAGCCCCCATATATGCAGGTAAAATGGCTATGTGTAAAGCCATTGTATTAATTAAGATTTAAAGTGGATATTTATATATTCTTCATCTTTAAATTATTAGCATAAAATTCATATTATCCTCTTTCTTAGTAGTCCAACTAATAACTTTCTTTGCATACTTACAATTTACTAAACATCACTATTTAACTTTCATTTTGAGCTACAACCTATGATATATAAATTCCATTATCTTCAAGATTTCTACCATAGAAAAAACTTACTTAAATACTCTTAATCCATACTTAATTTTTTCTAATAGCTTAATACTATCACTAATATTTACTAATTGCTATTTTAATCCTTTACTATATTTAACAAAGGAAGTACATACAAATGAAGTCCATTCTTTAAAAAAAATTATGAGTATATTCTAGACAATAAATAAACTATAGTCTCTTTTCAATCTTTCTTCTAACTCACTCATTATCAAAGTTACTGATTTTTCATTACTACTATTTAGAAAAATAAAAATATTTATAATAATTACATCTGATCATAATACATAAAACCATATTGACCAGACAATCCTTATACTAAATTTAGTTTGAGTACAAATTTTATCCATAAAATTTTTCATTTACTCTTAATATTTACTAATTACTATCAAAAAACCTTTAAAATATTATTTTTATCGTTAAACTTTAATAATTTAAATTTAAATTTTTATTTAAACTAAGATTTAATAGATAAATACATAATGACCTAATTTAACTCTATTATGGATCCTCATCCTTAATCTTTTATTAATACTCTTAATTATCACTAATTACAATCAAAAACTACCATTTGTTATACTAAATCACATATATCTTTTAGTAGATTCATCTCTAATATATAAAACTTCATTTTTAGGTTTCTTTCAATGCATTCTAACTCTTTTTTAATTTACTTCTTATCAACATTATACAAAACTCTTAATTTTACCTAATTATGGCCTAAAAATATAGTTTTTATCCTATTTTCATACATTTCTCTACATTTCAATGCAACTACTGCAAGAACTTTAATTCTTATCTTCCATTTCACCCTCAGAGATCATAAAATGAATGTATACAACCATAAATCATACATTCTATCCATTTCTTATTCACTTTTCAATGAAAACATTCATACATGTGATTAAGAAGATAAGTAAGGATGATCCACCAATATTTGAGAGTGCTGGTACTTTCTCCTTCTCTCCCTTCACTTCCAGTAATCTTGAAAATCCTTAATCTTTTGCTTCTCTCACTAATATGCACTAATCTCTCCTTAATCTTGCTAAAAATTTCTCTCTCTACACTCAAGAATCATGATCAAGAATGGTATGAGGCTAGAGGAGATGTAAGAGAGGATCAAATGTAGCCAATCCATGCCGGAAATGAGGCAACATCTACAGCAAGATCAGCAACACACTCCCCAATGATGGCACCCATTTTTTCTTGTATTCTTTCTCTCTCTTCAACTCCCTTCTTCACATAACAGCCGCCCCCCCTCAACTTATTGAATAATCTCTTTTCAAATGTGATAGTTTTCCCACCTGAACTAGTTCCTTTGACATCTCTTCACATCTCTGGACCTAATTTGTCCATGCCCATAGCTTTTTGATCCAAACTCCATGTATGCATGCTAAATTATACCTATAATTCTACTTGTCTCCAAAATATCTATGCTTTTCACTAAAAATTTTCTTGCATCCGCCTTCTATCATTTATTATTATTCTGCTTCCTACATTCTTCATCTAAACATATCCCGACTCTCAACTTCTAATTCCACCTTAGCACAGCCCAAATATGGCTTTACAACCTCGTTTTTAATTAATTTTTATTCAATTTTACCAAAAAATAGTGTGAAAATGGCACAAAATAAGCAATTATCAAGTGTCATGTTGTTTATTGTCTAGGACAAAAAGGTGCATGGTCTTCTTTATTGCACTCGATGCACTATGGAAATAAGTAATCACAACAAAACTATTGACCTGCTTAGTGTACCAATGCATTGACTGGATCTCATTTATCTCCTTGAAGGAGTAGTTTTCTACAAAGTCCACAACAAAGACAACTCTCTCAACTAGAAACAAAGAAATGTTGCCTTTAAATTGTTGTGCTTGGCACCTAAATACAAAATTGTGGATGACATAGTTCTTCAAGTGGTCTTAATACACTTACAAAAGTTTTACATGTAGCTTTTTTTTTTTTTGGAAAATGTCTTTCATGGTGATCTTCTTGCCTTCATTTTCTAATCCACTAGTACACACACTATATTTTGAAAGACCTTGACTTTATTTTCTAATCCACTAGTATGCACTATATTTTGAAAGAACCTTGATAGGTACTTACTCACTCTACTCAAGTATCTTCTCTTAGACAAAACTAAATTTTACTTACACCACATCCATTACATGTTTCCATTGAACATTTATGGCAATGGAGACTATGATAAGAAGGAATAGAGTAAAGGATAGACTCCCAAAGTGAATCCGTACTATTACTTGTGTTCTTGGATGCAAGACATCCATTGCTAACAACTCCATCATGATAACTGCAGAAAAAACAACTCCATATGTAGCAAGAACCATGGATATCAAAACTTTGAGTTTGCATGTGATGTACAACCTCTATGAGGAAAATCATTTGACTGTGTACAATATAGCAACACTATAGTGTTCCCTCAATTTCCAGACAAATAATAGTTTCAGAGACTCAAAACAATGCTCAAAATTTTGGATATATATATACTTTGCCTTGAATCTAATATAGAATTCAACCTACAATATACAAGAACATTACTATTAGCAATAAAATTAATGATATTTAATTCTAGATCACCAACTAAAAAAAGTCAACAGGTTTAAGAACTACATTTATCACAAATGTTCTACTCATAAACTAACACTACATAAAAGTAAGTAGGCACCACTAACAATTATTACAATGCCACTACCAACAAGTAGTTTCATACCACAAGAGAGTGATGTGGCAACATTAAAACCAATATCATAGTATTAGTTACCCGCGCATCTATACCCTACTAGTAGTGGGCATCCATCATTGTCACTTCATTCTTTATTCTTTCAATGACATTTGAATAAGGGAAGGCCGGTCACACATTGTGACTATTGGAGTTCCCACATCTTGTGTCTCTCTCTCTCTATAGCTCTTGGTCCTTCCACCATAGCTCTTTCTTCCACTCTCTACCTCCACTTTAGGGATCACTCCATTCAACTAGTATCAAATCCATCTTCCCCAAGAGCTTGAGCCTCACCGGGCATTGCTTTAGCTTGTGGAGAATACCTACAGTTCACAGTTTTCATGCTAGCCATGGCTTAACTTAAAGTGGTATGTATTATGGTTCACATGCTTCTCAGCCTATCTAGCCATGTTCTAGAGCTTCATTGAACTACCCTTGAGCTCCCCTTGTGCCCCATTGGCATCAACACAATCAGTAGAGTAGGCCTAAGACAACAAGCGCAATTCGCACTAACTGGGCTGCCCCCTTCCTGATCAGATTTGTTCCATCCCACCTCATCTGCAGCTTATGGCATTGCTTTCGACCTTGGGCAATCACTTGGCATCATACCTAGCACCTTTGACACGAGTTTGTGCATTATTTTGAGCTCCTAAGTTCACCCATTCACTCATAGTTTGTGACATTTTGATGTAATACAATTTTGGATAGCATTTCCCTCATTGTCTCGAGGTCACTCATGCTTTTCGGGATGTTCATCTGATGCCTGATCACTTAGGGATGCTATGTCAATGTCTTAGCATGCTATTGGATTGATTTGAGCACTCATTTACTCAGTTTTACAAAGGCTTTCATTGCTATAATAAGCAAGGCTTAATGTCATTTTGTCAAAGAAACTTCATGCCTATTACTCGTTGATGCTTACCAACTACTCAGCATGCTCCACTAATGTTAATGGTTGATACTACATACTAGGCTATGCTTCTAGAATGATCTT
This sequence comes from Lygodium microphyllum, assembly GCF_053477565.2. Lineage (NCBI taxonomy): Eukaryota > Viridiplantae > Streptophyta > Polypodiopsida > Schizaeales > Lygodiaceae > Lygodium > Lygodium microphyllum. The sequence goes on from NC_141163.1 coordinate 123,575,992, forward strand.
CAGCTAAGCTTGAAGCTTGGTCTCATTGACTTTGACTGTCATTTCTCATAGCAAGCATTCATTTTGAGGCACTTTATGCCTCTTATCATTGGATGATACATAAGCCATTTGTTAGATGTATTTAGATGTGGATGCTACATTCTTGGTTGTGTTATGATGGACATTGAGCTTCGCATTTGACTTGCACTTGAGCTATCTTGGAGCTTGGACACTTGACATTGGCTGTCATTTACCTCATTGCATGTTATAGTAAAAGCTTTGCTAACTACATTGGGTTTGATGCTCCTAATGTCTATTACTTGGATCTTGGATGTATGGATGCTACTCACATAAGGTTTTGAGCTTTGCTTGCTTGACTTGTTATGGGAGCTGCTACTTGACACTTGGATGTACTACATAGCATTTGTTTTATGTAGTTGAGCTTGAGCTTATTAGAGTGAGACAATGGGACTCCTTGTGACATGTACATGCTCTCTTGATACTCATTGGATGTAGTTTCCCTATCGTGGGCTAATTTGATCTTTTGTCTTTGACCTCGCACTTATGTCTGTCGGAGTGTTGTCAATTGTATTTATATGCTTTTGGGTTATGTATTGAGCCTTGCTCACTGGGTTATGTATTTGGTAATTCTCTTCATTTACCTTGAGACCTACCTTGTGGATGATGTTTATGCCCCCTGCATGTATAGTTACTAACACACTATAGTTGTGATAGTCTTTAGTGCTAGTTATTCCTCCCTTTTCTTTTCTCAATTATTAATATTTGCTTGTTTGCATGTTTCTACAATTTACTACAACAATCTATCATTTTAGTTCTATGCATTCTATTTGAGGGCAGTCACTTGGATTTGACAATTTCTTACCTACAATCTGTGGATAGCTAATTACTTTAATAGTACCTCTTATTTTCAGCTTGATTTGGCAATAGTTTTGGGGTTGATTTGTAGGTTATTATAGTAGCCTACTTTACCCTTTTGTGCACTTGTTTGGTCCCAATATGGCTAGTGGTTCTCATGACACTACTATCTTTAATATTGGCAAGTTGGATGGCACCAACTGCAGCTATTGAAAGGCCCAAATCTAGCAAGTTTTAGTGCAAAAAATGTAGATTAAGCCTTTGAAACATAAGGGTGTCGAGCCCAAACATATTGATGCAGATGATTGGGCTAAACTGGATGAGCTATGTAAGTCCACAATCATTTTGTTACTCTCTAAGCAAGTTTTCTATAATGTTATCTCTAATGGGCAGTCCACATGGGACTTCTGGGATAAGATTCGCAATGTATATGAAAAGCAAAGCCCTACTTCTCAATTGTATTCGTTGAAGCAGCTCATGGACCTTTGCATAAAGGAGGGCGCTTCCATGTTAGCCCACTTAAATGAGTTTCATTTCATTCTTAGTCATCTATCTTCGTAAAGGATTGAATTAAAGGGTAATCTCCCTCCATTGTTCCTCTGATTACACTGCCTAAATCATGGCATACATTTCATACTGCTATGTGTGTAAACATGCCTACTGATGGGTTAAAGTTATAGGATATAGAGGATGCACTCTTGAATGAAAAGATTAACAAAAAGAATGTCAATGCTTCCTACAGCTCTCATGCTTTGACAATTAGAGGCCATAATGGTAGGAATAGTAATAACCACCATGGGAGAGACTCTCAGCAATCTCATTCTCAGTCATGTGGACAGTCTCGCAGTAATACCCATGGTTGTAAGTCCTCACACTGACTTGTCATTATTGTGGGAAAGTAGATCATATTTGGCCACAGTGCCATAAAATATGCGAGGACAACCGCAAGGAAAAGAGCAAGGGTAAAGTGCAAGACAAGAATGATGATTACAACATTGTCCCTAGTAAGTCCAACATCAAGATTGAAGAGATCAATGCCATGCGCAGACTAATTCTGATGATGATTTCATACCATCAACTTTTTCTTTTGATGCTTCACAGGTGACTGATACTTCGCGAATATATACTCAATGTTGGTTGATAGATTCAAGGGCTTCTTTTTATGTGACCCCTCATAAAGAGTGGTTTCACTCCTACTGCAATATGATTGGATATGACCTAGCATTAGAGATAGTTGGTATTGGTGATGTCCAATTTAGTTTAGGTAGCACATACACTCTTCATGATATATGTCATGTACGAGCTCTCACAAAGAGCCTTATCTCTACTGGCACTTTGGATAATATAGGTTATGTTGTCTCTTTTGGTAATTCCTCATGGAAGATTACCCATGGGAATTTTGTCATTGCACATGGTGCTAAGTCCAATACTCTATATCCCTTACTAGTATCTAGGTCAAATGACCGTGTTTTAGCAGTGGATGCAATTCCACATGTATCTCTTTGGCATCGTCACCTTGGGCACATGTCTTTGAAAGGAATGAAAATGCTTATCCATTTGCAATATCTTCCCTCCCTCGACTCTATAAGTGTTTTGAGTCTTGTGATCATTATTCACATGGTAGGCAGACATGTAATATGCATAAAAATTCTAGTATGACATACATGGATGAACCTTTGCCTCTTGTTCATTTGGATGCATATGGTCCCATGCCTTGCAAGTCATTAGGACGTCCAAAGTATTTCATTACCTTCGTTGATAACTATACGCATATGATCTGGGCATATCCCATCAAGTAAAAATCAGATATCGTATCTACATTTCAATGTTAGCTTGCTCTTGTTGAGAACCAGTCTAGGTATTGGCTATAATTTCTAAGGTCACATAATGGGGGTGAGTATGTCTCTAAATCCTTTGAGTAGTTTTGTGACAAAATGGATATTAAGCGTCAGTTGACCGCCCCATACACTGCACCCCAAAATGGTATGGATGAGCACATAAATTGGACAATTTAGGAGCGAGTCCATAATATGCTTAGCCATGCAAGCTTACCATAGCATTTTCGGACTAAGGTAGTTACTACTATCATACACTTGATCAATCAGTCCCCATGTACTGCTCTTGACTATCAGGTTATCAAGGAGGTATGGTTTGGAAAGCCTCCATCATATGCTCATTTGCATGTCTTTAGTTGTGAGGCTTTCTACCATGTTCTTAAGGATAAGTAAAATAAGTTAAATCCTAAGTCTGTGAAATGCATATTTCTTGGTTATGGAGATGCAAGTCAGATGGGCTATCACCTATAGAATCCACAGGCTTGAAAGGTTATCCACAGCCATGATGTTATTTTTCATTAGGAGAAAATGCAAAAGCAGCTTAAGCATGTCGTTGAGGTACACAGTGTGATATTTTAGGAGGACCCTCCTACTACTATATAGCAACCTAAATAGTCTACAACAACGACTCATACTCCAATTGCCCAAGTCCATGATGCTCCACAAGATGTACATGCCCCACAACCTATTTTGAGGCGCTCTACTACATATAGATAATAGCATGAGTGATTTGCACCTTCTATGGATTATGTTCTTGTGATAGATGTTGGTGAGTCTCTTAGTTATGATGAGGCCATATGTAGAGGTGATAGTCACTGTTAAGAGAGGGCCATGTAGTCAAAGTATGACTCACTGCAGAAAAATCATACATGGGATTTGGTTTCTTTGCCAAGCGAAAAGCATGCTTTGCCATGCAAGTGGGTGTACAAGTTGAAAAGTACCCTTAGATACCCCAATTCGGCATACAAGGCTAGATTGATTGCTAAGGGTTTCAAGCAAAAACATGGTATGGAATTTGATAAAGTTTTTTCTTCTATTGTGAAGATAACTACCCTATACTTGGTACTAGCTTTGGGTGCTCAGCTTGACTTGGATATCTACCAGATGGATGTCAAGATGTATTTTCTCCATGGGGACGTATGTGATAAGATCTACATGGAGAAGCCTAAGGGCTTTGCAGAACGTGGCAAGGACCATGTGGTGCGTAGATTGAGAATGATCCTTTATGGCCTTAAGCAGGCACCTAGGGAATGGTACCACAAGTTTGATGCTTTTATACGTTCACAAAGATATTCTCGTAGTGATGTGGATCTATGTTTATACACGAAGAAGGCTCATGATGGCAACCTTATGATTTTGGTACTCTATGTGGATGATATATTGATTGTTGGGAGTGCTCACAATGAGTTGGATGCCTTAAAAGTTCAACTCAAGAAGAGCTTTGAGATGAAGGACATGGGATAGGCCTCATATATTCTTGGGATGCACATTATGCATGATCACTCTAAGGGGCTCCTTTACTTGTCACAAAAGGAGTACATCCAAAAGGTCCTTGAGCAATTTCATATGCATAATGTTAAGCCTATTGGTTGTTCTTTACCTTCTCATGTGAACTTAATCACGCCGATTGTCAGTAGTCTGATGATGACCAGAAGGCTGAGATGACCAAGATCCCTTATGCATCTGCAGTGGATAGTTTGATGTATGCCATGATAGCCACTTGCCCTGAGACATAACATTTGTAGTGGGAGTTGTGGCACATTATATGGCTACACCTAGCAAACGACATTGAATGCTACCAAGGGTATCGTGAGGTACATGAAGGGCACAGCAACTATGTGTATATCTTATGGTAGACAAGATACATGAGTCATGGGATACACTAATTGTGATTACGCAGGACATGTAGACAGTAGGAAGTCCATCTCCCCGCTATGTCTTCACCTTTGCTAGAGGTATTGTTTCTTAGATGTCCATGGTGCAAAAATGCACGGTCCTATCTACTACAATGAGATTGAGTATATTACAGCCACCTGAGGCTTGTAAGGAGGCTCTTTGGTTAGGCCGTCTAACCTTGACATTACTAATGTGATCCCTACACTGCATTTGGACTCTATGAGTGCTATTTAGTTGGCTAAGAATCCGATCTTCCATGTGAAGAGAAAGCACATTAAGCTGCATTACCACTTTATCAGAGAGGTCGTTGTGTAAGGACGAGTCCATTGAGCTTGTTGTCAAGATCTCAACTAATCAAAATCCTGCATATCTGCTCACTAAAAGTCTCTCATGGAAGCATTTTTCCTTTCTAAGAAAGCTGATGGGCATTGGATCAGATAGCATCTTTTCTCATCCTATTATACTCTATGTACACTTGTACTTTGTTACCTTTTTCTTGTTCTCTCCTCATCGGGACACATTTGCCTTTAAGCGGAAGGTTGTTGAGGGTAAAGGCATTTGTGCCTAGCCACCAATGTATTAGTTACACTAACAATACCCACACCATGTATTAGATACCTGCACACATGTACCCTACAAGTGGCAGGTGCCCATCACTGTCACTTCATTCTTTATCCTTTCAGTGACATTTGAATAAGGGAAGGCTAGTCACACATTGTGACTGTTAAAGTTCCCTATCTCTCTCTCTCTCTCTATACACACACACACACACACACATATATATGTATGTATGTATGTATGTATGTATGTATGTATGTATGTATGTATGTATGTATGTATGTATGTATGTATGTATGTATGTATGTATGTATGTATGTATGTATGTATGTATGTATGTATGTATGTATGTATGTATGTATGTATGTATGTATGTATGTATGTATGTATGTATTACTCCTTTCACCATAGCTCTTGCTTCCGCTCCATGCTTCCACTTCAGGGCTCACTCCCTTTAACTTGTCCATGGTAGCACAAAAAGTGAAAGTAGTGGCCACAAACAAAGAATGTGCCTCTATAAACAAACAATGGGCATAAACAAGTGATCTGCAAACAACCGTGTGAATTTAGCCAGTAAATATTTGTGAGTGGTTTAGTATGGTCATTGGGGATAAAATTTTGGCAACATACCTCTTAGAAGTGATATGCACTACCTTGAAGTGGTAGAGGACCACTTGGAAGGTTGCAAACCACTTGGGAACAATGGTGTACTACCTACCAATGGTAGGCTCGAGTGTGAAGCAGTACGGGACCCCTTTTAAATGGTGGTGAACCACATATAAGTGGTAAAGACGCTTGCACAATGGACATAAATCTTTGTAAGTGCTAGCACAACACTTGAAATGATGATCTTTTTTTTGTAAGTGGTAAAGACCACTTGAAAGTTATATGCACCACTTGTAATGTGAAGGAGATCGCCTGGAAATGGTATCTCACCACCTAAAAATGGTAGTACTTCAATTATAAGTTCTATGGTAACACCTTGGGAGTTATACTGTACCACTTCTACGTGGTAGCAGACCAGTTGCACGTGGTAGCATACCACTTGAAAGTGGTAGAGGACCAGTCCTAAGTGGAAGGGGACCAGTTTTGCAAGTGGTGTATATCACTTGTAAATTTCAGAGGAGCATTTGTAACTGGTAGGGGACCACTTTTAGATTTTCTTTTAGAAAGCATTTACAAGTGGTATACTACTCAGTAGTGGTGTTGGACCTTTAGTAAGTGGTACCAAACCTCTTTAAATTTTTTTGCTATACTTTTATGTGGTATTGGACCACTTGTAAGAGGTGGAGGCATATCACTTATAAATGATAGTGCCCCACATTTAAGCAGCAATGTTCTAGTTGTGCAAGTCGTAAAGGGGACAACAAATCTTTGTAAGTGGTAAAGACCATTTGAAAGTTATACGCACCACTTGTAATGTGAAGGAGATCACTTGAAAATGGTAGCTCACCAACTAGAAGTGGTAGTATTTCAATTATAAGTTCTATGGAAAGACGTGGCAGTCATAATGCACCACTTCTAAGTGGTAGGGGACCAATTGCAAGTGGTATCATACCACTTACAAGTGATAGAGGACAAGTTGTAAGTGGAACAGAACCAGTTGCAAGTGATATATACCACTTGTAAATTTTAGAGGAGCATTTGTAACTGGTAGGGGACCACTTTTAGATTGTCTTTTAGAAAATATTTACAAGTGGTGTACTACTCAATAGCAGTGTTGGACCTTTAGTAAGTGGTACCAAATCTCTTGAAATTTTTTTGCAATACTTTTATGTGGTATTGGACCACTTGTAAGAGGTGGAGGCACATCACTTATGAATGATAGTGCCCCACATTTAAGTGGTAGTGTTCTAGTTGTGCAAGTCATAGAGGGGACAACTTACAAGTGGTAGTGCACCATGGTATAGCACACCTTTTCCAATAGGAGACACATAGGTTAGTAGTGGTAGCACACTGTGGCAAGCTTTTATAAGTGATTATGGGTTAGATGTATAACCTATGATTGGTAGCATAGCAATTGTAACTAGCAGAGCGTCACTCATCAGTGGCGATGCACCTCTTGTTAGTGAAATTTGAATAAGGGAAGGCCAATCACACATTATGAATGTTGGAGTTCCCACATCTTGTGTGTGTCTCTCTCTCTCTATAGCTCTTTCTCCTTCCACCATAGCTCTTGCTTTCGCTCCATGCTTCCACTTCAGGGTTCACTCCCTTCAACTTGTCCATGGTAGTACAAAACGTGAAAGTGGTGGCCACAAACGAAGGATATGCCTCCATCAACAAACAACGGGCATAAACAAGTGATCTAAAACCATTTGAATTTAGCCAACAAATATTAGTAAGTGGCTTAGTATTGATCAGTGGTGACAAACCTTTTGGTAGCATACCGCTTAGGAGTGATATGCACTACCTTGAAGTCGTAGAGGACCACTTGGAAGATTGCAAACCACTTGGGTATGATGGTGCACTACCTACGGGCTGGAGTTATGAAGTGGTAGGGAACCCCTTTTAAATGGTGGTACACCACATATAAGTGGTAAAGGCACTTGCACTATGGGCATAAATCTTTGTAAGTGGTAGTAGGGCACTTGAGATGATGATCTTTTTTTTATAAGTGGTAAAGACCACTTGAAAGTTATATGCATCACTTGTAATATGAAGGAGATCACTTAGAAATGGTATTTCACCACTTAGAAGTGGTAGTACTTCAATTATAAGTTCTACAGAAACACTTGGGAGTTGTAGTGCACCATTTCTCAGTGATAGGGGACCAATTGCAAGTGGTAGCATACCACTTACAAGTGATAGAGAACCAGTTGTAAGTGAAAGGGGACCAATTGCAAGTGGTGTATACCACTTGTAAATTTTAGAGAAGCATTTGTAAGTGGTAGGGAATCACTTTTAGATTGTCTTTTAGAACATATTTACAAGGGGTATACTACTAAGTAGTGGTGTTGGACCTTTAGTAAGTGGTACCAAACCTCTTGAAATTTTTTTGCAATACTCTTATGTGGTATTGGACCACTTGTAGGGGATGGAGGCTCATCACTTATGAATGATAGTGCCCCACATTTAAGCGGTAGTGTTCTAGTTGTGCAAGTTGTAGAGGGGACAACTTACAAGGGGTAATGCACCATGTTATAGCACACCTTTTCCAATAGAAGACACATGGCTTATAAATGGTAGCACACTGTGGCAAAGCATTTATAAGTGATTATGGTTTACAAAACCCATGATTGGTAGCATAGCAATTGTAAGTGGTAGATCATCACTTGTCTTTGGTGATCCATTTCTTGTTAGTGGTAGCACAACATTGTTGGTGTTTACAACCACTTGTGAGTTGTAGCACACCACTTGTACCTAGCTCCAACAAAATGAAAATTTGGTTCATAGATAGAAGAGTATTCTATAAAACAAAATGCTAATTTAGAGATAGAAAAGATTTGTAGTGCACAACTTGTAACTAGTTCCAATAAAATAAAAACCAATTCAAAGAAAAAAAAATCATGTAAGTACAAGGATAAAGTGCTTTAGAAATCTATAGAAATACTAAAGCAAAATAACATCTTAAATTATTGCAAACCATTATACTAAATTATCAAATGTAAGTAACAAACCATCAACTTCACTTGCCTCTACTAAGTGATGTTTAGTTGTATATAATTTCTTTTCTAGATTCCCACAAGCTTGGTAGCTTCTGCTATCCTCATGTCAGAGCTTCACCCATACTTTCACCATTCATCAACATCATTGCTTTAAAAAGAAAGATATACTAAAGGAAAAACTACATTCGAAATTGTTGGAAGCTAGTATAGTTAAAGTTTCAAAACTTCTTAACATTATAGTATGACTAGTAAGTGGTGCAAAACACCTAAATTACATTGTAGTACCAATAAACATTAATATTTACAAAACAAATCACTACCTGAGACTCCTCCAAAAGGTGGATTGGATGTTACATATGTGAACATCTAGTGATTTGTTTGGTACAAACATCCTTTTTGTTGGGATACATCCTTGTCTCATCCATCCAAAACTAAAGGACTTAAGTATTTGACAGTTTGAGAGATGTGGATTCTCTGTCTATCTTGTCTATGTATGACATGCAAATGCAGGGTGCAAACCATCAGCTTCACTTGCCATTGCCAAGTGATATTTAGCTGTATATAGGTTTCTTTTGTAGATTCCCATAAGCTTGGAAGCTTGAGATATGCTGATGTCAATGCTCCCCCGCCCCCCCCACTTTCTTCATTCATCCAATATCAACATCATTGATTTCTTCACAAAAAACACACTTGAAGATCTTGGAATCTTCACATGATTCAACATGTTGTAGACATTTCTCAATTTAATTTCTTCCAACTCTTTTAACTTACTTTGCATAGCATAGAAGCAAGGGTGATGAAGAACTTCATCAAAGAATCCACATATCATAGCATATTTTAGGCTATCCAGAGGTCATAGTACATTCTAGGCTATCTAGAGGACATAGCATAATTCATTCACTATCTCATGATAGTAAGTGGTTGTAAACTAGAGTAGGAAAATGATCCTTGGGATTTTTGAGGGGCTGCTCTTTGTATATTGCAAGGAGTGTAGGGCTATTTCCCATCTACACAACCACACCAAAGTATGCAGGTAAGGTAGTATGTGTCATGCTCCACATCAATGGATCAAAAGTGGGAGAGATTATATAGTTCTCCCACTCACATCATAGAGGGTTTTGTACCTACAATCATCAACCAATAGTGTGTGACTACCATCATATTGAGAGAGTTGAAAAAGAAGCACTGGATTATCTCTAATATCCTTCAAAGCATATCAAGTGTCGCCTCCAAAAATTTACATTTTCCATAATTCCACTCTAAGAAAATATCTAGAAACTAATAAGGTCTATCATTGAAAACTCGTAGCCAACATGTCTTCATGATGAAGTCAATGCTTTGCACAGAGCAAGAGCTCCAATTCATCACATCAACAATTTGTCTTAAATCCCACAGAAATTGTTGTGCACCCCACCTGTGAATAAGTCCACATCCGCTTTGTCAATCTTGCAAATCCAATGTCTTTGAGACTGGAGGTTTAGGGTGTGTAATTGCTCTTGTTTGTTCATCTTTCCTTGAAATATCTATTTTGATTTAGCAACTCATTTAGATCAAGAATGATAAGTTTCTTGACCCTACAAAAGTTTGAACCACATGCTTCCATCTTGACCACTTTAGTGAAATCTCCTCGATCACGAGATGGGCAACACCTGGATCTTCCTTCACTTCATCTAGTTTTATTTGGGCATCTCTTCCACTATAATCGATAGGTACTTCTATCTCATCTTCCAATTCTTCGATCTTTACTATCTAGTCCAATTCTACAATGTATAAATTATGTGTATACAAAGCCTTGAGAAACATTGAAACTTACACCATAAACTTAACCACTATATTGAATTATTCAATGAAGTAAACTACATTAGAGATGCAAATATATTGTAAAAGCCTCTTGGACTTTAACCTTCAATATACCTATTATGGCAATTATTTCATGCACTTCAAGAGTGTCCACCTAGGCCTACCTCCTCCTTTGTTTTCAAAAACTAGAGGTTTTAAAAAAACTAAAGTTAACATATGTACCTTGACCAGAAAAACAACACTATCATAATAATAAATGAATGTAAGTTAATAATGAACAATGAACAAAGTAGAACATTATTGTTCCATTATTGCAAATCAAAAAAGAAGTTATAAAATAAAGCCACTGGCTACTATAAAAGGTTGTGGAGCAAGAAAATTTAAGAGCTTGAAAGGGGGTTACATGCTATAGTGGCCTCTTTTGAGACTTCAGTTTGGGGGATTTATTATTAGGATCTTTGAAGTTAGTGCTTTTCTAAAGAGGTGAATGGTCTCACTAGTGGAGCTCTTGAGAGAACACCAAGGAAAGGAGGAACGTTCTATGAGAATATATATATATTGTAATAGCAGAATCACACAAGGAAAATAGAAACAAGACTTCATGCAACATCATAGAATATCTCTCTCATGGTAATAGATTCAAAAAGCCACATCGTATTCTTCATTTCAACAACAAAAAAGGAAGAAGAACTCATCCACAAGGTTATATAAATTGAAAATGATTACACAATATTCAAAGCATATCTTTAACAATGTATCTATAGTCTTCTTCTCTCCTAATCTTCCAATCTCTCAAATATACAAAAGATTGATCAAAGAAAAAAGCTATCTCTTTCTCACAATCAGTCTCTTATATGCTCTCATATAAAGATACGATGGAATAATCATCCACAATCCTATGTTGATCATGGACCACCCTCCAAAGAATATATTTGATATGAAGAGGTACCAAGACCACTACAATGTCCCTTCACAATAAACTATTGAAACCTTAGCTCCAAGTCTTCAATTCGAGTCTTCAACTAATTCTTTCTTCACTTGAACTAACAAAAAAGAGAGCTTGAGATTCTATTCCTCTCCTTCCAAGGAAGGAAAATATCGTCAAGCTATAAACCCATCATACAAATCTAAGAAAGGGAGCATCTAACCATAGAATACTTGCAAATGAACCAAGAAAATATCTATGGAACCATAATCAGATATCATTGGCACATGACCAAGAAAAAACCATAGTCATGAATCAAGAAGCACATGGGGATGTGATATGGAAGATGAACAAGAAACTCACCTCTTGCAATGGTGGGGTTAGATAATCACTGCCTGCATAGATGGGACATGAACACACCCATGCCATAGTGGAAGGAACCTTGAAAGGTCATTGAAACTTGAAAATGATCAAAGTGATAAGAGACCCCTACATTTGGCATACTTTTCCATTTTATAGGAAAACCCTAAAGGCTAACCCTAATTTTAAAGACTAAGGATAACTATCCCAACATTACAAGCCATGCTGGCCTCAAAAAGCTTTGTCCTCAAATCTTGAAACTTTAGAAAGAAAATACGATACAACTTTTTAAGATGGTTGAATGTACCCAAGTGATAGCATGAAATCCTCCTGGATCAAATGGTAATATGCTAAAGAAGTCATCTTCATAGGTATACTCCATAGAAACATACATCATAACAACTTCCCCCAGGTTAAAAGAAAATATGTCCCCATCATTTGCAAGATCAATATCATAAACATCCAAGTCAAATGAGAATCCATGATCAACTACATGAAGTGTAACATGATATTCTTCCCTAGGTACAAGAATACATTCATCAAGGATGGGCTGATGTGCATCCTCATTAAGCTTTTCATTAGCCGTTTCATCTTGCTCCTCTTCATCTATCTCTTCTTCATCTTGAAACTCTATAACAAGTATTAGTTTAGAATTTCTTTTCTTGCATTTGTCTTTGTGATCAAAGGACATTGGTTCAACACATCTATAGCATAAGTCTTAAGCATGCAATCCTCTTATATTGTCACTAGTTAGGAGTTCTCTTCAGATTGTGCTACCCATTATCATGCTCATATTGCTCATAATAGAGTATGTTAGTCAATACATGGGCAAGGTTCTAAGTCTTTTGTTTGGGACATTTTCCTCTTACCTTTGATTAATACTCATGGATAGCATTACTAGTTCTTCTTTAGTACATTTTGCCACTTAGGTTTTAAGGATGACTAGGAGTTTCCTTATGTCTCACTTGTTTGATTTTGAGTTTTGGTTTTGGTTTTATCTTTGAGTTTAGTTTGGATTATTCCTACCTCGTCCTTATTGCCCCTTCTAAGAAGAGACAAGAGCCTCGCATCTATAGAGGAAGCACTACAAATTTAATCAAACAATCAAGCTAATGTAGCAGGTGATACTCAAATTCATAGAGCATGGGCATGGTGGGCTATGAGATCACTTGTTGCATAAATGGAAGTATTTTTGAGGCATTTTTCTAAAAATAATGTGACCTGGTCATCAAGGGACTTAGGAGTCCCTATAGTGGAGAATTCAGTGAATGAGAGGTCACCAATAATTAGCCAACTTGACCTTAAAGTCACCCCAATTAGTGATATTGAAATTTTAAAGCTCATGGTTGAGATTTATACAATGGGCCTATTTATTCTCGTCTATGTTAGGCCCTTGTTAGGCCGATTTATTCTCTCACACATATCATCTATTCTAGGTCGCTCTATTCTTTCCCACATTTTGTCTATCTTGGGTCTCTTTATTTTGGAGTATGCTTTTTGAACTAAACATCTTTCTTTACAGCATAGCTTCTGCGTACGACTTGTTGTGATGTACTTTCATCGTCATTTCGTATATGGTGTGCAGATTCTATGATCTCATATTGTACATATTCTCTCAGCTAGATATGTCAAATTCTATCATCATCAATGGATTTCCTTCTAGACAACGTTCCATCCCTCACTTTCGAGGACAATGATTCCTTGGATGGCAAGTAAAGATGCTGCTAATCCTTGAAGGCGATGACTTACATGATATTGTTATTGGTAATTATGAATGTCCACCTCAATCAATTGATCAATCTCATGATAATACCCTTGTAACTGAAGGATCTATCTTTGAAGAATGGCAAACTGTTTATGATGAGTGGGTAAGACGCAACAAAGCAACTCGTCGATATGTTCTTTCTACTCTGATAAAAGTTGAGATGTAGAGAGAGAATATATGTAGAGACATGAGAGGGAGAGAAGAGACACACCATGTACACTCCCAAAGACTATTTCATATTGATCACAATCTACATATATATAGGTGAGACCTAGTCTAGATAGGGTGAGCTATATATAGTTAGCTCCAACAAGAGGGACCCATAGATACTTGTGGAGTAGGCATGGGGACCTCTCAAACTCTGAGAAATCTCCAAAAAATATCAAAAAAACCAAAATCATTTTAGCACTCAATATATCCTCACATTTAGCAAGAGAGCATCCTAGTGACCTTGGAAAGAGAGAGAATTTTAAATGCTCTTTAAGCTAGTCATCCTTCCATCTTGAGTCTTGACTTCATCAATGCACTAAAGCAAACACCACCAAAGACAAAACCCCAACTATATCATCAAAAGAACCTAGGTCTAACAATGAAATGAAAGAAAAATAGAGGTGTCCATCAACCATTAAATCATTAAAATATAGCAACACAAACTTGTAAAGAATATACTATGGCACACATGCATTTGCATGCATTTATAATACAACATATAGATTGTTTGTCAACTTTAACCACCAAAACCAGTTAGATCAACTATTGAGAATCTATAAAAACGTATTCATGTTCTATTCTACATGCAAGGTTCACAATCATATTGGACACTTGAGAGGTTTATCATTGACCATTCATCATGGAGTGCATAGGTCTATTATTAGTGACAATTTTGTTCTCTAGTATAATGGAGTTTCTTCAATTTCATTAGACTTATAGTAGTCATGTGACTCTTGTACTTTATTCACATAGTTACTAATATAGTTTCCCTTGTGTGTGTGTGTGTGTGTGTGTGTGTGTGTGTGTGTGTGTGTGTGTGTGTGTGTGTGTGTGTGTGTGTGTGTGTGTGTGTGTGTGTGTGTGTGTGTGTGTGTGTGTGTGTGTGTGTGTGTGTGTGTGTGTGTGTGTGTGTGTGTGTGTGTGTGTGTGTGTGTGTGTGTGTGTGTGTGTGTGTGTGTGTGTGTGTGTGTGTGTGTGTGTGTGTGTGTGTGTGTGTGTGTGTGTGTGTGTGTGTGTGTGTGTGTGTGTGTGTGTGTGTGTGTGTGTGTGTGTGTGTGTGTGTGTGTGTGTGTGTGTGTGTGTGTGTGTGTGTGAGAGGGAGAGGAGGTAAGGAGGGAAATTTGCACGATTGGAGAATTAAGGATAAGTTGATTTTGGAGCATGCCTTAATCATTCAAATATATCCTTTTCTTACCAAAGCTCAATCATGGTTGGTTGGTAAGTGTAATTCTTTATGGGATATCAAAAAATGAAAAACCCGTTGGACAATGATGGTGATATGGGTCAATAACGCCCCTTCATATGCAAGATGTTTGTTAGGTGAAGGTAGTGGATGGTCTTCCTATTATTGCTACCCTTTCTACTTACAACATTTCCAATGACTTATGCTTTTTCACCACTACAATTTAGTAGACCTACCCACATAGATTTTTGTTTTGTCTCATGGCAAGGTTTATATGGTCTTTCTATCTTAGGTTAAGAGTGTCATTGTTGGGTGAAGAGCATGAATCAATGAGATTAGGTTTTTGGAAAACCCAAGCTAGCAAGTTCTATGCAACCACATGTACAACTTTTCATTCACTTCCTATGCTTTAGGGGGTAGCTAGCATAATTGAATCTTCAAAAAATAATTAAATTTGCTATGTTGCATGTAGGGTGCATAGTCATCTTGGGCATTCGTGAGGCCTACTTCATTGGCAGTTTCTTATGGATTATGTGATCTCATACAAGGGAGGATTTGGCTCTCTAATATTATGTAGTTTCTCATATTTCTTTTTTAGACTTATAGCAGACATATGATTTTTGCACCACACACACACACACACACACACACCCCACACATAGAATAATGTCTACTAGAGACCAAAATAACTAATTAGAACGAAGGTGACCTATGAGACCAGCATGATGCCTATAAATGGTCCATTGAATGCCTCATCATGGAAAACAAAAAGAAATAAAATAGACCAAATAAGATGCTCTTCTACCATTTTGAAAGATCCAACACAACATCATTATGTAGGGATCTTTGCTCAAGGGTCCTAGTTTTTCACAGCTCTATAATACTATCTATAGTCACCCTATTTAGCTTGTTACTAGCAGGAGGCTCTACTAATGGTCTCTTTTATGCTAGTTGCACTATGGTCCTATTGAAGTCCGTGAATGGCTATCATCTAATGTCTTATGCACCCATACCTTACTATTGCTCATGGATGGACCAACGAGTCTTGATGTTTGCGAAACTCCAAGAGGTAGGGTCTTGGGTGTCTTTGTTTGGAATATCATTAGATATGCATAGATATATGTACGTTTCTATGTGCACACACATATGCGCATAATTTGCTTCTATAATTATCATATTAAAATATTTTTATTAATGTTACAATAATAGTCCTGTTCAATGTGAAATACAAGAAAAGTTACAAATACTAAAAAGGGAGGAAGTACTAGTGTTGGTCCAAATATCCTAATGTTTATAACAATCACATAGGGACTACTATAAAGATCTCTTGAAACAAGTAAATCTCACAATGCCAACGTCACCAAAGAAATGCAATTATAGGATCTAAGCTAAAACCTATGTGTATGCTCCCAAAGGAGTAAGAACAATGCCAAATAGATAGAAGTATTTCTAAAGATGGGGAAAGGGAGATACACCCTTGATTAACCCAAAATGGTAGTGCCCCCATGGTGTAGGAAGGCTCTACAAGTGTAGGTGAGCTTAGCAGGACTTTAAGTTCATAACTCTCATGTAATGAGCTAATAAAAGTGAGCTACTTTTATATATGCTCACTGTGTAGTAATATGCTTTGCTAAACATTTCTTAATGGTGACCTTCATGAGGATGTCTATGTATTACAACCTCTAAGGTTTGTAGTCAAAGGTAAAGAGCACTTGGTTTGCAAGTTAAACAAGGATTTGTATGGCTTGAAACAGCAAGCTCCTTGTGCATGGTATTCGAAGATAGATGCTTATCTAAACAACATAGAGTTCAAGAACGGTCCAATTGCTTCCACTCTATACATTAAGAATGAAGGGTAGGACTTGCTGCTCATCATTCTTTATGTGGATGATATGTTGCTCATCGAACCTAAAGAATATAGAATTGTAAATTTTAAAGTTGAATTGAAAAATATATTTGCTAGCCAGATATGGACTAGTAGCCAAAATTTTTAGCAAGATAGATCTCAAGTTAGGATATCGTCAAATTCACATGGATTTAGTTTATGTATTTAACATTGCATTTAGGACACAATTTGGTCACTATGACTTTATTGTTATGCTCTTTGGTCTTATAATGCACCAGCTATGTTTACATGGATGATGAATAGAATTTTTTTAGATTATCAAGGCTTTGTAATCGTTTTCTTTGATAATGTACTTGTCTTCAATAAGTTAGAATAGGAGTATAAGAAACAACTTCACATTGTATTTCATTTACTTCATAATAATTACGTGTAAGCGAATCCTGATAAGAGCTCACTCTTTTAAGATCAATTTAAATCTTTGGGACAAGTAGTTTTTGTTAAATGTATCATAGTTGAACCTAAGAAAATTCAAACTACAAAAGATTGGCCTAATCCCAAGAGTGTGTATGAAGTTCAATCTTTTCTAAGATTAGATGTGCTTTACAACAAATTTGTTAGAAATTTTTCATTGATTGCTTTGTCTTTGACTATACGATTGCATAAAAATATTATTTTTCATTGGGAACCTAGTTAGCAAAAACCATGACACTTTGAAATAACTTTTAACCCATGCACCTATTCATCAATTGCCCAATTTTTCCAAATCTTTCTTTGTTTTAGCACTAAAGATTTAGGTACATGCATAGTTTTAATGCAAAACGATCATCCTATTTCTTATGAAAATTGTAAACTTTTTTTATAAAAATTATAGTACTTATAATAAAGAATTATTGGTTGCAGTTTATGTTTTGGATATTTAGGAAATTTACCTTATGGACTCCGAGGTTCTCATAAAACATGAACAATAGGCCATAAAACATTTGTTGAACCAATCTTTAATTTTTTATCAACACATTGAATGGGAATTTTAATTTAATTTTTTCATCTAATGATTCCATACTAGCCAAGTCATGTCAATGTGATTGTAGATACATTGAGTCATAGGCCAATGGAAATTATTGCATCTCATCATTTATTTGGTTTTGATAAAATTAGAAGTGTGTATTTGAATCATGTTTCTACCATTGAAGTTTAAATTTTGATGCCATAATTTCTACTTATGTTTAAGATCCTACTTTCTCTTTTATTTACAAAAATTTTAGAATACTAACACCACTCTCTTTGATAATTACTCTTATATGAATAGATTTTATATTATCAAAGAAAGTTATGTATTACTATATCATTTAAAAATATTACCTCGACTGAAATGCATGCACTTGCTTATATGGGACATAAGGTAAGAGGGTTCATACAAAGGTATTGTATTTAGGTTCTCTCTCTCTCTCTCTCTCTCTCTCTCTCTCTCTCTCTCTCTCTCTCTCTCTCTCTCTCTCTCTCTCTCTCTCTCTCTCTCTCTCTCTCTCTCTCTCTCTCTCTCTCTCTCTCTCTCTCTCTCTCTCTCTCTCTCTCTCTCTCTCTCATATTCTCATTTTAATATTCTAAAAATTAATTATCGTAAATAATGCATACAAATATATAAATCTATTTATATACACAAATAGAAATTATACATATAAAGATAAAGATATAAAGTTAATATTACATGTATATAATTAAATTATGCATATATATCATATAGATATAATTACATATATAATAAATTTATATATTAATATGTAACATACGTGTATTGCACTATACAAAATATAACTCTGTGTGTGCATGTGTGCTTGTGTGCGTGTGTGTACAACTAGCATTAAAACTATGTTAGAAAAATACATATATAATAATACATCAATAATGAATAATTTATATTATAATTAATATATACATATAATAATAATTTTCATATAGCTATTGTTATTATTATCTACAATTAAGATATACATTAGAGATAAATAATTGAATGCTAATAGTTAATAAGTATGTACAGAGATAATATGTACACACATATGTAACACACGTGTATTGCACTATGCAAAATATAACT